>NW_027437190.1:1340866-1523366 GCF_033239565.1 Halichoeres trimaculatus | reverse complement strand
TAATAGTAATAATATTAAATTACAATAATATAAAAAGGGGATCAAGAAAATAAATGAGTAAGTCTGATGATTAAGTAATAATGGTAATATAGTAATGGTAAAGCTAGTGTTAAATGACTTTTCTCCCTTTTATAACAAATTATTGATATTACTGTTGTTCTACTTATTATCTATTTTTTAAAATCTTTGTTTGTATAAGCACCCATACTATGGTTTAATTTAATTTCATTATTATTGTGGCTGATGTTGCCATCGTTATTATAAATTTTACTATGATTAAGTTGTAATTAAAAGAAATACTTATTATTATTATTATTATTATTATTATTATTATTATTATTATTATTATAACTATATTATTATTATTATTATTTTAGAAAATATGTATGAAGTTGGCATTGTGAATTACTTATTAAAATAAAAACGTATTAAAATGTGTGATCGCCTCCTGTATTATTAGTACATCTCTGTTGTTTGTAACAAACTTATCCATTTGAAAATCGGGTAAAAAATTTGCTGAGTTATGCATAATAGTTGTGCATTATACACCTTTCTCAGTAAAATAAACGTACTGGTGCCGCGTGTGAGACCCACCCAAGATGGCGGCCGGTACCTATGTCAGCTCCAATAGGCAGCGCCAGTCAATGAGGCATCAACGTATATAATGTCTATGGTACAACCCAGTCCGAGTCCGAGCCAGCCCCTCCAACATTTCAAGTGAACCCGTACTGCAGGCTTTACAGTAAACTCAGAGCGGGTGGCCACAAAGCAGAGATGGGGAGAACGGAGTAATGTGAGCCAGTTTTTACATTTGCTCCCCTCTAAGCGAGCTGAAATGATGTATCAGTAAAATTAACACATTACCCATTAATTTAGGATGTTTCCTAGCAATTGAAATCATCAGAGTGTATTCAGGATGAAGGGCAGTGAAAATATGATTGTTTTAAAAAAAAGTGGTCTCGTGTGAGACTGACCAGAGAAATCAAGTGGGTGAAGTGAACCAGCTGGGGGTAAACTGCTCTACTTACTTTTCCACTCTGGAACGATAACAACACATGTTGTAACAGTTAGAATCCTGACAGCTAGCTGGACAACCACACATTCTAGAACTAATATCAGACGAGTAACAGAATCATAAGGTTAAATTTGTGCCATCAGAAACTGAATTTGAATTAAAATATTGATTTTGTAAAAGCATGATGTGTAATGGAATTTAATGCTTTGAATTGAATTTATTTTTTTAATTGAAATATTTTTTTTATTTGAATTTGAACTTGTATTTTACCTATGAAAATTCAACTCTTTTTATACTTTCAATTAAAAATCATGGAAAAATTCAACTCTTTTTATACTTTAAATTCAAAAACTCAGAATTCAATTTCAAGTCACAAAAGGCAGATTCAGTTTTACAATTCAATTTCACTTCAGAGTGGCACGACCATTACGTCATCTTGTGCCCGTCGGGGAGACCAATCGAGCAGATTCACAGACACCCTCTACCCGTCCGCTAACTGTGCCGACATACCAGGGCTGTCGTGTTAGCTGTTGTTAGCACGCCCTGCGTTTAGTTCACAAATACCACACGAGGGATGTAGATAACACTGTGGCAATATTTCTACAAATATAAGTTGAACAATACTATGTATACGGCTGATTTAGAGTTACAAACATTTGTCAGAAGTGCTTATGAACTGATTATTACAGGTGCTTGATAACTGTTTAGAACAGGGGGCAGCCATCTTTGATTGTCAACTCAGGGCTGGTGAGGGGCGTGTATGTGATACGGTACCAATGCCCGGTACCTGTCAATCGGTACCGGTACTCAACGGTACCAATTTTCTGTACTTTTTTGTGTTTATGTGGTAAAAAATATCAATTTGTTCAATAATAAAATATATACTTTTACAATTTAACAAATGTATTCTTCAGTATATAACGTTGAAATGCTGTGTTCATGCCCAGTATGGAAAATCGCCTTCTCTTCCACTCCCTCACAGTCACAAGGACGCATTTAGGTACCTAAACATGGTACCTTTTGATTTTACATGAATCGATACCTGGTACTTTTGACATAATTCGGTCGGTACCTAAAAAAGTACCTAATTCGGTACCCATCCCTATTTTACACTTAAATAATGATGTTTTAATGACCTGAGAGCTAAAATGCTAATATTTCTGTATAAATATTAAAATAAGATATTGAGGAATTTCAAATGTAAAAACAAGAGGTGTAGCTCATGCAGCTCGTGAAGCACTTTGACCCTAAGTTGATTTTGAGTGAAATAATCACATGACCTATAAGCTATTGAGTTATGATGCTCATATTTAGGGTCCTCGGCCAACGGAAGAGGGCACCTTCTAGCAAGCTAGAAGGTGCCCTCGGCCGAAGGCCGAGGGCACTATTGTATTTCGTCCGTTTCTTTTTTTTTCTTATTATTAGGGTCCTCGGCCTGAGCCAGGGCACCTTCTAGCAAGCTAGAAGGTGCCCTCGGCCGAAGGCCGAGGGCACTATTGTTCCTGCTGCGTTTCTTTCTTATTATTATTATTATTCCGCACTCCAGTAAATCGCTTATTAGGTCCACTTAACATATTCAAAAACTCACCAAATTTGGCACACACATTATGGGCGCCCAAAATTTACGTTTGATACCAAATATGACCACCGCCATCCCATAATAATCTCTCTACAGCCAAAAAACCTCTAAAAAACAGACAAAAACACACAAAAATGCCTCTAGCTCGGGCCAGGAATGTCGTAGACACATGAAACCAACATCAAAACGTTCGTCTCATTGAGACGCACAAAAAATATAGGAGGTATTTTCGCGTAGCTCCAACAGGAAGCCGGCAATTTGCCCGCCAAAATAAGAGTTTTCTGAAATTTAAGCCTCTCTACAAACATTAACTTGTCAATAACCAAAAATGGTACCGGCATGAAAATTGGCTCACATGACAGACCAGACCCTGTTCTACAAAAGTTGTAGGGGAAGTTGTTGTTTCTGGCCCGGTTTTCGAATGGCGAGCCCTCAAAGTCGCCGACCACGCAATGTTAACAGATGGGAGAGGAGCTTCAGTGAAGCAGTTGGGCCTCTAGACAAAAAAGTAAAAGTGGCACAGCTTTAAAGTTCACATGGTTGGATTCCTCACAAAACGCTCTTCAAGAAAATCATATTTTTACACAGATTCGGTCAACATTCTGGCCTACAGGATGAGAAGTTTGTCCCCTTTGGGAATCTCATCCTCCTGCACTTCTGTGATGATGTCACACACTGATTAGGGGTTCCACACAGCTGGTCACATGACTCAGCAGAGGCAACAATGACTCTCTCCTCCATTAAAGTGCTTATTAGACCCCTGAACATGCTCAAAAACTCACCAAAATCAGCACACACATCTCAAGCATCAAACTCTTCAATATAATACCAAACATCCCATAATATTCCCTCTGTCCACATTCTGACACATTAAAACAGCCATATCAGCCAGTAGGAATGTCCTAGAGAGATCAAACCAACATCAAAATGTTCATCTCATTAAGACGAACAAATCACTTGCCGACACCCTGACCTTTCCCAGACAGGAAGTTGGCTATTTCTCTTCAGCATAGCAGAGGATACGTTGCCATGGTATCAACTGACTCCCTGACATCCCATAATATTCTCTCAGAGCCATTAGGCTCACTTCCACCTATGCACAGCACAACAGCCCTAACTGGGGCTAGGAATGTCCTAGAGAGATGAAACCACCACCAAAATGTTCGTCTTATTCTGTTGGACACAGTGGGGGGTAAAACCGGCATGAGTCCCGAGGACCCGTCTAACGCTGCTTGCAGCTTTAATTATTATTATTCCCTCCTCCAGTAAATCGCTTATTAGGTCCTCTTAACATATTCGAAAACTCACCAAAATTGGCACACAGATTATGGATGCCGAAAATTTTCGTTTGATACTAAACATGACCCCCAACATCCCATAATAAGCTCAATAGCGCCACCTAGACACACGCTAAGGACCCTAGCTCGGGCTAGGAATGTCGTAGAGAGATGAAACAAACACCAAAATGTTCGTATGATCGAGACGCAAAAATCATACGCTGCTACCCTGGACCCATCTCCAACAGGAAGCCGGCAATTTGCCCCCCAAAAAAAAAAAATTTTTTTTTTTAGCCTTTCTTTAGAAATTATACCCTCTGAAACCAAAAATGGTACATGCTTGAAAATACCATCACATGACAGATTAGACCCTGCTCTCCAAAAGTTGTGAAGGAAGTTGTTGTTTCGGGCCCGATTTTCGAATGGCGAGCCCTCAAAGCTGCCGACCGCTTTCAGCCGAATTAGGATTTCTCCATGTTAGCAGATGAGGAGAACCGATTTCAGGTCAAAACACACATTCTACTAGTGCCGCATTTGGGCCTCTAGACAAAAAACTAAAAGTCATAGAGCTTTAAAAATTACATGATTGGATTCCTGACAAAATTCCCTACAACCACATGATAGTTTTACACAGATTAAGCCAACATTGTGACCTACAGGACAAGTAGTTTGGACGTTTCTCATAAATAAAAAATCCATTTCCAGCACTCTTCCATCTGTCTTGTGACGCATTTGTGTTTCTAGAGAAAAAAGTAAAGCTCGTACAGCTTTAAAAATGCCAAAAATGGATTCCTGACAAAAATTCCTATCAACATGATATTTTTGACACATATTGGGGTAAAATTGTGGACTCTGTGAGGATTTCTTTACATTAGATGGCTGATAAACTCCACCTCTTCACTCTGATCACACTAGTGTCACGCTAATTAGAATTCCAAGCATGCAGCAGGTGATGTCATTCAGCACAGCAGAGGATACGTTGCCATGGTATCAACTGACTCCCAGACATCCCATAATATTCTCTCAGAGCCATTAGGCTCACTTTCACCCTATGCACACCAAAACAGCCCTAACTGGGGCTAGGAATGTCGTAGAGAGATGAAACCAACGCCAAAATGTTTGTCTCATTGACACAAAAAAATACACACTGAAACCTTGACCTTTTCCAGACAGGAAGTTGTCTATTTCTCTTTGAAAATAACATTTCCACACATTATTACTACAACAACATGTTACTAAAATATTTTTTACACTGATTTGGGTAAAATTTTGGACTGTGAGGATTTCTTTCCCAAAGATTTCTAATAAATTGTCAGTCTGCACTCTACTTGATTTCTGTCTCACACTAATTAGGAGTTACCTACAGCTGGTCTTCACATGACTCAGCAGAGGGAATGAGACATTGTATCAACTGTCATAGCACTAAGAGGCCAGAGTGGGATGAAACGGACTGTTGAGTGGAAACCAGTATGACAGACAGGCAAGAGCATCAAAACTCATTCAACTCATCAACATTTTAATGCCAATTAGGGCCTTATTTTTAGAATTATGAATTCAATGCCTTTTAAGACTTTTCAAGGATCCGCAGGAACCTTGCCAGCCACTGCTTCCTGTTTATCTCGTGAATATTCAATTTGCCACGTGCTTCTTGGGTACAAGCAGGGCAATTGCTACCTGGTATCCATTGGTGTTATGGCAGCCTAAAAATTCACACTCTCCCAGATATCCCTGGCATAGTTAATTTACAGTGATAAAACACAAATACTTTGGTTTACATTCATTCTTCAGACCGCTCCCATTTCAATGTATGTTACTTAAGGAGCTTTTTTCCACCGCAGTAATTGCGGCTTGTCAACTTTTGGGGTTCCTCAGGATTGGTCTGTAGTTGGTAGAGAGTAGGGAATGAGTAAGTGATTTCAGACACAAACACACATTATAAAGTCTGAGGCTCCTGGCAGATCTACACTTACTCACCTAAGGCCTCCTCCCTGTGAGAGGAGGACACTCATGATTACCAGGATTTATTCAAATCACATCCATGAAAAATTGGGATCTGTAAATTTATGTCCTCATCCCAAAGGGAGAATATATATATATATATATATATATATATATATATATATATATATATATATATATATATATATATATATATATAAATAAAACAACAACACACCTTTAACTGTCAACTCTCTTAATCACTAAGCGATACCATAATTATGTAGTTTTGACATTTGTATGTCCATGTCCTCCCGAACAGGGATCACCCTTTAGGAGTAAAGAAAACTCTGAAGACTTCCTTGTAATATAGCTAAAACATTAGCACATAAACAACTTGTACATCTCAGGAAGTTTGAAACTTTAGAGGTAAAAATTTACATTTGAAACAAGCAAAGTAAAAGGCTTGTCTCTTCTTAGTATGATCAAATCGAGCCCCCCCAAAATTCTCGTACTGCTGGATCTACTCACAGCTGCAGCTTCACACATTAGTTAAACTATAAGAAGGTCACAGGGTTGCCACTGAATTTTGATCTAGCATATGAATGCAAACCATTTGTTTGAAGATACTTTCATAAACAAAAACACTTAACAGTGGAACTTAACACTCATTGCACCCATTGAAATGAAGTTTTTTTTTGTCTCTGGTTGCATTCATTTTTTTTTTCAACAAGGCTGCAAGTACAGGTGTGAAACAAACATGTTGGGTGTGATGGGGTTGAATGAATGTGCACCTCTCATTCCAAATGAAACATTCAGGTGCTTCACTACAGATACTTTTTTCTCATCACATCAATCACACTTTCCCCACTTTGTGGCTCATACCTACAACTTTATATTGGAAAACTCACCACCTATAAAAAAAAAATGAAATCTTGCTTATAATTATAAAAAATATACTTAACAAGGAACATAATTTCCTCTGTAACCAAGTCATCGAGAACTTTAAAATTTTAATGAGACTACGTTACCAGAATTGTTTTTAATGAACTCACATCTGGGTGGCTGGTGTGGGACCAAGACAGTAAAATCTCACCCTTTCTCATCCTCACTCAGCTGACACTTTAAAGTTTGAGCCAACTACATTACACTGTAAACCAGGGGAAAAGTTATCACTCACCTTTGTTTTTTCACACTACATGGAAAACATTTTGATTAACTATTAACAGCATGACAGACAACACTGATTTTTAGCATTATATAATTTATTTTCAAAAACAGTTTCACATTTAAATGTCTGGTTTCTTGGTCAAATGTATTTTCAGATACTTCAATTGTGTCTATACATTTTACTTGTCATTTCTCTTTTAAATATGAAAAAGTTACTCAGCATCAAAATTATCAAAACAATTATTTTATTATGCAATTCATCCAATACTTATCAGAAATCCAGACGTTAGTTCTCTCATTGCTGTCGAACTTACATTAACATATCTTTATTTTTTTATCTTTAACTTTTTACATTTTAATGTCATGGACATAAATACTTTGACTACAGTTCATCTGAACGACTCTGGCCGATGACAAAACAAATACATGTGTTGCTGTGAATCCAAAAATCTTTTGCTGCTTCATCCACATCCACAGCTCATTGCTGGTGAGGAGGTTGAGGATCACTGCAGCATCTTCCAACAGACAGTTCACCTCAGAGACACAAAGATTCATTTTAAGAACAAAATCATCTGAGCGTGTGCACCATCAGCTAAACTTTCTCTAAACACAGAGTTACATGACCACAATGGTGTAATAGGTTTCAGAGGGACAGAGAGAGAAAACATAAGACTGAAAGACACAAAGGGGGAGGAGGAGACATGGAAAATGACAACAATAACAATAATAACTATTTCTTTTTAAAGCTGTCCTGTCCTGGCAGTCAGGCATGCAGAATGGGGAGTCTGAGCCTTGTGGTGCCAGAACAGATTTGCTCTTACTTCATGTTCACAAACAGTTTTCATCTGAACTGTTGAAAGTGAACTTATGAAGATTTAACACAACTGAACTCAAACATACACTTGAAGAAAATGACAGTTAATGTGCAGCAAGCAAAGACTAACAGCTACAAAAACTAACAACTATAACATACATGATTAACTGAAATGCCTGCCTACATGATCAACAACATTAAAAAAAACACCACGTTCCTCTTCCAGTAAGACACATGATTATTTTAAAGACAATCAAATCATAATTACTATTTACATCTTTAATTACCACTACACAAAATTTACACGACAAATACCGACAATTCAAAACCTCACCATTAATAGATAAATAAATATATAAATATATAAATACAATACACAAATATAGAAAACATGCACAGTGGACCACTAAAATTCCTACATGGCGTTCACTATGTGAGTGGGCAGACTCCGGATAAAAACACAAAACTCCAACCGTGGTGGAAGCAAAAATTTCACACCAAAAAACTACACACCAGTTTCCTCTTTAAACCCTACAGATTAACACAACTAACACCAATATTTGCACCATGGCAGAGCGATGTAGCTGTGTTTGACTCAGAAAATGAACTCACACTGCCACTGTGAATCCTTTGTGTGCCTCCTTTGCCAAACCAACCACACTAATCATCACCTAGACTAAACTCAGCACTAAAAAGCTCCTCTAGCTCACCTACACTGACATCTACCTGCCCCTGATCATCTTTAACTCTAAAACTACACAGAATGCCTTCATGATCACTGAAGTACGTGGGCATCACTGCACATTCCACATCGTACTGTGTTGTTTTAACATAAACATGATCAATCAAAGTCCCCTTCTCTGTGGTTTCCTGTGTTACATGCTGTATAAAACCTTTTGTGCCCATGAATTTACAAATTGATGAGTTTTTCAAAATGTTTTCATTAAAATCTCCCATTACTACAATTGTGTTACTGATTGGATTTAACCAGTCAAGTAACTTCCCCAGATTTTCCTTCAGTACTAAATTTGGATAACATGGTGGACAATAGATCACTGCCAAAACTACGTTTACTTTTGGAAACAGGCACACCAAACACTCCAGATTCAAATCGGGTACCTGCAGAACGTCACAGTCCAATTGGTCTTCACTATATAAACCAACTCCACCATGTTCAAGCTGCTGAAGCTCTAACAATTTGGCGTGACTGCTGCTGCTGCTGTAACACACACCACGAGGACGACTGTGGAAAGTGTAACCATCTATTTGGACACTGTCCAATGAGGACTGTGCAGTGAGCCACGTTTCTGTGACAGCAATACAGTTAGGCTGTAAATGCTGTGTGCAAGACACCAGATCCACCAAGTGGCGGCTTAAACTTTGAACGTTCATCAGATACACAGAGAAACTAGGTGCATCTGATGAAGGTTTCTGCTGTCCAATCAAAAATGGAGGCATGCCCTCCAAGGCCTCCCTGATGGTGGTCTTGCTGAAAATGGCCTTCTCATTAAAATCCCTGATGATCAGTCCCGACAAAGCCCTGACTCGACTAAGTGCTACATACGCCTGCCCGGGTGCAAACACCTTCTTAAAACAGACCACAGCCTGGTCCACCGTCAAACCCTGAACTTTGTGTACCGTACACGCCCACGCTAACCTGAGAGGAAACTGTACACGCAAACCCCCCCACTTTGTAGCCTTCTCCTGCTCTGGATCAATAGCAGTAGAATCCCTGCATTCTACTGCTGCATGTGCACGCTGTTTCCTCCTCTGTGAGCCAATTTTAGGATCGTCAAATTTAACATAAACTGTTTGAGGAAACTTGTCACTCACATTCTTAAACTCAATGTGAGTGACGGTGCCACATGCTCCATTGACCAGACCATCCCCGACATCTACATTCTTACACAACATGACGCGCGCGCTCCTCGCTAAACACAGCCGCTCTTGCAAACACGTGTCTGATGCTGCTCTATGATGCCCGGCCATCTTTTCCAATTTGCCTGTTTTGCTACTGTTTTGGTAGTCCTGAGCATCAATAGTCACATAATCAGGACACGAGGCAAAGAGCTGCTCCAGGTTGTGCTCAGCTACTTGCATATTTGTCGGGAAAATATGCAAGGCTGAGCTCTCCTCGCCGGTCTCGCGTGACTTTAAAATTTGGACGTCCGTTTCTAAAAGGGGCGTGTCCTTAGAACGCACTCTCAACCTGTTCAACAACTCAGCAAACACGCTATCCTTCTGCCTAACTACCGCTGTGAGCTCCACAACGCTAAAGCTACACCACAGATCCACCCCGATGGGACTGCTATACAGAGGCTTCCCTTTAACAGGAGGCAACTGATAGAAGTCACCAACGGCTATCACGCTCACACCGCCAAAAGGGGAAAAGTCGCCTGTCTGTCTAATCTGCCTCAACCTACCATGGACATAAGCCAGCAGGATGTGATCAACCATACTGATTTCATCAATGATTAGAATTTGGAGGTGACCCAATTCAGCTCTGAGCGAGTTTAGTTTATCTTCACCTAAAGGGGTGTAAGGTAAACTAGCATGTGTTCCAATGCCGAATGTGTGATGAATTGTGGCTGCATTTAAATTGTATGCAGCGATGCCCGTAGGAGCAGTTAACAAAACTGTGACATCGTCTGGTTGATGACATAGTGCTGACAGAAGCCTCCCTGCCTCATACTGAATGGCCCTGATTAAATGACTCTTCCCCGTTCCTGCTCCTCCTGTTACAAACACCTGCAGAGGCTCTGGGTTTTTGCCCATCACCTTCTGCAAACACCAATGTCTCACTCTGTAGAAAACAGCTAACTGCGTCTCATTCAGAGACCTAACCAAACACAAACCCTCACTGCGAGACATGGTGTTTCTGTTCTTCTCTAACCTAACAACCTGTCTAGCAGCACCCATCAAATCTGGGATGTTCTCTAAACCTTCAGCTAGCTGCTCTCCCTCTATCTCCTCTGCCTGCTGCTGCCTCCTCTCCTCTAAACACTCAATGCGTTCAGCTTCCTGCTCAGGACACAACTCACCCCACACATCCTCATCTACACCACCGAGCAGCTCAGCAATCTCCTGAGCTCGCTCCAAATCCGGACAGTCAAACTCAAATTTGGCCCTATTCTCCTCGACCACAGCCTGCACCGAGTGCACGGAGCCGTCCCTGAACCTGACCTCCCCGACCTCATAGAACTGACTGAAGAACTCAAAGCCCTCAGGTTTGAGCTCAGAGTCAGTTCTATAAGGAAGGAACAACTGTAACAGACTCTGGAAATGAGCCTCCTCCTGCTTCTCTAAGTTAAACCGCATGTACCGAACCACAGCAAACTGAGATCGTGTTCTCCTCAGAATGAAGCCCAAATTGTTTTTCAGTTCAATCGCATTTTCTGATTTTTCATTCCTGGAGAGAACACGATACTCAGATGCAAACGTCGCCATACACATGTCGCTAAACACGTCGTCGTCGGGCCTGTTCTTAAACCTGTCCACTATGCTAGTCATCCACATGTCGTCCGAGCGAAGATCATGTGATGACGCCCTTTCCTGCAAAACACTGAGAGGTAAACTCATCTTGACTATGTTGCTCCCTGTCGGCACAAAGACAACCTTTCGGGAGCATTCCCTCAGATGCATGGACGTTAGCCTATACACTGCCTCCTGGGCGCAGACGTCTCTGTGGTGTAAATATACACTCCCCAGCTTCTTCAAGCTTTCTCTAGCAGAGAGATTTCCTTCTTTGGAAGCTTCTTTTTGGGCATTGCTCAATAAAAGGCCAATTTCTCTCTCTGACTTCGTAATGTACGAAATGATGTAAATGACAACTGCGTAGGCGTCAGTGACAAAGCTAAGGTCCATGTTGGCGTTCCAGCACTTCAACAACTTCTTACTGTACTGGTTCACCCAAACACTGTTTACCTCTCTCCTATACACTACCTTCGTCTTCTTTTCTAAACGCCGATACGCCTGCTCGTAGATGTCCTGATTAATGCCCAAACTCGCAAACAACTCATCTACACTCGCAGGAGGCACCTCATTTTCAACAGCTTTCTTAACAGCTGTTAAAATTGCCTCCGCTGTTTCCTTGGGCATCTCGTCGTCGCTGTCGAAACACTTACAGATTGGCATGTTTTTTGAAGCAGCTCTCTCGTCTATGCCATATGCATCTTTCCCGCCACATTTGCATTCTTTTTTATGACAGATAAATGTCCGCTTCGTAGCTGGTTTTGGGAAATTGAAACGACATTTGCTCTTCTTTGACTTTCTACAAGTCTTAGCGTGTCGTTTGGAGTGTGTTTGAACTGATGTCACAATGTCCAATAATGTGTCATCATCAGAGGGCAACTCGCACGAGACGTATTTATCTATGAACGCAACTACCTCCTCATCTGTGTTCTTACCAATTTTGGGGGCGCCCTCGATCCAAAACAAACAGTGAACATGAGGAGAACCGCGCTGCTGAAACTCGACCCTATGAAAGTGATCGGCGATTTTGCCAATTGGTTCAGCGGGAGACATGAGAACTGCTTTCAAAAAACAATGCCATCTGTAATCGAACATCCTCGCAGCTGTCACCGGATTACGACGCAACAACTGACATCTGTCTGCCCACTCCAAATCTTCTACTGTCTGCGATCTGCCTTCCTGCCTCAGGATGCTGGTCAGCAGATTCTGCCAGCGCATATCAGCAGACGAAAATGAACAAAACCACGTCGGTATCCCTAGCTGACGAACACAAGCCATCACTTCCTTCTGAACAGTCTGCCAAAATGCCGGAGTCCCCCTAATTGGTCTCAGGAACTTAAACCCATCATCAAACTCTAACAACTGCTTTAAAGCTTCCTCATCCTTTAACATACCCTGAGTGATTCGCTGAGACCTCTGACCTACTTTCCCCTTACGCAACGCCACAGAAACATTAGACACTACCTGATCTAACTCCGACATGTACTGCGCAAAAAAGATGTACTCTACATTACCCGCAAAACGACCGTCCGCATGCATGATCCTATTGTTAAAATAACGCGTAAGCGACAGGTGAGCCGATCGAGTGTCATGGAAGGTCTTATTACCCCGAGGAAACAACACTGGAAAACATTTAGCCTCATTCGTTTGGTCAGAAAGCATCTTCACCGGACAATTTCCCTCTGCAGGCGCAATATTAACTATATCCTCAAAATACTGATCTAATGCTTCCTGACCAATATCAACAGGCATAAGACAAGTGTCCTGAAACATGCAGTGCTGCTGCCTGTCATGTAACATTTCATCTTGTATTATGTCTGAAGCTTCCTCTACATCTCCCTCAACAAACTCAGCCTGTGCTCTAACCTGATCAGCTACCTCAGCACTAACTCCACCCTGCTCTACAACAGCCTGCTCTGAAACAGCCTCTTCTTCACTAGAGTCAGCTTCTTCCCTTTCTTCATCCTCTATCCTGCAAAACTCATTAACCCAGTCCTCATTAAACTCTATATCTGCATAAAGGGCATTGGTCCTCTTTAAATAATCTAGCGCCTGTCTTACACGCAAAGTATCTACAAACTGATACTCGTAATACCCTTTGTATGTCAGTTTACGTTTTAACTTCACCTGTACCAAAGACCCCTCCATACTGGACCGGGGCAACACACGAGTCGACTGCACAATGTCAGCTGGAACACATGTCACAGGTCCATGTACTCCGTTCTGCCCCCCTTTCGGCAGTGCCAACATCTTCATGAACGGTATATGCAACGCTATCAAATGCTGCTCTAAACTATTCAAACATCCCAGTTCAGGTGGAATGGGATCCAGCTCCAGGTTATTGATCCAGCATTCAGCTGGCATCTCACCCTTACTAATCTTACCCTGACAGGAGTGACAAATCCACAGCTCACTTCTAGAAACTGCCAATTGGCACGGCACAACACACTCTTCATGACACTGATGCAGGAAACACTCACTAATACACTCCTCAGCAAGTTCAGCTGTTCTGCTGGTTCTGCTGTAAGCGTCCCTGTCACAACTAACGACCTGATTTCTAAACAACAACCTGTGACAAACACAGCAGACAAAATCAGGTCCATCTTTAACCTGCTCTAAAAACTGATTCATAACAAAACCAAAGTCTTTTGACTGCTCTACCCTATGTTTCCTGCTGGACCTAACACGACCAATAACCCGCCGCCTGTGCTCTAAACTACCGTACTGACGCTTACTAAATTTTCTACTCCTTGCTTTAACTTTCTCCCTAAGCTCTTCACTATCCCTGTATTTAACCAGAATCCTGTCTATAACTTTCTCCCTATGCTCCTCACTATCCCTGTATTTAGCCATAATCCTGTCTATAACTTTCTCCCTATGCTCCTCACTACCTTGATATTGTGCCCTACCCTTGGATTTAACCTTCTCACTGTGCTCAGGGTTCTCTTTATACTTCCCTACACTCATTCCTTTAACCTTCTCTCTGTGCTCAGGGTTCTCTTTATACTTCCCTACACTCATTCCTTTAACCTTCTCTCTGTGCTCAGGGTTCTCTTTATACTTCCCTACACTCATTCCTTTAACCTTCTCTCTGTGCTCAGGGTTCTCTTTATACTTCCCTACACTCATTCCTTTAACCTTCTCTCTGTGTGACGCATCTTCACTATACTTTTCAACACTCTTTGACTTTTTCTGTTCTCTAAAAATCACATTATCCTGATATTTCTTTCTAAACCTCATCTGACGTCTCTCACTGAGCAACTTATTTTCTTTCTTCTGACTCCACTCCCTACGGTTGATGTACTTCGATTTTGCAAACCACACACCTGGCTCTGCATCCTCGTCTTCAACATCTAAACCTAAATCTGAAAATTCCATGGCATCACTGCACCAAACTGCTGGTTCCTCCCTACCAACAACACCTTCCTGACATCTAGCCCTAAAACTGTAACCTGAAACCTCACTGACTTTACAATAACCATAACAGCTCTGCAGTCCAGGCTCATAAACACAAACTACATTCTCAAAATGGTTCCCTGAGACATTCTCTAAATAAATGCAATCCGACGACAAACACCTACCGCTACAGCTGTACTTTAGCCAACGACCATCATAAAATGTACAAACACTAACGCCTAACATATCTGCTGTAGCCTGAATTTCCACCTCTGAGGCCCAAGAATTAACACTTGCCATCCTGGACTGCTGAACGTACTCAGCCACTGAAGAGTACTCACTCCTAATCAAACTACAATAATGACTAGCATTCCGCTGGAGATGTTTGCAAACCGCAAGCCTAACCCTACGATGGTGCTTCTGAGAACCACTCACAGCCTGAGAGATGGCTCTGAAAAAGCAGTTACCATCAGCCACGATCCTCTCATTTCTACATGGAACCCCTAACAAACCAACACGCGTGGACGCTGGTCCACCGATCTTCACAAACTCCAAGTTAAAGCTACTGCACACAGTCTTGCAGACATCTACACTGAGAGGACGGAAAGCGAGCTCTGCATTTCTGACGGTTTCTACAAACTCTACATCTAAATTAGCCTCACCAACATCAAAGTGCTTGGATTTTTTCGACACACGAGGCCCAGAAGAAATCTTACGCTTCCCTGCCACTGAGACACTGCTAACTTTGCTAGCTAAAGACACTCCTGACGACGCTGGACTGGCATCTCCACTCACACAAACCTCAGGCTCGCAACTGCCTTCAAAAACATCATCACTGAACCTGCCTTCACTGACTACACTAGACTCTGGTGTTGGAGCAGTGTTCACCTCAGTGACCCGCCTCTCCACGGAAACACCAGACAGCACCGGACTGACATCTACGTAAGCACTAAGACCAAGCGGAGGGAAATCTTCATCGTACCTAAAACGAAAGCCGGATTGCCTTGATTTCTTCGACCAACAAGTGTCAGAAGAAATGCCCCACTTACTGCCACCAGTAACACTCGGTCCTGCCGGTGAGCCGCCGCTCAACACACTGGCATAAGACCGCAAAGAAACGCCTGACAGTGCTGGACTAACATCTGAACTCACACAACGCTCAGACACAACACTACACTCTGGTGCTGGAGCAGCAGTCACCCCTGTGACCCTACCCTCCACAGAAACACCAGGCAGCACTGGACTTGCACCCACATGAACAGTGACGCCACACAGTTCAAAGAGCTTCTCCCTCGAACTGAGACTGTCGGCCAAGCGACAGATGTAGCGGTGCAGGTCATCCAGGCACGCAAAATGCAAAACCACGCTTGTACCGTTAAAGTGTAACAAGCCCTCGTTACCGCGTGAGTGACTGTCCACCACAGCGAACCGTCCATCCTCACAGATGATGGCAGAAGTGTTGCCACACATCGTCAGAAGACATGTGCGGTACTGACCGAAGATCCTGTTTAGTCCGTCACGCAAACTGATGAACACACCGCTGTCGATGTATTCACCCTCGGTCACGCCGACATCCCCGAATGCCGAGTCGCCAAAAACAAAGCGAACCACCGCATCATCAATCATCAACCGCTGAGGCAAATCTGGGACAGAGAGCAGATTTGTCACGTGGTTGAAGATGCCTCGATCGCGCAAATTACTGTACAACTCGTCACCGCAAATCACTGCGCGATCAAGCTGACGTCTGTCCCAGGAAAAAACACTGCTCAGCGTGTGTTTGGCTAAGCTGACCAAAGCTATAGCCATACACTGCTGTCCTCCGTAAAAAAAGCGCTCGTCAGCCTGATGAAACGACCCGCGCACAACCCTGACTGGCCTCCCAGCTCTGCTAGCCTCTGCTGCTACATCACTACTGTCACAATCTAACCCAGCATCAGAAACACAAGCAGAAGAAAAAAAGTGGTCCTTAGCTTTGCTGATCTTCTGGGGCCTCTGGGTTCCCTCGCGGACAGCAGGGCACGGCGCAGCCACCTCCTCCGCGATGACCTGCGACACCTCGGACTCCAGCGATGTCTCCTCCACGACGACCTCCGGGACCACGGACTCCTGGGCTGCTGCCTCCGCCTGACACAAATCAAAAATTCAGTTTAACTGGATGACAAACCAGGTGGAAAAATGCAGGTGTAAAAACAATGAGTCACATAATATGTTTAAACAAAAACACACCTGGCGCTGGACCGGACTGGGGCCGGAGGCAGACTCGGTCACCTGGGCAGGTGAAGGTGTTGCCGCCACCTATAAAGAACAGGAAAACAAAAAAAACTCAAGATGCAACTCTTATCAAAACATATCACACTGCATTGGTCACTCTTCAAAACCAGCAAAAAAAAAAAAAAAAACCACACCTGCCGCTTTCCTCCACTGCGCTTCTTGGCAACACCTCGTGGCCGACGCTTCGCACGCGAAGCCTAGAGGAAGAAAAACAAACCTTTATAACAGCTGTTAACCACTTGTGTTATCAACTATTTGGTCATATGGCTTGTGTGCACTTTACCTGGCCAGCTGGTGGCTCAGCGATGCAGCCGGAGCCAGAAGAAGGACTGACCTTCTCCATAGCATCCAACATGTCACCGCTGAACCACACAGGGTTGGGCGGGATGACAGGCCGAACCACAGCAGGTGTTCCGGCCTTCAAAACAAAAAACAAACATTGTTTTAAAAAAAACTTCACATGCAGGCTTTGCACAAACTTCTACACACTCAATCAGAAAAACACTTTACCTTGTCCTCCTTTCCAACCACAGTCCACTCCCAGGGGTCGCTGTGACGGGTCACGGGGAGGTGACCTGTCACAACTAGCCTGGGAGACACCGTGGCACGCGGCGATGTCCGGCGGGACACCGCGGGCGTGGGCGAGGGCGGAGGCTGGGTCAGCTGCTGGACAGCAGCGTTCCACAGCAGATCCACCAGCACAGGGGTCCCATCGGTGTCGCTGAGGTGCACCTGAAAAACAGTCAGACACACCAGACATTTCACCTTGTTAGTTGGATGTTTTCTTTAGTGTCACATAAAGTGTCTTGTAAAAATTAGGACAATACTTACGCCGTCGGGGCACCACAGCTCCAACCGATGGAGGGGGAGGTGCTCAGCCACAGACACGTAAGGGAAACCTGAAATAAGTGTCACAAACCACACACAAAAAAATACTTAAATACTTGAAGTAAACATTAACGCATGCATTTACATGTAAATGTTTATCCATGCATGCCGTCACAGTTTTTTAGCACATATGAAATTCTCAAATCTCAGATTTTGCAGAAAAACTCGATTGAAACGTACCCATGCGTGCTGCGACTCGGTGGAATTCCTGACGCAGCGCCAACTGCAGGCCCGGGTGGATGTTCAGGCGTGGAGGGAAGTCCAGCACGAACACCTTACAGAAAAAAAACCTTTGTCAGCAGATCGCATTCATTTCTCTAAAATAAGTGCATGACAATACAAAGGCTGCTCACAACAGCTTTGCTGACACAAAACCAAACGGTTAGCAACAAAAACTTAACACAAACACACACCTTGGGCCAGCGGCTGGCGATGGAGGTCAGGAGAGCACCGAAGTCCAACGCTGCCTCGCCAACCGTCCGGCTGGCCGTGAGGTTGTTGCTCGGGGCGAGCACGCAGACGGCGTCGGGGGTCCACGGGACGTCTGCGTGCAGGGCCTCTGTCCTCAGCTCGGCTGCCGATGCACCTGGAACAGACAGAAAAGCAAAGGACAGAGAACCTACCGGCATGGGCACGAAGCCGTCCACCATGGCCCGGAGGTGGGAGTCTCCGACGACGAACACCAGCTGCAAAAACACAGACGTTCTTTAACAACAGAGAAACCTGCCAACAGACACCTTACTCGCTGCAATTTTTCGATGAATTAAACAAAAATCATACCTTCTGGTCCGGACGATGCGCTGGAGTGACCAACTTGCGGCTCCGGTGGGTCAGTGCAGAGGTTGGCCATCTCCGCGTTCGGTGGCGGTACCCGGTACCGCGCCCTGTTTAATGGACATTGAAGTTTGTCAGAACATTATTAAGGGACATTACATCCAAACCATATCAGTGAACATTCTGAAATGAAAGTTTGACACATACGAGCAACGAACTCGGGGACAGGCTCGAGGGCAGTCCAGGGGTGGTCCTCTGCCCTCTTCCTCTTCAAGGCCAACGCCCTCCGATGGCCTTTCGCTCTCGGCATCTGAACAGGAAGATTAAAGAGAAATTTTTGAGTCCACGCTCACAGAGAAAACACCAGTCAATCTGTGCCAATCATACTCACAAGGCTTCACATAGCAACGCTTCACCTAACATTACAATGTAGAAATGTTTTAACTCACCTTGGCTGAGGGCAAGTGTGTGTGTGTCTGTGTGTGTGAGTGTGTGACTGTGTGTGTCTGTGTGTGTCTGCTTGACTGAATGTGTATAAAATCAATTAAAGTGTGTGCAGATTAGCAGTTACTCTAGGTGTGTGTCGGTTTAAAGAGATGTATAAGTGTCAAGATGTGTGTGTCCTGGATCAAAAGATCGCAGAAATGCAGCAGTCTCACTCGCAGTCAGTCTCCAAAGCACAGGTGAGCACAGGGAAGCAAATCACACAGCCAAGGAATCTGCAAATTAATACCATTTAAGAGTAATCAAGATAATTGTAGGAGAAAAAAGCAACAAAAAGTGTATGCAAAATGTATTAAAACATGCACCAAAAAGCACAGGACAGTACTGAAGGAAAAAAGCCACACAAATGCATGCACATGTAATCTATGCATTAAGATCATGCCAGGAAAACCACACAACACAACTTTAAAATGTCCTAAACAATCACTTTATTCACTCACACATTATGGATCTATAACCCTCACAAAATGCCAGTCGGCTCTTGCCTGCTAACCAGGACAGATACACAACTGATTAACAGCTTAAACTAAGATTAAAACATTGGCAGACAAACCTCACACATACTCTCACACAACAATAAGTCTTTTCTCTCAGCAAAAAAGGAGCAAAAGGATACAGCTAACGTTGCTATCAAGTAGCTTTCACAGAAAAAAAAGGCTGAAACAGCACAGCTATAACTTTAAAGCACATATCAAACCAAGTAATAATCTTCAAAATATATTCAAAATGCAGCAAAAAAGCACAGGAGAGAATAAGATCACGCAGCTGAGAATTTTGCAAATCAATACCATTGAAGATTAATCAAGTTTATTGTGGGAAAATAAAAAGCTACAAAAAATGCCAATCTAGTCTAAACATTTAGATCAAGCCAGGAATGCCACAAAACACAACTTTAAAGGACCAAAACAAGCACTTCAATCACTCACACATTATGTATTTTTAACCCTCACAAATTGCCATGAAGATCTGGCCTGCTTACCAGGACAGATACACAACTGATTAACAGCTTAAACTAAGATGAACAACATTGGAAGACAAACCTCACACACACTCTCAAACAATATGTATTTTTTTTTATCAGAAATACCCAAAAAGAGGAAGAGCTACATAATTTGGCTGACAAGTAGCTAACACAGGAAAAAAGGCCGACACAGCGTAGCTATATCTACAACCTTAAAGCACATATCACACCAAGTAATAGTTTTTCAACATATATATTTAAAATGCATCAACAAAGCACAGGAGAGCATTGGAGCACACAGCCAAGGAATTTTCAAATACCATTTAAGAGTAATCAAGATAATTTTGGGGGGAAAAAAGCCACAAAAAATGCACGCAAACCTTATTTACACATTTAGATCATGCCAGGAATCCCACAAAACACAACTTTAAAGGACCCAAACAATCACTTTTATCACTCACACATTATGGATCGTTAACCCTCACAAAATGCCAGTAAGCTCTGGCCTGCTTACCATAACACACACACAACAGATTAACAGCTTAAACTAAGATGAACAAGACACATAATGTGGCTAACAAGTGGCTTTCACAGAAAAAAAAGCCAACATAGTATAGCTATATCTACAACCTGAAAGCACATATCAAACCAGGTCATAATCTTCAAAATATATTCAAAATGCATCAAAAAGCACAATAGAGCATAAGATCACAAGGCCAAGAAATTTGCTAATCACTACCATTTAAAAGTAAGCAAGATTATAGTGGGAGAAT
The DNA here is from genome assembly GCF_033239565.1 of Halichoeres trimaculatus. Lineage (NCBI taxonomy): Eukaryota > Metazoa > Chordata > Actinopteri > Labriformes > Labridae > Halichoeres > Halichoeres trimaculatus. The sequence goes on along the minus strand of NW_027437190.1, from coordinate 1,502,535 downwards.
AAAAAGCCACAAAACACAACATTAAAGCACCCAAACAATCACTATCATCACTCACACATAATGGATCTTTAACCCTTACAAAATGCCAGTGAGCTCTGGCCTGCTAACCAGGAAGGATACACAACTGGTTAACAGCTTAAACTAAGATGAACAAGCTACATAATTTGGCCAACAAGTAACTATCACAGGGAAAAAGGCTGGCGTGGAATAGCTATATCTAAAACCTTAAAGCACATATCACACCAAGTAATAACCTTCAACATATATTTAAAATGCACCAAAAAGCACAGGAGAGTACTGAAGAGCTCACAGCTAAGGAATCTCCAAATCAATTCCATTTAAGAGTAAGCAAGATTATAGTAGGAGAAAAAGACCATCAAAAATGCATGCACATGTTATCTACACATTATAAGCATGCCAGGAATGCAACAAAACACAACTTTAAAAGTCCTAAACAATCACTTCAATCACTCACACATTATGGATCTATAACCCTCACAAAATGCCAGTCAGCTCTCGCCTGCTAACCAGGACGGATACACAACTGATCAACAGCTCAAGTTAAGATTTAAAAAAAAAAGGCAGAAAAACCTCAAACAGTCACACAATAAGTCTTTTCTCTCAGCATGACCCAAAAAAGGAGCAAAAACTACAGCTAACGTGGCTAACAAGTAGCTATCACAGGGAAAAAGGCTTGCGTGGAATACCTATATCTTAAACATTAAGGCACATATCACACCAAGTAATAACCTTCAACATATATTTAAAATGCACCAAAAAGCACAGGAGAGTACTGAAGAGCTCACAGCTAAGGAATCTCCAAATCAATTCCATTTAAGAGTAGGCAAGATTATAGTAGGAGAAAAAGACCATCAAAAATGCATGCAAATCTAATCTACACATTAAAAGCATGCCAGGAATGCCACAAAACACAACTTTAAAAGTCCCAAACAATCACTTTAATCACTCACACATTATGGATCTATAACCCTCACAAAATGCCACTAAGCTCTGGCCTGCTAACCAGGACAGATACACAATTGATTAACAGCTTAAACTTAGATAAACAACATAGACGGGTTTCTGTGCAACGTCATCACCGATGTGCGCGCGCAGCCAGGGGGCAGAAAGTGAGGCACTTCGTTGTTAGTAGCATTAGAAGAGCAAAAATGTCAAGGAGTTGCTGCGTGGCTAACTGCACCAACCGGCAAAAGGATGGGTGGAAGTTGTTAAATGTTCCAAGAGGATCTCATCCTTTTGCGAAGAACAGGAGGAGATTGTGGCTTCAGGCCATAAAAAGGGTTAGGATGTACCCTAGATCCCTGTGCACGTACACCCAGGCATCATACGGTTTTACCTTTAGTCCTAGCCTCTGGCTGGGCAGGACACCTGCTCTCATTGCGCAAAAACCGGACCCAGTATCATAAATCTTGAGGTTTTGTACGTGACCACAAAGTACATAATTATAGGCGTCCAAAGATTTATAGGCACGCAGATTTTCTTTAGTGTACACACTGGGTTTCTCTATAAGGTAATTATATATGTCGGGCCAAGTAATAACAGGCCGTTTGGACATATCAGAGATCCACTCTTCGCTGGGGATACCATAAGGGTCTGGTAATTTCCCACCATCACTAAGAAAGAGTTTATGATAATCTATAAAGTCTGATCTGTTTAAGCTATTGATGTAAGTTGCCTGAGCCATGTCTTTGCTAATCATAGATGTGCTGTGCTAACAAGCTCGCACACATAATTGTCGTAGTCATCATAATCATAATAGTAATAATAATAATTTTATGTTTTTTGGCAGGCCATAAAGTATAGCATTGCCGTAACCATCTTACTTTGATTAGCTGTTAACTTTGTTAGCTGTCACTGATGTTTCTAGCAAAAAAAACCATCACAATCCGGTAAATTTCGTGATATTTATGGACCTTTCAGGACGTGTTTTTTCTACTTTGTGCTAGAATGAAAGAGAACGAGAATTTCAATTAAATGACATTTTTTTGCATCAGGGGAAACTTACGATCAATAGAGCATCTACAATAGATCTCAGTTTATATCGAAGCAGTCTTTTGCCCCCTGGCTGCGCGCGCAGCTCCTAATGTTTGTACACAAGAAACCTGTCTATAGGCAGACAAACCTCTCACACACACACTCACACAATAAGTCTATTCTCTCAGCATGACCCAAAAAAGGAGCAAAAAGCTACAGCTAACATGGCTAACAAGAAGCTATCACAGAAAAAAAAGGCTGACTCAGCATAGCTATATCTAAAACCTTAAAGCACATATCACACCAAGTAATAATCTTCAAAATGAATTCAAGATGCACCAAAAAAGCTCAGGAGAGTAAAGTAGAGAACACAGGTAGGGAATCTTCAAACAATACCATTCAAGAGTAATCAAGATTATTGTCAGAGAATAATTAGCGATCAAAAATGCCAATTTAATTGACACATTAAGATCATGCCAGGAATGCCACAAAACACAACTTTAACAGTCCTAAACAATCACTTTAATCACTCACACATCATGGATCAAAACTTCAACAAAATGCCAGTAAGCTCTGGCCTGCTAACCAGGACAGATACACATCTGATCAACAGCTCAAGCTAAGATTTAAAACAAAGGCAGACAAACCTCTCAAACACACTCACACAATAAGTCTTTTCTCTCAGCATGACTTAAAAAATCAGCCAAAAGCTCCAGCTAACGTGGCTAACAAGAAGCTAACACAGGGGAAAAGGCAGACCCATCATAGCTTTGTCTTAAACCTAAAAGCACATATCACACTTAGAAATAATCTTCAAAATGTATTTTAAAATGCACCAATCAAAAGCACAGGAGAGCATAAGATCACACAGCCAAGAAATTTGCAAATCAATACCATTTAAGAGTAACCAAGATTATAGCAGAAGAAAAGAAAGCCATCAAAAATGCATGCACATGTAATCAAAATGTATCTTTAATCAGAACTACCCAAAAAAGAGCAAAAATATATAGGCAACATGGCTAACAAGTAGCTTTTACAGAAAAAAAAGGCTGACACAGCGCAGCTATATCTTAAACCCTAAAGCACATATCACACCAAGTAAATAACCTTCAAAATGCACCAAAAAAAGCACAGGACAGTATAAGATCACACAGCAAAGAAATGTTCAAATCAATACTATTTCAGAGTAATCAAGATTATTATGATAAAGAGCCACAAAAAATGCATGCATATGTCATCTACACAATAAGATCATGCCAGGAATGCCACAAAGCACAACTTTAGAAGAACCAAACAATCATTTAAATCACACACACACATTATGGATCTATAACCCTCACAAAATGCCAGTATGCTCTGGCCTGCTAACCAGGACAGATACACAACTGATCAACAGCTCAAGTTAAGATTTAAAACAAAGGCAGAAAAACCTCACACACACACTCACACAATAAGTCTTTTCTCTTAGCATGACCCAAAAAAGGAGCAAAAAGCTACAGCTGACGTGGCTAACAAGTAGTTTTCACAGGGAAAAAGGCTGACATGGAATAGCTTCATCTAAAATTCTAAAGCACATATAACACCAAGTAATAACCTTCAATATATATTTAAAATGCACCAAAAAGCACAGGAGAGTATTAAAGAGCATGCAGCTAAGGAATCTCATAAACAATATCATTTAAGAGTAAGATAATAGTAGGAAAAAAAAAGCCATCAAGATGCATGCAAATCTAATCTACACATTATAAGCATGCCAGGAATGCCACAAAACACAACTTTAAAAGTCCCAAACAATCACTTTAATCACTCACACATTATGGATCTATAACCCTCACAAAATGCCAGTCGGCTCTCGCCTGCTAACCAGGACAGATACACAACTGATCAACAACTTGAACTTGGATAAACAACAACATAAGCAGACAAACCTCTCACACACACACTCACACAATAAGTCTATTCTCTCAGCATGACCCAAAAAAGGAGCAAAAAAGCTACAGCTAACGTGGCTAACAAGTAGCTTTCACAGAAAAAAAAAAGGCTGACGCAGCATAGCTATATCTAAAACCTTAAAGCACATATCACACCAAGTAATAATCTTCAAAATGAATTCAAGATGCACCAAAAAAGCTCAGGAGAGTAAAGTAGAGAACACAGGTAGGGAGCCTTCAAATCAATACTATTTCAGAGAAATAAAGAAAATTTGAGGAGAATAAAAGCCATCAAAAATGCATGCAAATGTAATCTACAGATTTAGATCATGCCAGGAATGCCACAAAACACAACTTTAAAAGTCCTAAACAATCACTTTAATCACTCACACATTATGGCTCTTTAACCCTCACGAAATGCCAGTTAGCTCTGGCCTGCTAATCAGGACAGATACACAACTGATCAACAGCTCAAGCTAAGATTTAAAACAAAGGCAGAAAAACCTCACACACACACACTCACACAATAAGTCTATTCTCTCAGCATGACCCAAACAAGGAGAAAAAAGCTACAGCTAACGTGGCTAACAAGTAGCTTTCACAAAAAAAAAAAGGCTGACACAACTAAATCTAAAACCTTAAAGCACATATCACACCAAGTAATAATCTTCAAAATGTATTCAAAATGCCCCAATAAAAACCACAGGAGAGCATAAGATCACACAGCTAAGTAATCTTCAAATTAATACTATTTAAGAGTAATCAAGATTATTGTGGGAGAAAAAAAAGCCACAAAAACATCATGCTGTCATTTTCTAAACACAAATGCTGAATGTTAAATTTCAGAGCCCATAACCTCTAACTCTAAGGGCAACAGTCCTATTAATGACCTCTGTTCACTGAATAAAAATGTGAAAAAGCAGGACAAAGAAAACAATACTTCCACATTTAAAAATTTTAAGTTTGAACGTAAACAAACAGAGCCCTAGCCTGCCCTCTGAGAGTTCCACTTCTATTTGGAACCTCTGTCAAGAGTTCCAGAAGCCTAAGCTCAAATCCTTATGACATATCTATTTCACAAATTTGAAAGTAAACAGGCACAACAAAGAAGAAGGTTTCCATGGTGACAAATCATTGAATATTCATTTATTAGTTTATTACTACTATCATTAATAATTTATATTAATATCAAATTGTTATTTCATATTTCAATATCCTGTGTTCACTCTTTAAAAACATTTTTCCTACTGTTAAACAAGACTACAACACTACAGGAATATTAAAGCCACAAAAACAGCATGCTGTCATCATTGTCTAAACACAAATGCTGAATGTTGAAATTCAGAGCCCATATCCTCTTACCCTAAGAGCAACAGTCCTATTTATGACCTCTGTTAACTGAATAAGGATACTGCATAGCCATATCTACAACCTTTAAGCACATATCACACCAAGTAATAATCTTCAAAATGTTTTCAAAATGCACCAAAAATGTTTCAGTGTCTAAAATACATATATTTAATTTATTTAGAAGCCAATCATTGTACTTGGAGGTAACAAGCATTTCTCTCAGTATTACAGAAAAGCAACACACCAACCAACCAAGTAAAACTCATAAAAATCTTGTTAAATTCACCAAAAAAGTACCAAAGTATCTTAAATATATATCTTAATTGTGTTAAGGGTAGACTTTTTAGCATTTCTTTCAATATTACACAAAACCAAGCACTGAGCAGGCCGAGGCTGGCACACCATGGTGGCTAACTAGTAGCTATGACACAGCATTATTAAAGCTAAACCCACAAAGCAAATATCACACCAAGCAATACTCTCCAAAATGCACCAAAAATGTTTCATAGCATCTAAAATTCATATATTTGATTAGTTTAGAAGCCAATTATTGTACTTGGGTTTAGGAATATCAAGCATTTGTCTTAATATAACAGAGCAGGCTAACGTGGCTAACACAAAGCAATTATTGAACAAAGGCCGAGCTTACATTAGCATATGTATGCACACAACTTTTGCCAACCGAGTAAAAGCCATCAAAATGTATTCAAAATGTACCAAAAATGTACAATTCTTTCATCAATATATATATTTTATTTGTTTAAAGGGTAACCACTGCACCATGATCAAAGTTCATCGAGTATTTGTGTTAACATGACACAAAAGACAGCACAGAGTAGCTAGCGTGCTAACACAAAGGCTGAATGTAGATCAAAGGCTGAGATTTCCATAACATTAGCATACGAATAGCGTTGGAGCACCAACCACAAATGCTGACTGAAAGTCATCAAAATGTTCTTCAAATTCACCACAAATGTAACATAATATTTTACATATATAAAACTTATTTCATTTAGGACAATTATCGTCTTTGGAGCAAAGACTACCGAGCATTTCTCTCAACAGGACACAAAACCACACACGGAGCAGGCCTCGCTAGCGGGCTAACACACACAAAGGCTGAGATTTCCATAACATTAGCATACGTTTAGCGTAGGAGCACCACCCACAAATGCTGACGAAAAGTCATCAAAATGTTCTTCAAATTCACCACAAATGTAACATAATATCTTACATATATAAAACTTATTTCATTTAGGACAATTATCGTCTTTGGAGTAAAGACTACAGAGCATTTCTCTCAACAGGACACAAAACCACACACGGAGCAGGCCTCGCTAGCGGGCTAACAGAACAAAGGCTGAGATTTCCATAACATTAGCATACGTCTAGCATTGAAGCACCACCCACAAATGCTGATAAAAAGTCATCAAAATGTACTCAAAATGCGCCAAAAATGTATCACTCCATCTTAATTATGTATATCTTATTTGATAGAAAGGCTAACATCGTTTCACTATCAAAGTAGTACAGAAAACACACCTCACAGAAGCTTCTAGAAAGTTTTAAATCTCACCGCAGAGCAGCAAAATCTTACTTATACGTGATATCGTTCATTCATTTCACCTTAAATCACGTTTAACATTGCTCAGGTTCAACACAACATATGCTTTCATCAAATTAAGAGACAACGAAATGGGTCTTACCTCCAGAGTCTGTGAGAAGAACGAGACGACGCCAGATCGATCATTTTATACCCCGCTGGTACCTCACGTCACTCTGACGTACATGCCCCTTCACAGAAGACGCAGCAGAAAATGCTACCATTAGCTGTGCATTCTAATCACATTGACATTGAATGATACCGCACAAAACGTTATTGAACATAACCGAATCGTTTAATCATGCGTTTAACGCAACTGAAGTGTTTTTAACGTCTTTAGAGTCAGCTATAACGAATAACAAAGCACCACATCTACAGTATTTGTCCAAGAGTCACCAGTAACACGGCCGCGATTAACTCCAAAATACTGGGTTGCTCGGTAGCCGTTAAAACTTGATCAACGTTGCCTCTATTGTGAAGTACCGTCTCTGGTAACTCACCACGAAACAACCGTACATTTTGATGCTGCTACCAGGTTGAATTTATTGTTTAAAAATGCCAACTCGTCTCAATGAATGCAGATAAATGCAGCAAAATACGTGCGCATCTTTATGATGTGTAGACTGATAATCTCCCTTTAAATGCAGAAGCTTGTATAGTCTTGCATTACACCACAATTATATTTCCCACCCCTTTTCTACAATAAATTGCTTGTAGCTAAGTGAGCAACAGACGTTTAGCTTCTGTTAGCTTCTGTTAGCTACACGGTCCAACTTGCCTTTCACGTTCAAAAATACTGCTGATAACTAAGATGACAGGTAGTAAAATAAACAGTACTGAAGCCTAGAAACTTTAATTTACCGTACCTGTTCAAACCACAGACGGAATCCGTTGTTTGAGAGCTCCCGACGTTAGCGCTCTCTCCTGGCTTGTCCCCTGTTTGAATCAGTCTAATCCACTTCATGTCATCTTGCGGGATCTCTGGGGATACGGTGAATCCTCTCCCTCCTCCCATGTGCTGGAGCAAAGCAGCTGTGTACAATAAGTTGACCGACCGACAGAGAAACAGACTCATATCTTCCTCTGCATCCGCTCGTGTTTTGGTGAGATCAGCTGTTGACCAGGCCGTATACTGTTGACAGGTCGCGTGACGTCATCCCCCGCCGCTCCACTGATCCCCGCGGATGTTTTACAAACCGCGTACGACAGTAGTAGTGCCTGCTATTTTGCCCCAAATTCAGTATTTGTTAGGCAGAATGGTAAAAGTTGTAAAATCTACTGTATACATCCCAGGATGTCCCACTGATACTAGAGAACGTTTCTATCTGTGTCTGCATCTGACCGGTGTTCTTGGAATACAGTTCCCACAATGCACGGCGCTAACGCTGGTGGCAAGTATTACTGAATTACCGCCATCTACTGGAATGAGTTGCCATGATAAATAGAACACAGTCCTTGAAATACAAGGGAAGTAATGCCAAAGACTGGTAAATCCTGTAACTTTCATTTGTAAAACAGGTGTTTAATTGTACTAATTTATTAAAGCCCATATAAACCAATGAATACTCGTTTTAACCATACGTGAATGATATAGAAATGTTTATTTTTCCACCAGCTGTAAAAATAAAAAGTCAATCCCTTCCACATTGTAATTTTGAGTGTAAGATTAAAAAGTCAAATATGATGATTCTACTGTGATATGATAAACAAAATAAATAGGATGTTGACATCTGCCCATAATTTTTTAGTACATTAATAATAATGCAAGAAAACAAAAAAAAATAAATATTTTTCTCTTTTTTGTAAAAAAAATCCATCACTTAAAGTGTTGCTTACCAGACCTCTCTGGACACACTAAAATGGCCACCACAGCCAGTACATTTTTTACCCTTACTACACCCTTTTGACGTTCTCCCATCGCTTATTACACCCCCAAGCATGTTCAGAAATCCACCAAAATTGGCACACACATTATTTGCGTCCAAAAAAAGAGAAAAAATACCAAACATGAACATGAACCAAACCTGACCCCAAACATCCCATAAAATGCTGTCTAGCGCCACCTAGGCACACTAAAACGGACATAGCGGCCAGTAGGAATGTCGTAGAGAGATGAAACCAACACCAAAATGTTTGTCTCAAGGCGGAGGACACTATTGTTCCTGCTGCGTTTCTTTTTAGGGTCCTCGGCCTGAGCCAGGGCACCTTCTAGCAGGGCTAGAAGGTGCCCTCGGCCGAAGGCCGAGGGCACTATTGTTCCTGCTGCGTTTCTTTTTTTTTCTTATTATACCACCCGCCCCGAGAACGCAAATTACACCCCCTAAACATATTCAAAAACTCACCAAAATTGGCACGCATATCAGGATCGCGTGAAATTGCGATTTGATACCAAACATGACCCCCGACATCCCATAATAATCTCCATAGAGCCAAAAAACCCAAAAAACACACTTCAACGGCCCTAGCTCAGGCCAGGAATGTCGCAGAGAGATGAAACCAACACCAAAACGTTCAGCTCATCAAGACGCACAAAAAATATAGGAGGTATTTTCGCGTAGCTCCAACAGGAAGCCGGCAATTTGCCCGCCAAAATAAGAGTTTTCTGAAATTTAAGCCTCTCTACAAACATTAACTTGTCAATAACCAAAAATGGTACCGGCATGAAAATTGGCTCACATGACAGACCAGACCCTGTTCTACAAAAGTTGTGGGGGAATTCGTTGTTTCTGGCCCGGTTTTCGAATGGCGAGCCCTCAAAGTCGCCGACTTCGCAATGTTAACAGATGGGAGAGGAGCTTCAGTGAAGCAGTTGGGCCTCTAGACAAAAAAGTAAAAGTCGCACAGCTTTAAAAATGACATGGTTGGATTCCTCACAAAACGCTCTTCAAGAAAATCATATTTTTACACAGATTCGGTCAACATTCTGGCCTACAGGATGAGAAGTTTGTCCCCTTTGGGAATCTCATCCTCCTGCACTTCTGTGATGATGTCACACACTGATTAGGGGTTCCACACAGCTGGTCACATGACTCAGCAGAGGCAACAATGACTCTCTCCTCCATTAAAGTGCTTATTAGACCCCTGAACATGCTCAAAAACTCACCAAAATCAGCACACACATTTCAAGCATCAAACTCTTCAATATAATACCAAACATCCCATAATATTCCCTCTGTCCACATTCTGACACATTAAAACAGCCATAGCAGCCAGTAGGAATGTCCTAGAGAAATCAAACCAACATCAAAATGTTCATCTCATTAAGACGAACAAATTACTTGCCGACACCCTGACCTTTCCCAGACAGGAAGTTGGCTATTTCTCTTCAGCATAGCAGAGGATACGTTGCCATGGTATCAACTGACTCCCTGACATCCCATAATATTCTCTCAGAGCCATTAGGCTCACTTCCACCTATGCACAGCAAAACAGCCCTAACTGGGGCTAGGAATGTCCTAGAGAGATGAAACCACCACCAAAATGTTCGTCTTATTCTGTTGGACACAATGGGGCCAATACCATGATAGTAGGGCAAAACCGGCATGAGCCCCGAGGACCCGTCTAACGCTGCTTGCAGCTTTAATTCTTATTATTCCACACGCTCCGAGAACGCAAATTAGACCCGCTAAACATACTCGAAAACTCACCAAAATTGGCACGCACCTCACAATTGCGAAAAATCGCGATATGATACCAAACATGCCCCCCGACATCCCATAATAATCTCTCTAGAGCCAAAAAACCTCTCAAAAACACACTTAAACGGCCCTAGCTCAGGCTAGGAATGTCGTAGAGAGATGAAACCAACACCAAAACGTTCCTCTCATTGAGGCGCACAAAAAAGGTAGGGGTCACTATGGCTCTATCTCCAACAGGAAACCGTCAATTTCCCCGCCAAAATAAGAGATTTTAGAATTTTTAGCCTTTCTACAAACATTAACTTGTCAATAACCAAAAATGGTACCGGCATGAAAATTGGCTCACATGACAGACCAGACCCTGTTCTACAAAAGTTGTGGGGGAATTCGTTGTTTCGGGCCCGGTTTTCGAATGGCGAGCCCTCAAAGTCGCCGACCACACAATGTTAACAGATGGGAGAGGAGCTTCAGTGAAGCAGTTGGGCCTCTAGACAAAAAAGTAAAAGTCGCACAGCTTTAAAAATGACATGGTTGGATTCCTCACAAAACGCTCTTCAAGAAAATCATATTTTTACACAGATTAGGTCAACATTCTGGCCTACAGGATGAGAAGTTTGTCCTTTGGGGAATTTGATCCTCCTGCACTTCTGTGATGATGTCACACACTGATTAGGGGTTCCACACAGCTGGTCACATGACTCAGCAGAGGCAACAATGACTCTCTCCTCCATTAAAGTGCTTATTAGACCCCCTGAACATGCTCAAAAACTCACCAAAATCAGTACACACATTTCAAGCATCAAACTCTTCAATATAATACCAAACATCCCATAATATTCCCTCTGTCCACATTCTGACACATTAAAACAGCCATAGCAGCCAGTAGGAATGTCCTAGAGAAATCAAACCAACATCAAAATGTTCATCTTATTGAGACGAACAAATTACTTGCTGACACCCTGACCTTTCCCAGACAGGAAGTTGGCTATTTCTCTTCAGCATAGCAGAGGATACGTTGCCATGGTATCAACTGACTCCCTGACATCCCATAATATTCTCTCAGAGCCATTAGGCTCACTTCCACCTATGCACAGCAAAATAGCCCTAACTGGGGCTAGGAATGTCCTAGAGAGATGAAACCACCACCAAAATGTTCGTCTTATTCTGTTGGACACAGTGGGGCCAATACCATGATAGTAGGGCAAAACCGGCATGAGCCCCGAGGACCCGTCTAACGCTGCTTGCAGCTTTAATTATTATTATTATTCCACACGCGCTTTGAACGCTTATTAGGTCCACTTAACATATTCAAAAACTCACCAAAATTGGCACACACATTGTGACTGCCAAAAAATTTGATAAAATAAAAAAAGTTAAACACGACATCCCATAATAATCCATCTAGAGCCAAAAAACCTCGAAAATCCACTCAAAACCACACAAAAATGGCTCTAGCTCGGGCCAGGAATGTCCGAGAGAGATGAAACCAACACCAAAACGTTCGTCTCATTGAGACGCACAACTTCGGGGGTGGTCTCTTTTCGCGTATCTCGCACAGGAAGCCGGCAATTTGCCCGCCAAAATAAGAGATTTCGGCATTTTTAGCCTTTCTGCCAAAATTTTCTCCTCTGGAACCAAAAATGGTACAGGCATGAAAAGTGGCTTACATGACAGACCAGACCCTGTTCTACAAAAGTTGTGGAGGAAGTTGTTGTTTCTAGCCCGGTTTTTGAATGGCGAGCCCTCAAAGTCGCCGACCACGCAATGTTAACAGATGGGAGAGGAGCTTCAGTGAAGCAGTTGGGCCTCTAGACAAAAAAGTAAAAGTCGCACAGCTTAAAAAATGACATGGTTGGATTCCTCGCAAAATTTCATACAAGACATTTATATTTTAACACAGATTAGGTCAACATTCTGGCCTACAGGATGAGAAATTGTCCCTTTGGGGAATCTCATCCACCTGCACTTCTGTGATGATGTCACCCACTGATTAGGAGCTCCACACAGCTGGTCACATGACTCAGCAGAGGCAACAATGACTCTCTCCTCCATTAAAGTGCTTATTAGAACCCCTGAACATGCTCAAAAACTCATCAAAATCGGCACACACATTTCAAGCATCAAACTCTTCAATATAATACCAAACATCCCATAATATTCCCTCTGTCCACATTCTGACACATTAAAACAGCCATAGCAGCCAGTAGGAATGTCCTAGAGAGATCAAACCAACATCAAAATGTTCATCTCATTAAGATGAACAAATTACTGGCTGACACCCTGACCTTTCCCAGACAGGAAGTTGGCTATTTCTCTTCAGCATAGCAGAGGATACGTTGCCATGGTATCAACTGACTCCCTGACATCCCATAATATTCTCTCAGAGCCATTAGGCTCACTTCCACCTATGCACAGCAAAATAGCCCTAACTGGGGCTAGGAATGTCGTAGAGAGATGAAACCAACGCCGAAATGTTCGTCTTATTTTGATGGACACATTGGAGGGAAAACCGGCAGGAGCCCGAGGACCCGTCTAATGCTGCTTGCAGCTTTAATTAGGGTCCTCGGCCTGAGCAGAGGGCACCTTCTAGCAAGCTAGAAGGTGCCCTCCGCCGAAGGCGGAGGGCACTATTGTTCTTCGTCCGTTTCTTTTTAGGGTCCTCGGCCTGAGCAGAGGACACCTTCTAGCAAGAGCTAGAAGGTGTCCTCCGCCGAAGGCGGAGGACACTATTGTTTTTCGTCCGTTTCTTTTTTCTTATTATTCCCTCCTCCAGTGAATCGCTTATTAGAACCCCTAAACATATTCAAAAACTCACCAAAATTGGCACACAGGTTCTATGCGCCCAAAATTTTCATTTAATACCAAACATGACCCCCGACATCCCATAATAAGCTCAATAGCGCCACCTAGGCACACGCTAAGGGCCCTAGCTCGGGCTAGGAATGTTGTAGAGAGATGAAACCAACACCAAAACGCTCGTGTCATTGAGACGCAAAAATCATACGCTGCTACCCTGGACCTATCTCCAACAGGAAGCCGGCTAAATCCCTCACAAAATTTAAAAAATTTTTTTTTAACCCTTTCTGCAAAAATTTTCTCCTCTGAAACCAAAAATGGTACAGGTTTGAGACTACCATCACATGACAGACTAGACCCTGCTCTCCAAAAGTTGTGAAGGAAGTTGTGGTTTCTGGCCCGGTTTTCAAATGGCGAGCCCTCAAAGCCGCCGACCGCTTTTGGCTGATTTAGGATTTCTCCATGTTAGCAGATGAGGAGAACAGATTTCAGGTCAAAACACTCACTACTAGTACTTCTACTAGTGCCACATTTGGGCCTCTAGACAAAAAACTACAAGTCATAGAGCTTTAAAAATTACATGCTTGGATTCCTGACAAAATTCCCTACAACCATATGATATTTTTACACAGATTAAGCCAACATTGTGACCTACAGGACAAGTAGTTTGGACGTTTCTCATAAATAAAAAATCCATTTCCAGCACTCTTCCATCTGTCTTGTGACGCATTTGTGCTTCTAGAGAAAAAAGTTAAACTCGTACAGCTTTAAAAATGCCAAAAATGGATTCCTGACAAAAATTCCTAGCAACATGATATTTTTGACACAGATTGGGGTAAAATTGTGGACTCTGTGAGGATTTCTTTACATTAGATGGCTGATAAACTCTCAGTCTCCACTCTGTTTGGGGTTCTGTCACGCTAATTAGAACTCCACGCATGCAGCTGCTCATGTCATTCAGCACAGCAGAGGATACGTTGCCATGGTATCAACTGACTCCCCGACATCCCATAATATTCTCTCAGAGCCATTAGACTCACTTCCACCCTATGAACACCAAAGCAGCCCTAACTGGGGCTAGGAATGTCGTAGAGAGATGAAACCAACGCCGAAATGTTCGTCTTATTTTGATGGACACATTGGAGGGAAAACCGGCAGGAGCCCGAGGACCCGTCTAACGCTGCTTGCAGCTTTAATTAGGGTCCTCGGCCTGAGCAGAGGGCACCTTCTAGCAAGAGCTAGAAGGTGCCCTCCGCCGAAGGCGGAGGGCACTATTGTATTTCGTCCGTTTCTTTTTAGGGTCCTCGGCCTGAGCGGAGGGCACCTTCTAGCAGGGCTAGAAGGTGTCCTCCGCCGAAGGCGGAGGACACTATTGTTCCTGCTGCGTTTCTTTTTTTTTCTTATTATTCCACACGCTCCGAGAACGCAAATTAGACCCCCTAAACATGCTCAAAAACTCACCAAAATTGGCACACACATCAGGATCGCGTGAAATTGCGATTTGATACCAAACATGACCCCAAGACATCCCATAATATGCTCAATAGCGCCACCTAGGCACACTCTGAGGGCCCTAGCTCGGGCTAGGAATGTGGTAGAGAGATCAAACCAACACCAAAACATTCGTATGATCGAGACGCAAAAATCATACGCTGATACCCCTGACCTATCTCCAACAGGAAGCTGGCAATTTCCCCCCAAAGTAAAATCCCCCCACATTTTTTCACCCTTTCTGCCAAAATTTTCTCCTCCGAAACCAAAAATGGTACAGGTATGAAAATTGCATCACATGACAGACCAGACCCTGCTCTACAAAAGTTGTGAAGGAAGTTGTTGTTTCGGGCCCGGTTTTCGAATGGCGAGCCCTCAAAGTCGCCGACCGCTTTTGGCCGCTTTAGGATTTCTCCATGTTAGCAGATGAGGAGAACAGATTTCAGGTCAAAACACTCACTACTAGTACTTCTACTAGTGCCGCATTTGGGCCTCTAGACAAAAAACTAAAAGTCATAGAGCTTTACAAATTACATGGTTGGATTCCTGACAAATTTTCCTACAACTATATGATATTTTTACACAGATTTAGCCAACATTGTGGCCTACAGGACAAGTAGTTCAGACATGTCTCTAAAATAAAAAAATCCATTTCGAGCACTTTTCCACCGCTTTTCCACCGGTTTGTGACGCATTTTGGCTTCTACAGAAAAAAGTATAACTCGTACAGCTTTAAAAATGCCAAAAATGGATTCCTCACAAGCCCTTCTATCAAATATGATATTTTTGACACAGATTGGGGTAAAATTGTGGACTCTGTGAGGATTTCTTTACATTAGATGGCTGATAAACTCTCCCTCTACAGTCTAATCACACTAGTGTCACGCTAATTAGAATTCCAAGCATTCAGCTGGTGATGTCACTCAGCATAGCAGAGGATACGTTGCCATGGTATCAACTGACTCCCTGACATCCCATAATATTCTCTCAGAGCCGTTAGGCTCACTTTCACCCTATGCACACCAAAACAGCCCTAACTGGGGCTAGGAATGTCGTAGACAGATAAAACAAACGCCGAAATGTTCATCTTATTTTGTCGGACACAGTGAAGGGAAAACCGGCAGGAGCCCGAGGACCCGTCTAATGCTGCTTGCAGCTTTAATTGTAAATTGAAATTTAAAGGAAATATTTAGAGATTTGCAGTGAAAAAGCAAGAGGCGTATCCAGTGCAGTAATTAACATACTTTGATCCTAAGTTGATTTTGAGTCAAGACCTGGATGCTATTGAGCTAAAACGCTAATATCTATACAGAAAAAATAATAGAAATTAATGAGAGATTGAAAATGTAAAAACATGAGGAGTATCTCGTACAGCTATTAGAGCACTTTGATCTCATACTGATTTTGAGTCAATTGGGTCACATGACTTGGAAGCTATTTAGCTAAAATGCTTATATTTCTACATTAAAAAACAAAACAAAAAGGAAATTATTGAGGGATTTGAAATTTGGAAACAGAGGCGTATCTCATGCAGCTAGTGGAGTACTTTGACCCCAAGATGATTTTGAGTCAATTGATGACATGACCTGGAAGCTATTGAGCTAAAATGCTGAAATTTCTACATAAATATAAATAAATATATATAATATATATAATGTACAATAAAGTATGTCTAATCTAATCTAATCTAATCTAATAAAAAATTAAAGGAATTATTAAGAAATCTGAAATGTAACAAAAGAGGTAAATGCTGTGCAGATAGTGGAGTACTTTTATCAAAAGTTGATTTGACTAAAATGATCACAAGATATTGAGCTAAAATGCTATTATTTCTACACAAAAAATAATATAGATTATCAAGAGATTTGAAATGAAAAACAAGGCATATCTCATGCAAACAGCAGAGTACTCTGATTCCAAGTTGATTTTGAGTCAATTGATTGGATGACCTGGAAGCTATAAAAGAAGTGCTAATGCTAATACTCAATCGTCTCAAGGTCAAATGATTGATTGAATCAAAATTTACTGGCTGGATGAAATACACTTCTCGAGAGAAGTGAGTCTTGTGGTAACACTGATCAAACAAAATGGACTGTGAAGAGAACATGAAAACAGTTCAGATAGCCAGTGTGACCGCGCTGAGAGACTGCTGCGAGCCAGACGTCCGTCTGTGATGTGTGAGTGATTTTGGGTAGGGGAGGGGCTCAGCACGTGCGGCTCGTTGACAAGCAGCTGATGCAGATCAATACATACTTTCATATCAGTCTCCAAACTCCAGGAAAGAAGCAGATTTGTTGTCGGTTGCTATTTTGAAAAAGAGGTATCTTGAGGGGTCTGAAAACTCTCTAAATATGCTGTCAGCTCTATTTGAAATACCACTCTCTGATTTTTTAAAAAAATTTTAACAATTCCTCGAGGCGGAGAAAATTCCTTGAGCATTTTTTGTAATTGAATAGCTGGAATTATTCGAGGAATCGTGTCAGCTCTGGCACAGACCCACTGTGCTTTAGTAGGAGCACCTCACTCTGAAGCAGTGTTTCCCAAACTTTTTTTCAGGTGACCCACTTTTTTGGAGGGAACATGCCATGGTGACCCAATCGAAAATATGTCTAATCTATAAATTGATTGACAGGATAAATGTGCAACGATAGAAAAAAAAGGTTCTTTAATGATGTTTTTGCATTATCTTACACCTTTTGTACCAGCTAACAGGCCTAAGAGACAAATTTGACCAATGCATTACAGCTTTGTTAGGCTTACACTCTGAAAATACTTATATCTTTACTGTGATGGGTTAGCCTGTTAGCTTTCCAGAATTGTACTCCAGTCATGCGTACAAACTTGAGAGAACAACACATGCATTGAGCGCAGCGTCCATTTTGTCTTCATTTTTATGAGAACTCCAATTCATATTTGTGTTTGTATTTGTTTTATGGAGCCTTTCAAAATCATAGTTTGAGCTCATGGCTTTAGACTGTTTTAAAGCAGTTACACATTTCCAGTTACAGTAAACATTGTGGGGATGTTCCTTTATGATGAGAAAATAACTAGCTATGACAGTGTGAGGAGCCAATCATCTGTAAACAAATCGGCAAGGGGAGACTTCCTCTGGTTAAGGAATGAATTTCATGTCAACATTCTTGGAACTAATTTGGCGACCCATAAAAAATCTCTGGCGACCCACCTTTGGGTCAGGACCCAGACTTTGGGAATGACTGCTCTGAAGCACACAGCCAGCCATACATTCTGGACAAAAGAATTCCACATCCGGCTTCAGTCAAGCAATGTGCATTGAAAACTTCTAAATATCCTGAATGAATTTCCTTATCTTAAAACTTTCAAGGTTCAACACAAAAGATCAGTTCTTATTGAATCCTGCCCCTGAAACTCAACCATCAGCTAATGTACCTGTGTGAGTAAGTTTGCAATGAGTGGAATGCGACTATCTTACTTTAACTCTAAACGCTTCAAAAAGGAAACATAGTTCAACCCATAGGTTTCTGATGAAATTACCATAATGTACACACTCTGTTAGTTCTACACAGACAAAAAAAAAGTTATTTAGGGCAGTCAGCAGCAAAGCTTCTCATCCTTTCTCTTTATGAGCTCTGATACTGATAGTCCTTAAAGTAGAAAGTGACTTCAAAGAGGGTAAATACCAATAAATTGTGTGCATGTTACAGTTTTCGTCACACTAATTTTTTAATGTGATTGATTCGAGTAACTTGATAAATGTGTCAGCCAAAGTTCTTTCCATGAAATCGCTCCCTCCAACAGTCCTGAATGCTGCTGTTGACCCTATGTTATGGATAGGCTGAATGGATCTCTCTGGCTAAATAAAGTTATTGTAATCATAAATCTTGAATCTTGAATATGTCATTAATTTTACCGACAGGAAGTAATGGCCTTGACCAGCCGGAGGACATTTTCTTGCTCAGTTGACAATAGACCTGCAGTAACATCTCTTACTGTATTAAAACAGAATCATTCACATGATTAGTGGTGAGCGATATGAAAAAAATCTTCTATCACGATACGGACTACTTTATATCACGATAACGATATACCACGATATACGTAACAACATAGTTTTCACAGAATAACTTGAAAACGAACTGTTCAACATACTAAAGAAACTGCTTACTTTTTCCTCTCCCTTTATTTGGAAGTAACATGAAAATGTCACAAATTGCTGTACAGGAGTGCAAAAATATATAATATACAAAAAAGGCATAGAGGCCGATCGACCAAAGCCTCCACATTTGCATTTTCTGCAATCTCTATCTTTGTAGTTCAAGTCAGAGCAGTACATCATTAACAGTACCTAACATTATTGCCCTAAAGAGGCAGGTGGAGGTATCAAAATAGTAGTGAAGTCAGAGCAGTATAACAACAACAGTACTTAACATTATTCTTCTTGGGTGCTGCAAGAGTTCTCAGAGCGGCATCTGTTGAGACAAAAAAAGAAAAGTATGCAAGTAATTTTTTCACAGCAATCTGTTTTTCCATGCATTTAACTTACAATTCATGTTTTACCTTGATTTTTTTTAGTATCATCATATTTATTATTTAATAATTGTATAATTGTTTATACTACTGAGAGCAATTCTATTTGTTATTTCATGCATTTAAATTAAAATTTCAATACAGCTTTTCCCTGAATGAAATTTTATTATTATTTTATTATAGTTATTGTTAATATTATCCAGAGCAATTTTATATTGTTTTTTGTGTAATTAAATTAATTTATTGCCTTACTGAATCATTATATATTTTTATTATATTTCTTAATGTTTTTTGTCATTTTAGTCTACAATATTATTATTGTTATTATTACTAATGGACTGAATTGATGATAATACTACTAGACTAGCAGTCTATAAAAACAGTCACAGGATCAATAAATGTTTTTACAACTACTATTATTGTTGTTACTATATTTCCCATTAAAATAATAGAAAAGATCATTTCAAAAAATTGCATTACACTTACCAATGGCACGCTGAAGATGGTGACCAAAGCACTGTAGACATTCCCACTCAAGCTGTTCCAGTGCAGAGATGTTGTTTGTGGCATTGTCCGTTGTAACACATACTAGCTGGTTTTCTTCCAATCCCCATGACTCCAGTGCATCTGTCAGACCTAGACGTTGAATAGGGAAACTTTATTAATACTTTCCCACAAAACCACCACTACGACAGTACACGACAAATGACACAGTAAATAAACAGGACAATACAAAACCAGCCAAGTATACACTGCAATACACATGTTGGTAAATGAACTAGACCAAAAAGTACTAACAGCAGACAAGTAAATTATTTTAAAGTAGGCTACATACCCTGGGCTATCATAGCTCCCGTGTGGTCTTGTGGGAAGTAGGTTGTCTGTAGGCAGCGAGAACAGAGGGTTCAGTCGTCATCGATGAAGTGGATAGTTATGCACATGTAGGGCTCTGTCTGTCGGCTCGTCCACAGGTCAGTTGTCAGGGAATAATGTGCCACACAGTTGATTTCCCTTGCTACTTCAGTCCGGCGTTCAGCATATAAACGAGGCACCTCGACTCGAGTGAAGTGCTTCTGACTGGGCTTTATGTACCGTGAATAGGCTAGTTCCATGAGCTCTCGGAACACTGGCTTGTCAACCAGCTCAATTGGGAGACCAGCTTTACATATCAAACGCGTAACACCATCATTGAGCTGTTAATGGCGCTGTGAATTTTTTTCATACCATGTGCCTCGTTCAAAAGACTCCCGCAGACTCTGTTGAGTGTAGTAGCGGTTCTTCGCCAGACATGGCCCTGTTTCACTTCTTTCTTTGCTCAAACGCAACTTTTGGACATCTATGTCTATCTTTTCTGCACAAGCTCGATTGGAGCTTCCTGGGACTCTGTATGTGTCAATTGTGACTGGGATAGAACTTTTCCCGAGCCGTCCTCCTCCATGTTTACCTGTCCCTGCTCGTCTGCATGTGTTGTCGTTGGTTGTATTTGGCGTGTGTGGTACCACGTGACTGACGTAAAGCAGCGTAATGTCACAAAATCACAGTCACAGTGCAGCCAATGCTGTGAAGATTCACTTTCAGTGATAAAACAACGATAGAAACGATAGTAGAAAAATGACACGATAGACATTTTTCTATCGTATGTGCAATATATATCGTCATATGGCCCATCACTGCACATGATGTCCCACCCTCAAAGCGCAGTCTGCTCTGTATCACATAATCTGAATCTAATGATCTGTTTCAGTCTCACTCATTGTTTACTCTTGTGGTTCAGCAGATGGAACCATACCACACACTGATGACCAGAGTGAGCCTTATGGAGGAGAGGAGGAGGAGGGGGGCGATGAAGAGGACACAGCGGAAGATGAAGGGGGTGATGATGAGGATGGAAGTGAAGAGGATGGAAGTGAAGAGGATGGAAGGGACAATGTAGGAGATGATGAAGGTGACGGTAACCCTAACGCTGGCTGGGCAGAGGCGATGGCAAAGATCATCGGGTGGAAAACTGAGGTTGCCCAGACCAGCATTCTGATAAAGAACAAAGAGCTGGAGAAAGTGAAGAAGAAAGAGAGGCAGGAGTACCTGGAGAAGAAGAAACAGGTGAGCGGACCCACTGTAATAATAACAAGCTATGTTCTTATCTGTAATTTCTTAACACCTGAGAGACCTGTCATTTATTCTAAAACTAAACAAAAAACATCAAACAAACTATGCTGCAACCAAAGATGGAAACCAGACAGAATTTATTCTGACTTTTCAGTTTGGAATAATTCTTCCCCTACTCTCTCCTGCACGCATTCAGGCACTTGTGTACTGTGATACAGGAGTGGATGCCAATAGACCCCGATACACAATCTCAGCTCATGTAAAGCCGCGTTTCCACCAAGCAGTCCGGGTCGGTTCGTCTCGGTACGGTGCGCTTTTAGCGGCGTTTCCACAGACTCATCCTGGGACCGATCCCTAAAAACCAAGACGAGCCGTCCCACTTTTTGAGGACCCTTTCGTATGGGTGCCAGACTGAACCGATCCGCTCTTGGGAGGTGGAGCAACACACTGCAGACGGTTGATTGGTCAAAAGAATTGTCACTTACCCCGACAGCGGCTGCATTTCTCCTGGCGGCACACAGACTTCTCTGAAACGAAGCTTGATTGCACTTTGTAACAGAGAGTTACATGAAAATCACAGAGAGGACGAAATGCTGCATGTCTTCCATCCGTGCTCTTTGTTTACTGTGTCGCGTTTTCTTCTTTGTTGGATTTATTAGCGCGGTAAGCTGCTACGGCGTCGCGCTATTGATTATCAGTTGCGGCTTCCGGCATCCGGTTTACACGCCGCCCACCACAAGAGGGCACAGTTTGCTGTGGAAACGCAAACAGTCAGACTTAACTGTCCCAAACCGTCCCAAACCATACTGGACCGACCCGGACTGCTTGGTGGAAACGCAGCTTAACACTCATCTTTACTTGACATATTTGCCTAACATTTGTTTCTTTTACTGCAAAATCCTGTGTTTGAGTCATGATTTGAAGTCCTTTTTATCATTAATGTGTGCTGCGTCTTATACCCTGGCAAGACTTAATTAGAGACTTAATAGTATTTAACACCTGAGTGAGGTATTGAGTTGTGATGAGTTGTTTTATCCAGGAAATGGTGCTCTAATCCAGCTGAAGCTTCATCACAGTTAGGCCTGGGGCTGATAACAAATTTTGCTGCACTATATATTGTCCCTCAACTATTGAGGATACACAATATTGTTGACAATTTTATTTTAAGACTTTATTAACCACTTATATAGTGATAATATTTCATAATAATGCAATTCAACCTTTCAAATACAATGCCATTTTATTTCTCATGAGTATTTTTTACTAGGGTAGTTTGAATATCAATAACTTTAAAAAAAAAAAAAACGAACAAAAAAACAATAAAAATTAAAGCTGCAAGCAGCGTTGAACGGGCCCTTGCGCTCTCACCAGTCCCTTGTGTTGGTTTCACATCCACTGTGAAGGTTTCTTTTCTGACCCTCTTAGAGGTATCACAGTTGGTATCATGTATTATTTCCAATGCTGAGTCACATGACCAGCTGCACGGAACTCCTAACCAGTGTGTGACATCACAAACTGCTGCTCAAGGAAGAGTTAAATTCACAAAAGTTTTGGAAACAACTACTCATAGATGCCACAATTTTACCCAGATCACTGTAAAAATATGGTATGATTGTAGGAAGCTTTGTCAGGAATCCATCAATGTCATTTTTAAAGCTGTATGAATTTTACTCTTCTGTCTAGAGGCCCAAATGCTGCAGCTTGTGTGGAGCTGATCCACTGACCCCCATTCATTTTGAGGGGTCTTTGGGGTTTAGTGACTTTGAGGTAGGCCTGGGCGATATATTGATTATATCGATTAATTCAAAATTTTCTTTTTGGATTATTTAAAAAAATGAAAAATTTAAATTTTTGCTATTGCGCACTTTTTGTACTGCATCAAGCGCTGACTCCACATGTGTGCAGCGTGATTTAACAGTTCACTAAGGAAACAACATAAACTAGAATGTCATAAAAATGTTCTTGTGCGTCTTTGACACCCAGCACCTTGACGGACACATGTCCCTTATGGTCAAAAGAGTCTAATGTAAACTTAACCTCTTATCATTAAGCATTCAAACCCCTGTCCTTAAATGCTCTGTTTTCTATCTGTCAGTTTTCAGGAATTCGATTAAGATCTTTGAAACATTTACAAAGCCTGGACCCTTTTAGGTTCACCTGCAGATCATTAATGATATGATTGACATGCGTAAAACCTGCTGCTTTTTAAAGATAATACTCTGATCATTTTGAGATTTAGATGGTGAAGAAACATACATCAGTTTTTCTCAGAACATCCTCACTCTACGGAACAAAATCCCCTCTTTTTAGTGACATAAATGGATCACGATTTGGGAAAATACACTGAGGGGAAAGAGACGGGATGACGACGGGCGATCGAACAGAACGGTGTGCTGCTTGGACAGACATGACTGAGAAGTTGTTTGACTTTTACCTGGGGGAAAGCTGAGTCTTGTCTTTTCTTTGTAACTCCTCCTATTCAACTGAACCCCTGTTCAGCATAAATCCATTCGCTGATGAGCAGAGCAACATAACGAACCTGCAACAAGGAATGTTTTGACAAGCAGGGGCGGGTCCAGACTAAAGACTGGGGTGCCCTGACCAGGACACTGGCTTATGCAGGGAGGCATAAAGCTTGTGATTCCACACTAGAATAAATAGCATTTATTTTTGCTCATTTGTTTGTATTAAAATTACAGCATGAACAGTAGGGCTGGGGGTAAACGATTATTTTTAAAACGATTAATTGGGCGATTATTTTATTGATTAGTCGACTAATCTAACGATTAATTGGACAATTAGTCTAACGATTTTTTTTCTGTTGTTTCAATTATTAGACCGTTTATTAGTGACTTTGTTCTTGTTTTCTAATGTTTATTTGTTTATTGGGGCTTTGCTCTCTGTATGATCCTGCCTGACTCTCTCCCAGCTCTCCATGACACGTTTAGTTTCGTTTCTCTACATGAGCTATTTCGCTCATGCGCACTCCTCCCCGCTGAGTGTTACTGGTGCAGTGTGAGCTTGAGAGTGAGAGCTCCATCAGATAAATGTCCTCTCTTTTCAAAAGACACTAGTTTGTCGCTCAGATCCTGAAAAACTGTCTGTAACAGAGAGTGAAGGTGACTCTCTAAATCATGTTATCAGACACTAAACTCTGGGAGCTGTCAGGCTCCGTCAGCCTCCGTCAGAGCCTCCATCAGCGCACAGCGCTCTCTGGGAGTGGAGATTTTTCCTCATCAATATTCCTCACGTATGAACTTAGTGATCTTTTCCCATAAAAGTATCCAATAACACAGCACCTCATGCTGTGAACTGAAGTTACAAATGAGTATTACCCCCTGGTATTTGATTTCACCATGTAACGACAATAAAAACAATAATATGACACGTCTACTATAAAAATTTGCGTCGATGAATTTTTAGCGCCGACTAGTTGATTATGTCGACTAATCGCTGCAGCTCTAATGAACAGGCTACAGCTTTAACAAGAAATAAAACTAGACTGATACAAAGCATTTGTGTTTCTTAAAAAATACATTTACAGGTAGAATATAACTTTACAGTGCTGTAGTGCACTGAAAACAGTACTGTAAAAGCTTTTTAGTTGTATTTTTAAGTTAAAAAAATATAAAATAGTGCAACTTTTGATGTGAAGGCAAACAAGACTGCCAAAGTGAAGTTGCTAAAACATAATAACAGCTGAAACTTCAATTCCAGGAGTCAAAAAGAGGTCAATTTTATTAGGTTTTGATAGAATTAAAACAAAATTGGTTTTGAGTTATCGCTGTCATTAGTACTTATTGTTTTCTTCAAAAGGTTGGAGAAAAATCATAAATCAATTTTTTTGTGATAAAATCAGGGATTTTATTTTTAAGCCATATCGCCCAGCCCTACTACACATTAGTGAATATTTTTTCTGTAAATCTACATTCAGGTCATACATGTGTGAATCTTTTCTTTGGGTTCAAATCTGAACTATACAGAGTCATATTTTTCCCCTCTAAGGGCTCCAGAGTGTGACCAAATACACACATACACCATCACAAATCATGATCCATCCATGTCACCATAAGAGGGGATTTTCTACGGTAGAGTGAGGATGTTCTGAGAAAAACGAATGTATATTTCTTCACTATCTAATTTTCAAAATGATCAGAGTATTAACTTTATAAAGCAGCAGGTTTTATGCATCAGTCACATCATTAATAATCTGCAGGTGAACCTGAAAGGGTCCTAGCTTTGTTAATGTTTCAGTCAAAGATCTAAACTCCTGAAAAGTGACAGATAGAAAACAGGGGATTGGAGGAAAGGGATTTGAACGTTTACTGACGAGAGGTCTAGTTTATATCAATCTCTTTGGGCTGTTCATACGGGCTATAAGGAACACGTGTCCGTCAAGGTGCTGGGTGTCAAAGACGCACAAGAACATTTTTATGACATTTAGGTTTCAGTGGTTCAGTCAGTGAACTGTTAAATCACGCTGCAAACACGCGGAGTCAGCGCTTGCCCCGATATAAAAGGTGCGCAACAGCAGAGAGAAAATTCGAGATTTTCATTTTACGAATCGTCCTCAAGAAAAAATTCAAATTAATCGATATTTCACCCAGGCCTAGAATCACGCGAGAGGCACGTCTGTAAACGGCAGAGTCTCGGCTCTCTGCAGCGCTTGAACCATATTTACTGAGCAGCGAATGGCCGAGATATTAATGAAAATGTATCGCTATGAAGAAATCATACGGGGGCGCGTGATCCGACCTCAGAGGTGTGATACTTTTTGGGAGGCTTAAAATCCGACACGACATGTGGCAAGTCGGCTAAAAATCCTTGTCGCCAAACAGAAAAAATGCTTGCCAATGGCGAGTGGCGAGTGATAATTTCTTTTTTTAACTTTTTTGTAAATTAACACTTAATATTGTCTGATAATGGCAGTAGAATAAGTCAATCATTGATTTTATATGTTATTCAACAAAAAAAGGCACAAACTTAGAGGGGGAAGTGGCTGTTTTTGGTATAGGTGTTTAAAACACTCCTTTTATTAATATTGCATCATATAATGTAAAGATAGGGACTTGCATTCCCTTACTCCGCCTTGCCTTGAGCCAATGTGTGACAGCCACAGGCTGTCATAAGTGAGATCAGGCACTATTTAATAAAGTCTATGGATGGAGTTCAGGATGGGATACCGGAGCCAGGCGAGGCTGCTGTCCCATCAGAGAACTCTAGCAATAGGTCCTAGCTGAGCCAGCTCCTGGTGGCAGACGTAAACCACTATTTGTCAGAGATTCAATCGGACAAAAACGTAAGCTGAGCACGGTAGCTAAGTCTTGATTTTCTGACTCTAGATGAGTGGATAGACCTCTGATTGACCTCTCTGTCTTTCTCTCTTAGGACTTTATCATGACGGCTCTAAGGGCATTGCTTTATGATCAGCTCTTACATTTACTACTTATTCTTAAGTCTATTTATCTGATTTCAAACTTTAAAGACGCTGATGTGAACACAGCATTAGGCTACATATTGCTAGCTAACAGCGCTCACTTGACAGGACACCTGCTCTGATCTCCTCTGGTTCTCCTCACACCACATCTCCACTGCTCTCCTACAACCGTAATTCCTCCTAATCCTGCCCTGTTCCCGTTCTCTATCTTTCCTAACAGGCTCACAGTTATAACCCTGAGAACCATCATATGGATAGCAGTACAGATTTTCTTCCTCTTCATTGACTGGAGGGACAGTTGGATCCATGTTTATTTATGTTAAACAGAGGTAGAAGCAGTGGGGCTCTCTGTTGTGATGTCACATTTAAATGCTGGTTTTTAATGCTAAAGTACAAAAACCCATTCTAAAATGTCACCCGGAGACTCTTTGGTTTATTAACTTCAGAATTTCTTTCAGGATATCATTTTTAAGTTATTTTCCTATCTATTTCTTAACAGCTGTCTTTAACCTGCAATAGTCCCTTTAAAAGCTTACTTTGACCCCAGCATCCCTTAGTCAACAGTTAATCAGGTAAATACGCTGCACAAGAATGGCAGGGTCATATCCCTCAAAGTACCTTTGTTTCCTGAAGGCAACATCACCGAGGAAGGCTCTGAACCTTCTTTGCTATGCTGTCACTCAAAATTCCACACCTTTCTTGGTCAAGACCCCCCCACCCCCACGGCAGAACAGGGCCAAAAGTTTAAATCTGAAAAAACAAAAACGAAAAAAATACTGATAGTCAAAAAAAATCTGAAAAAAGAAAATTTGAATTTGAAAAAAAAAAATAATAATAATATGGAAAAAAAGAAACTTTTTTTAAATTCAGGATCAAACTTAAAATTGTTGGTTTTTATCTTGTTTCATTTTTTTTAATGATTTCTTCTTTTTCAAACTTACAAAACTTTTGGCATTGATTTAACTCCATAAATTAAGTCCCCTGAAAATAAACAATTATGCCCCCCATGTGAAGAACTTAAGGGAAAATTCCCCCCAGTGCACACTGAAACTGCTCGTTTCCATGTGTTAGTTACACCTGCTGAGAAGAAGAAGTTTATCTCAGGCTAGGTGAGGAAGGTCAGTGTATTACAAACCGTGACTGTGTGTGTCCACAGCTGGATGAAAAGCGAGGATGGGAGATGATGAGCAGAATGAAACCTGATGTGGTGAAGGACAGAGTGAAAGAGAGAGCTCTGCAGAGAGTGGCTACCAGGTGAGTTTACCCATCTCTTTCAGAAGTATAGCATCACTGACAGGCAGGTGAGTGACATCTGACCTCTAACCTGTGTGTAGAGGGGTGGTACAGCTCTTCAATGCAGTGAGGAAACACCAGAAGACAGTGGAGGAGAAGGTGAAGGAGGTGGGAGGATCAGAGAGGAAGAAAGCCAAACTGCTGTCATCAGTTACAAAGAAAGATTTCATTGATGTGCTGAGAAGGAGGGAGGAGGGAGGAGGAGGACAACACCTGACCAAAAAGGTGAGTTCATGTAACCCTTACTTGGCAACACTACAATAAGGGTCCCTTAATTAAAGTTAGTCAGTGCACTGTACATTATTCAGCATTAATTCTAAATTTGATAAGCATTCTAATGCGTTGCCTAACATTATTATACCTGTTAAGCATTCTTAAGCAATAAATTAAAGGGAATGTGTAGAAGTGATCTTGTAAAAGTCTCCCTTCGAGATATATGCTATCTATCAGGGTATCATTCGTTCACTCCATATCTGTTTTAGAATCCAAAATTGGAAAATGGATAACGACTTGTTATTCAATTTTTCGTTTTCAAATCAAAAGTCAGAAAACGAATAACGGTCTATTTTTCAGTGTTTTGATTTTGTTTTGAAATTAAAATTAGAATATGAGAGAATAGAATTATAATGGGATTATTAATCCGCGTATGGTTCGTTCTTTCGTTATTTTGTTTCAAAACAAACAAACAAAAAAAAAACAGACTTGTTTTTTTGTTTTTCTGTTTTAAAACCAAAACAGAAGAACAGAATTATGGAAAAACAGAAAAGCGTGGTTTTTCTGTACTGGTTTTAAAAATGAAAAAACAAAAAATAGAAGATTGTGTCAAAATTGTTTGTGTGATATTTTGATATTAAATGTGAATGTCTCTATATAAAAATTAGACAAATAACTCACATTGAAGGTTTATACAGACATGTTCCTGAGCTTTTTTTTTTTTTTTTATAAGTAACAGATCGCTGACAATCCACTCCATCTTATCCGCGCGCATATGCACACTTCCATGTGTTTCAATGAGTTCCTTTTCTTAGCTCCGTTCATCTTTACAGAAGGGCTGATGGGTCAGAGGGTAAAGTGCAAACGTGGAGTAATAGGCCTACACTTCACCTCAACAAAGCCAATGTATCCACAGTGCGCCATCTAGTGGGAAAACATCAGAATTGCAGGGAAAATAAAACATTAACAAGGTTTATTAATTTGTTTTTTTCCAAATTTGGCGGGCCGGTTTAAAAAGTTTAAAACGTTAACGGGCTGCATGTGGCCCCCAGGCCGTAGTTTGCCCATGCCTGTCATAGCATCTTCGATGTCTATGGTTCAGGGTAAATGCATACATTAGTAAGCATTAGTAAAAGTAGTAGTCACCCGTTAACATTAGTAACCTTACATAATCTCAATAAATGTATAAGAGTGCCTGATAAGCATTACTGAACCATAGTTAACCAATGTTCAATGCTTTTTGGAATGGACACAACAAGTGAATGTTTTTTTTTTTTAAACAAAAAAGGTTACATTCTCTGTATAAAATCATCTTAAACAAAATAACTCTTAATATAAACTGACAATTACTCTGCAATCAGGTAAGTTCTAACTAATACTTAACTAATGCCTAATTAATGCTAATTAGAATATAATTCATGAAAGTGTCACCAGCATGGGTGTTACCTATACATGTTACTGGAAACAGTTTTCATTTTAGACTTTAGTCCTACTTTAATGTTATACTCACTTTCAGCAGACTGTCTGCTACAGTTTGGCGTGAGTTGTGGGTTTGTACAATAATTGTATTTTACCTGAAGTGTTAAAAATTATTATGACCCAGTACATATTTCATAACCCGGACGTTAGTATCCAGAATATTGACAGGATCTGGATCATACAACCTTGTTTTTTATTGTTTTGCAAAGCAATCAGACCATTTTTTTGTGGAGTTATATACACATATGGTGGAAACGGCCCTATCTCACAACCATAAAGAATCCTTAAAAAATACCTGCATTCAGATAGTAATCCGGATCACCTCCAAAATGTAATCACTTCTTCCTTATCCGTTTTTGAACATTTCCTGAAAATGTCATCAAGATCCATTTAATTTTTGAGTTATGTTGTTCACAGACAGACAGACAAACTCTCTCAAAAACATAACCTCCTGGCAGAGGTAATAATGTGATAAGCCAGTCTGTCATCAGTGTGTGAATGTGGGGATGGGTGAAGGTGATTAGTAGTGTTGGTTCAGGTGCTTTGGGTGGTCAGAAAGACTGGGAAGATGCCTTTTACGTGCAACACACGGCCTGAAAAATCTAACCGTGTGTGTGTGTGTGTGTGTGTGTGTGTGTGTGTGTGTGTGTGTGTGTGTGTGTGTGTCTGTGTGCGCGTCTGTGTGCGCGTGTGTGTCTGTGTGTCTGTGTGTCTGTGCAGACTCCTTCCATTGCAGGGGATGGAAAACCATCATGGTCCGTGCTCAGTGATGACTTCATGATGGGAGCTTCCATGAAGGACTGGGACAAACTCAGCGAGGAAGAGGAGGAGGAAGCAGGGGGGGGGGAGTGACTCAGACACATAAACAGACATAAACACATATACACACACAGTGAAGAGCTGCAGTGCCTTCAAGGACCATGTCGGCAAAGGACAGATACACATGCTCAATAATCAGCTGATGATGAGCACATAATCTATCTGTGAGAGGAAGAAGCAGCTCTTCTTTCTCTGAAAATATTGTATATATTTTATTGTTTGATCTACACACTGTGCAGGGAAGCGACGTCTGAGACCTGAGACTGATCTCGATCCTGGAGGACCTTACATGTGTTTAAACACTTTGTTGGCTGACATCAGTCAGAAGTCTGTTAATATGAATGTTTGTAATAAACTGCTGATTCTTGCTCTGCGTGTCTTTATATGTGTCTGTCTGTGAACGTGTGTGTCCATACCTTTGTTTGCATGGGTATGCTCATTTGTGAAGGTTTGTGTATCTGTATGTGTGTTTCTCTATGTGTGTGTGTGTGTGTGTGTGTGTTTTTGTGTGTCTTGTCACTGTATGCAGGCCTGTGTATCTATGTGTGTGTGTGTTTGTGTGTGTGTGTGTGTGTAGAGATGTTTGGTCCAGCTTTTGGTCTGATTAACCCTGAATAATAATCCAGATGACTTTTTCACTAAGGGTCTCAATAGCCTACAAATACTTTCAGAAGAATTGACTGGGATTCAAGCATAGACAATACGATGTCAGCATGATTTGATAAACTTCAAACTTATGTTATCTCAGTAATTGCCGTTTATGCAGCAATGCATTCACAGCTTCTGTGTCAAAATTCTTTGTCTTATTCTTCCTCCCCCCACTTTTATGCTTCACTACTCCTACAAATTTCAAACTATTCAACCTTCAAAAGGTTCAACTCATTCAGGAGATATGGGGTATGACTTTTCAGTCAGCAGCAGTTTCACCAATCCCTGTATTTCAGTGTTGCTCATGCTTCCAGCCCTATTTTGGCTTCCAGGGCAGCAATATGCTCTTTATTGTGATCAGTGTCACAGCTGGGCTATCTATGTTCTTTTAAAGCTGTTTTCTGCAAAGCATCATCTTGAAGGAGCAGAGATAATGTTGTGCTTTTCAACACTCCGATGCAGGTAAAATAGACATCCATTTAGCCTACTACGCCACTCATCACTGGCTACGTTTACCTGCAGTCAGTAACCCTGTCATATTTGGAATATTAACCATAACCTGGTTACACCTGTGTACACACCGGTAACCCTTTTTAAAATCGGAATATGCTTATTTTCTGGTATTTAAAAACCTGAAAATCACCCCAGGGTTCCCGAATATTTTGCTTCGTGTCGAGATTTCCATGCGTCGCTCTTTTGATTGGAATACCATATAAACACGAAGAATTGTGTTTGCTTACGCATCAAAACAGGTTATTCAGAATGTTTCAGAAACCAAAATATTGACTGCATGTAGACGTAGCCACTGTCAGAAGTTGTACTGTGTACATATCTCACAATTTCAGTGAACACGTTTACATGTGGTCAATATTCAGGTTAAGGTCAATATTCCATTTTATGAATAATTAGGAAAAACCTGTTTAGATTTGAGCAAACAGTTATTCTTGTTTACATAGTATCCCGGTCAGAACAGCAACACAGTGACAACAAATCGACACATGAAGAACATCATGACGCAATGTGTGTCAATTTCGCTTTTTCTGTCTGTATTAGAGATAGACCAAGGCCGATAACCGGTATTTGAAGCCAATATTCATCTGCAGTCAAAGTGAAAATATTGGCGTAAAAATTTTGAACAATCCAAACTCCAACACTTAACTGCATTTAAATGCCTTCAATTATATGTTTTATTAGACAGCTCCCAGGCTAGGCAGCATGTTTATTAAGTTAAATGAGAACTTAAAAAATACATAGCTTAAGTTTTCTACAGTAAATTAAGGTTTCCAAAATTTCAATGTAACTACATGCAATGCCGTTAAATTAATTTTCTGTTTGGTTTTACATGACTAATTTTTTGAATGTGTTGACCATCTAGGGCAGTGGTCCTCAAACTATGGCCCGGGGGCCGGATACGGCCCGCCTCCACATTTTGCCTGGCCCCCTGATCAATACCAGAGGCGCATTGTGACTTTTTTTTTTCCAGTCTGGCCATGTAATCGAGACTTACACATGCATAGAACGTAACTTTCTATTCCACCCCTCTGCAGTTTGTGCCCTACCTGAAACTCGTCCCTAAAAAAGATAAAAAATCATGTTATACAACCATACTGGTAGTGAAATGTATTGTGCTGGTAGGTGTTGTATCACTTAGTTTGGTTTCTTAGCCTGCTTGCTTTCTGGTTTTCACAGTGAAGTTAATGAGAGAGAGCTGCAAACGGTGGTGTCTACGAGAAAGTTCATATTTCATGGTCTTTTTTTCTGTTAAAAACCTGAAAAGGGTTATTTGGTTATTATTTATTTCATAAATAGTGTTACATATTTCATTAATAGTATTATTTGTTTTCTGATTTTTTTTTTCCTGTCAAGATCCCAGAAAGGGTTATTAATATTTGGTCATGTGTGGCCTTCTGGGAAACAATAAATATTTACGTTTGGACACCTCTGTGATCGTCACACTTTTTTTTTTTTTACAAAAAGTGGATGGCCCCCAATCAGAGAAAGGAAAAGTTGTTTGGCCCTAACAGGAAAAAGTTTGGGGACCCCTGATCTAGGGCTTTCACGGTGTAAGCAGAGAAAATCTGTGCAGAGAAGCATCAACAAGCAGCTTCTGAATGTTTGCAGTTTAAAACATTTTTTAAGAGGCAAAAAAATGTATTCCTGTGGGCCTTGATAAGAGGAGTGATTTTTATGTCTGTGAAAGTTAAAATAAGCTCATAGACAGTAGTCATGATGCTAATTGTGTTAGCCTATCAATGGAATTTTCCATTGACATTAGCATTAAGCTAGCAGACTTTCACTAACCGAAGCTGGCTGATTAAGAACCACTTTCCTTTGTTCGGTTAGGCTGTGTATAGTTTGCTATCTGTTTTACTGTGCTTTTGTATGTTGAGTCTATATAAAAGACCAAATCAACAACTGTCTCTCATTTCACTAAGTGATCTACGGAGCTGAGCACGTATGTTCAGGGAAGGACAATAGAGTTCATTAGGTTTTTATTTTCACACACACACACACACACACACACACACACACACACACACACACACACACACACACACACTTCTACTATGTCTATTTCCATATTGATATTATCAGTAACCTTTATTCATGTGATCAACGGACTCGTCTGGAGGACAGCAGAGCTGAGCGGAGCTGTCGCTTATAACATTATTAGGTTTACAGTAACGTAAGTTGTGAGCTGTAGAGGACTGGGATGCTCATTACAATTTCAGGACAGTCTGCGGCCTTAACTTACCTTCAACATATCTCTGCTATCTAGAGTTTTTCCTGTGAAACCTTTTTTCATCTGTGTTGTGCGTGAGAGAGAGATCGCTGCATGCGCACAGCTTTCACTGCTGATTGGCTGTTACCTGAGCCATGGCTCTGGTTGTAACCAATCAGATGGTACTGTGGGTGGGTTAGTGCTGGGGACTGAGAAGTGACTGCAGACAGCGGTGCAGCTGCATCAGAGCCGAAACAACACAGTTTGGAATTGGTTTCATATCGGCCATTGGATGAAAAAAAAGGCCGGTGCTGATATGCCTCAAAACGCCAAATATTGGCCCCGATAATTGGTCTATCCCTAGTCTGTATCCATAGCAACAGCAGCAGCACGGCGGACTTCCTGTACTTAAAAGACTAAGATTCCTTGCGAACATGCGCGGAACACAAATTAATGTTCTTTGGATGAGGATATCCTGATAGGTGCATACATGACCAAATATTCAGGTCAGAAAAGGAGTAACCCAGGGGTGATTTTCCAGTTTTTAAAAGGCAGAATATGAGCATATTCTGTTTTTTAAAAAATGTAATTGGTGTTTATATGGCCCTTGTGCAACCTGGTTATTGCTAATACTTCGAATATGAAAGGGTTAATGACTGCTTGTAAATTTAGCCACTGTCCTTCCCAACTCTTGTGCTGGCTATCAGAACAGCCATATTTACTTTATCGTTTTAGATGTTTCATTTACACTTACTTTGTCCTTTTGATAATAATAATACTAATACATTCTATTTCAAAGCGCCTTTCAAGACACCCAAGGACACTGCACAAAACATTGTTTAAAAGCATTTCAGCAAAAGTTAAGGCTGAGGGAGTATGAAGATCTGAGAGGGCAGCTGGGATTGTTAATGAGGTGGAGATCACTGCGGTACGGAGGGGCAAGGTTATGGAGGTCTTTGAAGGTGAGGAGCAGGATTTTATAACTGATGCGGTGGATGATGGTTAGCCAGTGTAACTTGTAAAATAGAAGTGAAGTGGTGGAAAGAGGGAGTCCTGGTAATAATCTGGGCTGCAGCATTCTGCACAAGTTGAAGTTTATGAAGTCTGTGGAGGGACTTGAGGGGGAGACCAGATAGAAAGGAGATGCAAAAGTCCAGATGGTAGGTAACAAGTGAGTGGACCAGGATGGCGGTGCTGTTGGGGGTGAGGGAGGAGCGGAGGCAGTTAATGTTTTGAAGTATGCAGACCGGGTGATGCAATTGGTGTGAGAGTGGAATGAGGACAACGCCCAGACTCTTGACCAGAGGAGTTGCCAATGGTGAGCGTTAAACTGTTAGCTTTTGAGAGAGTGGATTTGGAGCTGATAAGGAGGAGCCTTGGGGAACACTAGAGGTGAGGAGGGAAGACAGAGATGTGAATGTTTTATATAAGAGATATAAGAGGAAAACCAGTTGAGGGGAGTGCCTGCTAAGCCAATGGATGCCAGTGTAATAAAATCTACCTGGTTCTTTAGTCAAACAACTCCCAAAGATCGCAAGAAAAGGATCCATTACTCAGTTCAGCATTTATTCTGGTCACAGGTAAGGTTTACAGCGCTGGTCCCAAAAGAATGAGCCCCGATATCCGGGGGCAATACAATTTTACAACAATCATTGCTACGCCTACAAGAGGTTGAAAGTAGGCGTAACTTTCACTTGGTGAAAGTTTACACAAGGTCGGAGACCTCAGACACAAGCTAGAGACAGAAGCTAACCTTCTATCTGCCAGATAAACAGGCATCAACTCTGAACACAGCATATGAAGAGATTAAAATGCTAAATTATGTCAATTATTACAAAATATATAACACCAGTCTATGGAGAAGACTGAAATGGGAGATAGTGTCAAAAGCTGCACTCAGGTTGAGTCTTGGATCAGTTGTCATCAGGAGGTCGTTGATTATTTTTGGATGGGCTGTTTCGGTGCTATGACGGGAACAGAAACCAGACTGGAACTGTTCATAAAGGTTGTTATTGGAGAGGTGAGAGTGAAGCTGAGATGCAACAGTTTTTTCCAGAACTTTTGAGAGAAATGGCAAGCTGGAGATTGGACGACGGTTATTGAAGTCATTTGGATCTAAACCAGGTTTGCAATTGCGTTGTACTTGTTGCAATAACAAATAAAGTTCTATTCTTTAAAATCTGAGTTACTGCAGCAAATTTTAGGGATGAAGGGACTGTGCCAGAGATGAGGGAGGAGTGGATAATGTTGGTGATCAGAGGTGACAGGAAAGGGAGACAGGTCTTGATCAGGGGTGTGGGAAGGGTGTTGAGCTGACCCGAAGGTTTGGATTTACAGATAAGTTCAGAGATGTCAGAGGGAAGGATGAATGAGCTAATGAGTGGCTGGGAGGGGGGAGCCAGGGGAGCATGAGGTGAACTGCAGGAGGGTTTGCAAGTTAGTTGCTAGTGTATATTGTCAATTTTGGAGTTGAACGAGTGTGAGGGAAAGGGGCCCAGTAGGCGCAGGGAATTATTAATCAATGAAAACAGAGTCAGAGAGTTACTGTTGTTGGCTCTAATGAGACTTGCATAGCACTGTGATTTGGCTGAAATAAGTGAGTCCTCGTAATGAAGAGTGTGATGATAATACATTTCCTTGTGAATAGTAAGACCAGTTTTATTGTAAAGATGTTCCAGTTGGCGTCCTTTTGCTTTGAGAAGACAAAGGTGAGGGGTGAACCAGGGAGCAGAATGGGTGAAAGAAACAGTCCAGGTTTTTGTTGGAGCAAGAAAGTTCATCATTTTATGGAGGTTTGTTGTAGTGAGAGACCAGTTCAGTCGTAGTGGTAGGGTAGCTGATGCTGGGAAGAATTTTAAAGGCTGAAAAGAGAGTTGAAGGACCAATGTGTCGATGTTACGAAAGGATATTGTGCGATCAGTGAATAAAAACACTAATGTTCATGAATCACCATCATTATCAGTGCAGCATCCAGACAGATGTTATGTTTTATTTTCCTCAAGTTGTGCACAATTCTTGTTGTAATGGAAACGCCTGCATGACACAATTGTCACATCTAGTCCATTCTGCACTCACTTGAGGATCTGCCAGTAGGCAAACAGTTCAACCCAAGACACATAACATTTCCTTCTGTATTTTATGCTGGCAGTGTCTGCCAAAAAAATAAATCTATAAACATAAAATAAATAAATATGAGAGCAGAGCGCTTATTTCCTTATTTATTGTTATTAATTCTATTTCCACATTTATTTTTGTATTCATTTCTGTATTCATTTTTACTTTTATTTATTCATTTATTCATTTACTTATGTTTATAAATTCTTATTTTTGTTTTTATTGTCATTTTTATTTATTTTTAGTTTTGGCAGTTTTGGTCCTCCGTACTGATGTGCTTAGATCCACAAATGCATTTTTATCATCAGGGAAAGTCTGTGACCAATCAGATGTCCGCCTCCTTTTCAGCCAATCACAGTCGCATAGATTCGAGGGTATATTTTACTGTGATCTCTGTTGCAGCATCTGCCCATACAGTGAAATCACAATTCAAGCCTGTCCATAAGATGTATAATTTCTAGACGCACATATTTTTTATAAGTATTCCGTTGGACATTATTCAATTGTATGATTTGAATGCCGTAACCCTTTAGTACAAAAACAATGAATTATAAGGACAGACGCAAGCTAGTGCTCTGGCTAAGGGATAGTGTAGTGATGTGTAGTTCATGAACATTTCGTACAAAACAAACAAACCATCTGGGTGAACTGATCTGAATCACTTACTGAAAAGATTTTTTTATTTCTCAACTTCGGTCGGGCTCTCCTCTCCCCTATTTTGTGTCACTCTCTATCCCATAAGAGTCACCGAAGTCCCCCTCCCTCTTCCTTCCATTCCTCTCTGGTACGTACTGACTGAATCAACAGGAAGGAGTTGGTTGGGAGCCTTGTGTCGTTCAGACCCATCCCTAACATCTCCCTGTCATGTCTCTAAATCTGACGACGTAGTGAATGATTAGTAAACATACTGAAGGGAGCTCCGATACAAATCACCACTGACTGACTGGGAGGGAAAGAGGGGCTCCCAATCATTTTGTTCACTTGCTGAACCAGCTCAACGAACTGAGGCTGGGTGCAATCTCACACTTTCACTTTCAGTTGTTCACACAATGAACAGGAGCACAGTCGCTAAGTCTCTCTTTGTGTCTGTGAGTGATCTGTGCACTAAACGTAGTAAACAGAACAGGCAGTGAAAATAAATGTGATTGTCTTAGCAGAATTCTGTTTACAAACTGTACTTGATCACACTAAATTCAAGTCATCAGTCGTTCTTAGTTCTTAAGGTACATGCCATAATTCTGTTTGCGCAGATGCTGCAACAGTGATCACATTAAAACAGACCCTCAAATCCACATGACTGTGATTGGCTGGAAAGGAGGGAGGCATCTGATTGGATACAGACTTTCCCGGATGAAAAAAATACAATTTGTAAATACTTCTGTGTGCATTTGTGCCCACATTTGCAAATATGTTTACACATTTGTGGATCAGTTTATGTATTTGCAAATCTGTCCACACATTGTGGATCAGTTTAGGCATTTGCAAATCTGTCCACACATTGTGGATCAGTTTAGGCATTTGCAAATATGTCTACACATTTGTGGATTGACTCACACATCTGTGGATTGGTTCACATATCTGTGGACAGGGCAGTTGCTAGGAATTCTGGGCCCTCTGAAAGAATATTGGTCTGGGCCCCTCTACCTTATTCAATACAAACTTCAATTTAACTGTTTTTCAGTGTTCTTGATGGTGTGCAATTCATAACCTAGTAATATGTGATGTGACTCCTGATGTCTCCAACAAGGAACAGAATGTAATCCTGTTGATATGTTGTTCAGAAGGAGAAAGATCAGTGGGATGTAACTGAACGTTTCTTACAGTTTGAAGAATTCAGTGGCAAGACTGGCCATGAAATATCAGAGATGATACTGAAGACATTAGAGGAGCACCGCATTGACATTGCACATTGCAGAGGACAGGGGTTTGACAATGGCTCGGGAAAATTTAAAGGGTTTCAGGCTGAAATAAATAATCCACCAATAAACTAAAATAGGCGACCAGTGTCTACGTCACGCACTCACCATCAAAGGCATCATTGGACGGGGGGGGGGTCTGAGGGGGCAAATCCAGGCGAAGCAGCCACTGCTGATTCTGGAGCAGCAGAGCATAAAGGTTTACTGTTCCATTGTGTATATTACATTAAATAAACATTAAATATCATGTTTCATGGAAAACCTGATGCAGAACCAACCTATTCATGGAAAAAATCTAAATGGGCTTCTTAGTACCATAGCTCTAAGTGGACAGCTTCACTTTCCCAGACAAAAAATATTTTAACAATTCCTAAGTCAGTGTTAACTGTCCAAAATTCTTAATAGTCTTTTTCTTTGTTGTCAGCTATCATGTTGTCTTTCTTTTACGCTACCATGAAAACAAACAACAACAACAAAACTTTGAACATTCTTTTTTTATATTGAGTCTACTCAAATGTCCCACTAATAACACATTTACAACACCACAATGAACACATCATGGTAGCGTAACTGACCTTTGTTGGATACTCATAATTACTGAGCAGAACCTGAATGCATCATAATACAATTCAATGCAGCCTCTGAGTGGGCGCATACTGGAGCACTGTCCGACAATATGGGTAAAACACACAGTTACTGCAGTAGCCTCTGAATTAATAGTAACGAATTAGTAGTAAGTAGGGACTGGTGACTTTTTCTTTTGTTGAGTCAAGAACATCAACGTTGGTCAGCACAAAAATCAGAATTACATGTGTTAACAAGTGCATGTAAACTACAAAAGGGAGAAGGAAGTCACTATCTGCACAGATAGCAGGTATGCCTATGGAGTAGTACATGATTTTGGGACATTGTGTCGGCAAAGAAATTTTCTTGTTGCTATGGGAAAACAAATGTCAAATAGTCAACAGGTTCAAAGTCTGCCGGAAGCAATACTTTTAATGTCAAGCACATACAAAGGGAACAGACTTAGAGAAACCAGGTAATGCAAAAACAGATATTGAGGCAAAAAATACTTTTCAGGATTAAGGGCCTGACCCACCTGTCACAACTCATTTGGAGTCAGGTTTTGCTTCATCCTGATGGGATGTGAAAGGAAATGGTGTTTTTGATTTATCTCCAAGTGACATTTTTATTGTTTTCCCTTCAGTATCCGTTTGACTTAGACTTGGACTTCCTTTATTTTCATTGCACAAATTATAATTCACTGCATTTGGAATTAAATGTTGTTACATGGCTTCCTGAGAGATGTCAAACAATGAATACAATGAGGACAGTAAAAAAAATATGAATGTATGGTAGATGAAATGAAAAATACAAATACTATTGACATAAATACTGTTGACATAAATATTTACATGGAATATTGCACAAAAATAGCAGCAGTCAAAGTAGCAGCAGTAAGTTAGAGTTAAAAATTAAATATTGGATAACAGGGTGCTATATTTAAACTAGAGAAGTTGCATTTCCTTGCAGCAAATGCGTTGAAATGCTGAAGCTGAAGGAGTGAAAATAGTAGTGGAAAAAGCTGAAAATGTAAAATAAAATTGAACAAAGAGTGAAAAGAGAGTAAAGATGCAGTGAAACAGGGAAGAAGAGTTGAAGAAGTTAAGAAGAAAAGGTGAGGTAGAAGCAAAGAAAAACTGAAGAAGGGAAGTGAAGAAGTAGTGAAGAACAGTGAAGAAGAGAAAAAGTTAGAAGGAAGTCAAGGAAAGGTTCAGAAGAAGAAAAAAAATGAAGACAAGGAGTGGATAAAGAGAGTGGATACAAAAGGAAATGTAAATCAGCCTATAAAAGTTAAGATAAATACATAAAAATAAGAGAAAGATCAAACAGCGAAATCTCCAAAAATGTAAAACAAAGCAGAAATCTATAATAATATTTAAATAGGAAAAAGGATAAAAGGACCAGTTTGATGTGTGAACTGAGTCTTAAATGAAAGATTGCAGAAGGTAGAAGCAGTTCAAGTTGAAGGAGTTTTAGTGGAGCCACAGATTATTTTAGTCTCTGTTTTTGATGGTAAAATGTTGTAAATAAAGTTTAATAATTTAAATGTACGGGTAAAGATGTGAACCAGAGCTGAAAATGTGGAATGGAGAGAAGAAGAAGTAGCAGAAATAGGAAAAAAAAAGTACAGAGGTTGATGTAGCGCTAGTATGAGAAGAAGAAGTAGTACTTTGAGAAGTAAAAGCTGTGGGAAAAAGCTGTATGAATAGTGGAGCATGTAGATTCAGTCAAAGAGGGAGGTATGGTATTTTAAGTAACTGAAGTAGTGATGGAAACATCAGTAGCCTATGTGACTGCATGTAAAGGTC
The DNA here is from genome assembly GCF_033239565.1 of Halichoeres trimaculatus. Classification (NCBI taxonomy): domain Eukaryota; kingdom Metazoa; phylum Chordata; class Actinopteri; order Labriformes; family Labridae; genus Halichoeres; species Halichoeres trimaculatus. The sequence goes on along the minus strand of NW_027437190.1, from coordinate 1,461,106 downwards.
TGAGATGTGTGAGAACAGAAAGAGCACACACACGTGTGTCTTTGTTCCTGAATGTTTTGATGAGTTAGTATCACTCATTGCTCTGCGCTGCCCAAGTAGCTGCCTGTTGCAGTAGCTCTCTCTTCTTTGTCCGTTTCTTGTAATTTTTTCATCTCTTTTCGTGATCTTTGTATTTGGAGTGGGTGCAGAACTTTGCCCTGCTAATGTGTTACTCTTTGGGTATTTTGTGGTGAAGCAAGAGTCAGAATCTTCTGTCGCCTTGCCAAAACCGTGATGATTATTGTTCTCCTGTGTGATGAGGACAGAGTGAAAGAGAATGACGAGAGGAGAAAGGAGGAGAGACAAGAGACACAAGAAGACACAGGAGATCATAATGGAGAACAGAGAAGACAAGGGATAAGCCAGAGTGGAAAAACAATTAGACAGGGAGAACAAAAAGAAGAACAGAGAGAACAGGTGGGAGAACTAAAAAAAAAGAACTTAGTGCACAGAGTGGAGGTGAGAAACTCAAGAGAGGACCAACACTGACAGCAGAAAGAGAACAGACAGGAAGGTCCTCATTTGCTCAAATGTCCATTACTGTTACGTTAACAACCCAAAGTAAACTTCCATCATTTCACACTGTATGATTATATGCAGTCTAATACAAAGAATAGAATAGAATAGAATAGAATAGAATAGAATAGAATAGAATGGAATAGAATAGAATAGAATAGAAAATACTTTATTTATCCCTGAGGGGAAATTCAGGAGTCACAGCAGCAGTCATGAAAACAAAAGTAAGAAAGTGTATAGAAAGTGCAAAAAGGTCCACAAGAAAATAGATGACGGTATCCCCTCCACCACACGTCCACCACTCTCCAGCCCAGCCAGTCTCCACCTCCACAGGGTCCAGGACTGAGCCTCCCCAGCAGTCTGTTCAGTCTCTGTCTCCTGGATCCTGTCTGCTCACAGCAGGTGAAGCTCCTGCAATGCGGCGCTGGCGTCCAATGTCAGCTCAGTCAGCCACGACCATGAACAGCACGATGCCACTCTGCCCTCTGGCAGCCCCTCTGCCGCTTGGCTAGTACAGCTAGCTCGTCCATCCTATCAGAGATAGATCCCACGTTCCCACAACGATGGATGGAAGGACAGGTCCAAGTCCTCACCTCCCAGCTCACACCTGAGAACCAGCACGTCGTCCTCACCTCCTCCTCCTCACCTTGAGGGAAATCATCAAGCCCTACACTAGTTAGCGTTGACAAGCTACAGGCTGCTAACAGCTAATTTCACATGTAAACAATGCAGCCATGAGAAAAGGAGATGAAAACAGGAGAAAAGTAGTAAAAATATCGCTGAAGCCACAAAAAGTTTGGTGTCCATGACCAACAATGAACCATACAAAGTAATGATCCACTCCAAATACAAAGATGACGAAAAAAAAAAATCATCATCAATTGATGATGATAAAGGAACTTTTAGCTACTACTGGTCAAAACTGATTTTATAACACAAGTTTGTGTGCGTGGGTTAGGGTGTGGGTGTGGGTTGGGGGGTCAAGGTCTGGACCTCACCAATTTTGAAACCCTGGTTACGGCCCTGCATACAAAGTAATGATCCACTCCACTTCATTTAAACTTTAAAATATTCAGCTATCTTTCCACTCTTCATGTTTATCTCTGCTCTTAAATATCTTTTACTGTTTTTGAGATTTCACTGTTCAAGCAACATAAACTTTTCCCACTTTGCCCTAAAATCTTAGCTCCTTGAGTGCAATCATCTTCAGCTTGAGTGAGAGAGGCTCCTGCAGAAAGGTTGCAGCTGTCTTGATTGACTTGTCATAACTTCAGAAATCTTCACAGTAGAAAATTAAAAAAATACATCAAAACGTAGGTAATCTTGTCCTGCTTCTGACAAAGTGGTTTTTAAAACAAAAGGATGGAGCACTTAATCACAAAAGTGATTTTTATTGCTCGCTGTGTGAAGCGTCTTTGATACAGTGTGTCTATGGATGGGAGTGAGTGGCCAGTGATTTTGGATGATTTATGAATTATCCGCTGTAGCTTTGTGCGTGAGTGGCTGTCCAAGTTCCCATACCAAACAATTATTGCTGAGCTCAGAATACTTTCAATCATGGCAGTGTAAAACTGAAGAGGAATGTTGTGTCTGACCCGAAACTTTTTGAGCTGTCTGAGGAAAAACAGTCTTTTGTTGGCTTTCTTGTACGTTTCATTTGCGTGTTGTTTCCATTTAAGTGTGTTATTGATGTGTGTCCCAAGGAATTTAAAAAAATCTGTATTAGAGATTTCTTCATTGTTGATAGAAATGGGTGTCTTTGACCTGGGTGAACGGTCAAAATCGAGATGATGAGTTCTTTTGTTTTTGATATGTTGAGCTGAAGGTTGTTGTTGTGGCACCAAGTGACTGCTTGGGTAACCTGCTCACAACAGTGGTTTTCATTGCCGTCAGTGATGAGTCCAATTATTGTTGTGTCATCTGCATATTTGAGGATGGATACTGAGCTGTGTGAGGATGTTAGAGTGTTTGTGTACAGAGAAAACAACCAGGGCGATAGGACACACCGACACACCCTTGGGGGGTGCCGGTGCTGATGGTCAGAGGTTGGGATGAGAGGCCACTCATCCTAACCCTTTGTGTCCTTTCAGACAGGAAGCTCCTGATCCAATGGCATAATGAGATGCCGATATCCATGTCCATGAGTTTATTGTAGAGGTTGACTGGATCTACTGTATTAAAGGCAGAGCTAAAGTCAATGAAGAGTACACAGGCGTAGGTACGGGGGGTCTCGAGATGGTGGAGTATCCTGTGAGGAGCCAGGTTGACCTCATCCTCAGCAGACCTGTTAGCCTGGTATGCAAACTGAAAACAGTCCATTAGGGGGGTGGTGAGTTCTTTGAGGTGTGAAAGTATGATGCGTTCAAATGATTTCATGATGACTGATGTAAGAGCGATTGGTCTGTAATCATTAAGAGATGATATTTTATTACTTTTTGGGATTGGTATGATGACAGAGTCCTTAAAGCATTTGGGTACTGTACATTGACTGAGGGAGCTGTTAAAGATGGAGGTGTACACTGGAGCTAACTGGTAAGCACAGTGTTTCAGAACTGCTGGACTGACACAGTCAGGACCTGCTGCTTTCCCCTTTTTGCTTTTAATAAAGCAGGTTCTCACCTCCTTCTCATGGATGTGAAAAGGAGGTGTGGGGGGAGGGGATGGAGGGGAATAGATGGCGATGGGCTGCTTCTCAAATCTCCCATAAAAGGTGTTCAGTTTATCCAGGAGATCATCATCAGTGTCAGGTATGGGAGCAGTGCTGTTCTTGTAGTTGGTAATTATTTTAACTTCCTCCAGATGGCCCTGGTGTCATTTGTGGCTATCTGCTGCTCTAGTTTGTGTGCATACCTAGATTTAGCTTTTCTGATGGCAGCTCTAAGTTCGTATTTAGCAGCCCTATATTGCCCCATGTCACCCTCAGTAAAGGCGCAGCACTTTTTCCTGCGTAAAGATTTTATATCCTTAGTGAACCACGGCTTGTTGTTGCTGTGGATCTTCACAGTTTTGGTGGGGATGCACGTTTCCACGCAAAAGTTGAGGTATGACGTCACGGTGTCCGTCAACTCATCCAAAGTAGCCGCAGCTGTGGTAAACGCGTCCCAGTCAGTACAGTCGAAGCAGCCCCTCAACGTGTCGATGGCAGAGCTTGACCAGCACTGCACAACTTTTGATTTTACACAGTTGGATTTCAGTTTTAGTTTATATTTTGGGACGAGCAACAGTGTAGCATGGTCCAACCTGCCGAGCGGAGCCTTCGGAAAAGACTGATAAGCGTCGCTGATGGGGATGTAGCAGTGGTCAAGGAGGTTGGCGCCTCTGCTTGGACAGGTAACTTGCTGAATGTAGTTGGGGAGATCCGCCGTCAAATTGGCATGATTAAAATCTCCAAGGACAATCACAGCCGCATCTACGTTAGAAGTTTCCACAGAGGATATGTAGGTTGCCAACTCCGAAGTGGCTATGTTAGCATTCGCCGATGGTGGTATGTAAACACCAATCAAAACAACGGAGGCAAACTCTCTGGGAAGATAGTATGGTCTGCATTTGATAGAGACACATTCCAGATAAATACTGCAGAAACTGTCAAGCCGTGTGATGTTGTTACACCATAGCTGGTTAATCAAAAAGCAGATTCCGCCACCCTTGGTTTTCATGGATAGCTGTCGGCGCGGTGTAAAGAGAAGCCGGGTGGGGTAACAGCTTGGTCAGGCACGGTGTGATCCAGCCAGGTCTCTATGAGGCAGATCACGGAGCAGTCTCTGTAATCCTTGTGGGTTTGAAGCAGGAGGAACAGGTCATCAATCTTGTTTTTTAGTGATCTGACATTAGTGAGTAGTAAGGCTGGCAGCGGGGGCCGGTATGGATGCTTCCTGAACCTCCATAGTACACCGGCAAGGCGTTGTTTACAAGCCAGCTTGTGACCCCAGTGCTGTTTTGCTGATTTGGTTGTTGCCAATTTCTCTGCTGGAATGCTTGAGATCAGCGATCCATCGGTGGTATAGGGATGATCTCTTAGAGAAAGCGACTCCCAACGGCTGTATTTGTGACACATAGGCTGTGTCCGAAATGGCATACTAACGTACTACTCATACTAAGTATGACGTCAAAAATAGTATGTAGTGCGTTCACATTAAATAGTATGAAAAGATTGTGTGCGCGAGAAATACCCGGATGTATACTATATCGGTGAAATTTTTAAGTATGGGCGGTGGGCATACTAGTCGTACTGACACGCCCCATAATGCATTGCGAGCCCCGTATTTATAAACGTAAATACAGAATGAGATGACAAGATGAGAAGCGACTAAAATGTACTTAGCTCCACAGGGAAACCTAAACGTAAGTACAAAGAAATAAAGTGCCTGAGGCGACGGACGGATCGTCTTCGGTGTCTGCGAGCAGTAAACATTTTTTAATTTTTTGAAGAGAGATGAATTCGTCTTGAGACCGGTGTTAGCTAAAAATCATCCACTAGCGAACTTCCCGTTTTCAAAATAAAAGCACCCGTTTATCTCCTTTAAGTTCTCTAACGCTTTTGTAAATTGGGCTCTTGTTTTGGAGCAGACCGGAAGTTTCTTCGATAGCATATTGGCGCTCTTAACAGAATGTCCGAAATGTCTAAATTAAATTTGTATCCGTGCGTTTTGTGGCCCAAATGACCACATTTTGGTATTCTATGTGATGACTTTCTCGCCTAAAATGTTCTTAAAACTTTCAAATATGGCGAATCAACTGAGATATTTGATAGCCTGGTGTGCTTCCATAGACTTATGTGTGCTTCCAATTTTTGTCGTCGGAGGTTTTGAAATGCATCATGGGAAACCGAGTAGTATACTACGGTGTAAACGGTTGGCACTCTAATCATACTTATAGTATGTAGTATACAGTATATACACAACGACCATGTAGTATGTAGTATGTTAGTATGCCATTTCGGACACAGCCATAGACTTTCTGACATAAAAGGCAGACAAAAGTAACAGACACAGAAGCAGAGCTTGTATCGTGGCAGTCCTCACCGCCGCCATCTTAGAATTATTGTCGTTATTCTGTTGTCACTGTTATTCTCCCCACCGTTTCTTATGTGACAGATCATTATTTCTATTATTGTAAATTCTGTTCTTTGTTAACAGTATTAAACTCAACACTGTGTGTAAAGATACACACATATATATATATATATATATATATATATATATATATATATATATATATATATATATATATATATATATATATATATATTTATATATATATACAGTATATAGGCCTACTGTCCTTTTCTCTTTTTATGTTTTGGGCATTGGGGGTGCGTCAGCTAAGTCAGGGGGTTAAAGGGGGGGGGGGGGCGACCTGAAAAGTTTGGGAACTGCTGATCTATGTGTTTATCCTTTCATATCTTTCACCTTTTCCTTCTTTTAAATAAACTTTTCATATATAAAGAACTTGTTTTCTGTCTTTTTGTGGCTGTAATTTAACAGCCTCTGTACACTGGTCAAAGATTTCACGATTAATTGTTGAAGCAGCTCTTTGATATTGAGATGTGATAATTAGAATAATTGCTGTGAATGCAGTAATGCATTCACAGCAATTGTTCTTCTACTATATTTTTCTTTTTTTTCTTCTTCTTCCGCCCGCTTTTTTGGACTGTTCAAACTTCAAAACGTGTGTTTCAGTGGGGACAAGGGGGCTATGACTCTTCAGAAACTTTTCACAAATACTTTCCGAGATATTCAACGATTTGCGCGATTTTGGTCCCATAGAGATGAATGAGGAATTTTCAAAATTTTCTCCCTTCAGGACATTTTTTCAGCCTGCTTCAAACCCTCCTAATTCAGTCATACATTCAGCTACAAACTCTATTCAAACTTCAAAATATTCAGCTATATTTTGGCTTCATTCAGTGGGTTTCAAATGTTTCCTAGCATTCATAGTTACTTCACAATGACCCTTCAAAGGTCATGATGATTTTCAGCTCTTCGAGCCCTTTAACATTGGTGTGTATTGGACGGAATGTTTCAGCTTGTGGGAGATTAAAACAACAGAGTGGGGAGAGGGGGAAATAAAACCTGGAAAACTTCTGGGGAAACTGATCTCTTGGTCACAATTTTTGAGCTATCAACATATATAAGCCTTCAGAATGTAGGTTATGTTGTCCTGCTTCTGACAAAGTGGTTTTTAAAGCAAAAGGATGGAGCACTTTTTCACAGAATGGCCAACTGTCAGGCAAAGTCAGCTCCGGCACCCATGTACTCCAATGTTAATTTCTGAGGGGGTTTCTCACAGATCAGTCAAATTTCCCTCATCTATATATCGCTGTCATGGGCCCATTTTTGCGTCTTCAGACATGGAACTTAGATGAACCGCTTCCTCAGGGCCTAATTTTTCTGATCGGCCCTTTGGTTTAGTCACAGTTGAAGGCAGTTTGACACCCTGATTTCAGAGGGAATGTGTTGGGAATTAACAGACTCCACCAGCTCTCTGATGGCAGTTGGTAAACAATGATCACCAAGGCAACATCTGGCTTCAGATGACCCTCAGCTGACAGGCTTACATGATTAAAAACTCACTCACAAGACACAGGATTACATTTTAACAGTGTTTAAGACATCAGACTTTCATTTTCCCTCAGTCAGGTCATTATTTCCATAAATGTTCTTTAAAATTTAATTCATTGCTTCAAATTTTGAATAGATGCAGCCATTTTTTTTTTTTTGCACTTTATACATTTCTTACTTTTGTTTTATTGATTGTTGCTGTGACTCCTGAATTTCCCCTCAGGGATAAATAAAGTATTTTCTATTCTATTCTATTCTATTCTATTCTATTCTATTCTATTCAACTTTAAATTCATTTATCCATTTAACTGATTCATCCATCTATTTCCTTTCATCCAAGAGTTCATGGCAGGCTAATTCAGCATTCTGCATTAGCAGTTGAGCGCAACCTTTTCAGGAGTTCTTAAAACAATTTTCAGACATATCCTCAGTCATTCATGTTCAGCATTCTACATTAGCAGTTGAGCACAAGCTTTTCAAGACTTCATTTAACCATTTTAAGACAAATTTTCAGTCATTCATGTTCAGCATTCTGCATTAGCAGTTCAGCGCAAGCTGCTTCAGCATTCTGCATTCACAGCGCAATTTCTTCAGAAATTGCTTTTCTAGTTCTATTAATTATTAAATCCACAATTTCTTACAGTAAACCTTTCTAAAGTTTCCCTGTTTTCTCTAAAATTGGGTGGTGCCCCGACTTAAATTCAAACTTACATATTGTAAGTTTAAATGGTTTATTGAAAGTTATACTTTTGTTCTGGTAGAATGCTGGCATTCTGCTATTAACAAATTAATTAATCATTATTAAACACAGATTTACGCTACAAGGTACTACCACATGCAGGCATGCTAGAAACATGAACATCTTTATATTACCCATTTAAAAACCCTAACCACAAAATACATATAGCAACTACTAAAGGGTACATTACTCTATGTATTTCTGATGAAATGTACCTTGGTCCGAGAGAAGAGCAGAGTGAAGAAGATGGGCATGACTGTTTTACTTATTTTACAAGTATATCAAATGTTTCAAGAATCACTTAGATAATGTTGATAATAAGTATATATTTTTTTTAAATAAATGCTTTAGCTTTCTTATTTCAATTATTTGAAAATTTTAATATAGGAGGAGGAAGAGTAGTAGGTCAAAGCCTGGACCCTCTCCCTTCAAGGTAATTATCAGCTGTTTTGAGCTTAAATTTTGTATGCCCTCTTTTTTATTCAACCACAATTTGAGTTATACTTTTTCATTGTCAGATATCAAACAGTTTCATTTGAATGTTATTTTGCCTGATCCCCCAAGTTTCTGACCACAGTTTTTCTTTTTGATGTGAAGAGAGAAAAAAGGGAAAGGATTAGCGACAGAGGAAGAGAGAGGCAAGGAGGAGATGATTGATTGTGGTGAACTTATTTTATTGGTAACTGTTAATAACCTTCCTGCCTCTGTGTCCAGACTGGTTGGGAAAGACATGAGATGTGCTTGAATGAGTTTAAAGAAGAGTCACTGTTTGTCAGACACATAAACAAAATCTTGTATCCAGTTCTGTTGCTGTATTAACAGTGTCTTTTTTTTTTCTTTTTTCTTTTTTGCACTATTGCTGGTTACACTGGTTAAATTATATTGCAAAGTAAACTATGAAATATATTTTGTGTTTGTTATTCCCATCCCAAACACAGGTAAGTCATAGGTTGTCAGGAGCAATATATTGATAATCACATTATCCCTGTTTCAAGATATTATGGTTATTGTGACCCATGTATCATATATTGCATTGTATTGTGAGGTGCCCTTGGATTCCCAGTCCTACTTGTCACTGACCCCTACTGTTGGCTAGTCAGGTATGGCATGAATGGTTGATGAAATAAAATCTGATGCATCCCTCCTAGAGCTCCTTTAGAGTCACGCCGGTTTCAGTGGCACAATATGGTGCTGTCACCAGCAGGTGGTGATAAAGTACTGTGCTTCAGTCTGTAATATCTTTCTTTGTTTTCTATTTATTTTGTCACACCAATGTTTCAAATTAATGGTACAAGATGATGTACAGAATAAATGAACAAGTTCAGGGATTATATTTATCCATCTTCAACCAGTTTCTTATCTAGAAATTTCTTCCCGTGTATTTGAATGCACTAACAGAATAAAGTGAAGTGATTGTGTGGAGACAGAGAAGAAGGAGAGGAAAAATCCTGAAATGTTTCATTGACAGGAAATTTTCATCCATATTTTCATTGTGTTGGTTTCTGTTTCTCATCTCTGTTTAGATCAAAATGTTAACTAACCTCTGTTAGTTTTAAAACAGCCACCACACTGCTCTGGATCATCTTTTCATTTTGTCACCATTTGGACAGAGTGATTTCCTCCACTCATAGATCACTCTGATCTCTCTATAAATCTGCTCTCACTTTAATCAGCAGAGAGGTAATCAACAAGAAGTGATGCCAGGCGTGGCAATAAATCCTGCAGGAAAACTGATTGGGGTTTTCAAGGGTCAGATGACAGTTCCTGTAACATAAACCACTGTGTCACATGATTCCCACATTGTTCTCACTCTTCTTGTGCTCTGATGTTTGCTCAGTTTCAGCACAAAGTTTATTCTGTTGACAGATTTCATGATTAAATATATATATGGTTTTTTTTTTACATAAATCAGTTCAACATCATGTGATAAGAGGCTGTAAAAATTTATCCTCCGGAGACCTGAGCTTTTGTCTGGTGTGCAATTTTCATTTCTCCCTGCTATTTGGGATTAGTAAGATCTAATAAGTACAATAACTAAACTTGTTCTTTGTACAGGAAGTTATGGTTATTAGTGTTATAAGTTATTGATAAGTTTTCAGTTATTAGTGTTATTGTAGATAAAGACTGTTTTTTTTTTTCACTGAAATGGGTGTAATCTTGTGTATCGCCACAAGATGACTTGGGCAGTGTCTCTAAATCTGGCAATGTTATGAAAAATTAAGTGTAATGGGTCTGAAAGGCAGAAATGTAATGTCCGTATTTGTGGATGCAGGGTCTTAAGAGGATCAAAAATAACAATAAAAACCAGGATCTGTGCTGCTCTGCTGCAGAACCATGTATCTGATCACATGGAAAATGTCAGGATCATATCTCTGCTGCTAATTAATAAGATTGTCTGTAACATTTTGGCTGAGTAAATCTGAGACAATGATAATGTGAAGATGTGTTCTCTCATTCTGCAGAAAAAAAGAAATCATCTTTTTGTTTGGCTAAATCATAATTGCTGTTAATTGCAATTCAATTGTACAAAAATGAGATGGAATTATTGGACAATTGGGGGGAGGGGGCAATGTTTTTTTTTTTTTTTTTTTTTTTTCCCCAACAAAAACCTGCTGGCTGTGAAGGCAGAGAATTCTATAATGAGTAAAGCTTGATGATCGGAGGAAAGCGTTAAAACGGCCCCAAACAAAAGCGTGTGTCCAGAGGGGAGGATTACATTTATCAGACTGCAGAGCTGTCTGTGGATGGATCAGACAAGGGTAACTCCCAGAAAGCAGGCTTAGTGAAAGCAAAAGAAAAGCGAGAGCAACTGTAACAATAAAAGAGTAAATATACGACATTTGGGAAAAAAAAGAAAAAGGTTTTTAATTATTTCTGTTGTATTTTGAACATGAAATTGGTAATTATGTCATCACTAATTCTGTATAATTGTTATCTCCCGAAAAGATTTGCTCATGCCTTTTAAGCCGTGTTGCTTTTTTAAGTGAATTAATTAGGCGATCACAGTAATTACTGTTTATATTGATGTGAATGAGCCCAAAGGCAAGTGAGCCGCACTCATCCAAATAACACTCATGAGGCACGGAGCCAAGGAAAGGTCCAAACCAGAGACTGGCGTGTAACATGTCCCTGAGTCTCTGACTCTGCCTGGATGTACTGGAAGGTACTGTAGGATGTTACTGAAAGGTTTGTGATTCACAATTTAATTCCATTTTTTTGTCAAAAAAAAAAAAAGAGGTTCTACACTTTGTCTTTTAAGACAATACTAAACACTTTTCATTTGCGTTGGACTGGGTGTGCGTTTAAATCACAGACCATAGATCTCAATCACTGTGTCATTTTACTGATTTTTCTATTTCATTTTTCATTCACTCAGGCACCTATCTCAGCTTTTCCTCCTGTCTGTCAAATTGTTTTGACATTTATTCAATGCATCTCGCTCATGCTGTATTTCATTATGCGCTTCACCCATCAGAAACACAATCACTGCATTAATATGGAAAGGTCTTATTGTACATAAAATTACTCCATCAGGTGGGAGTGACAAACAGATGAAAGACCCCTAGTATTTCAGAAAATGTAAGAGTTAACGTCACAGTGACATAGAAACACTTCAAGAGCCACACATTTTAGATTGTGCACTGTTTAATTGTTGACACTTATTAATTCTCACATTAACTTATTTTTAAGTTTGTACTTATAGAAATATTGTGCTTTTAACTCAGTTCTACACTTCTGTGTTTTTAAAATGCTCAACCTTCAGTAACCTTGAAAATATGATTTGTGACAGTATCTGTCAGTTTAGTCCATCTATCAGTACAAAGTTCAGGAAATATCCTTATTTGTTACTGATACTGTCAGTGTCTATAAAATATGTTGTTTCTTCAAAATTTCCTGGTGTATTGAACACCTCAGACCGTCTTGACATTAGCGTTTAGTTTTCTAGTCTTGTTACTTAAAATGTGAATTTGCTAAACTTTAGCTTAGAAGGTGAAAATACGGCTGAGAGCAGAAGAAGTTTTGGTTTGAGCAATTATCCTGACTTTCTCTTCAAGAGGAGCAATGCTGCACTGGAAAAAAAACTGAAATCTTATCAAGTGTATTTGGCTTATTTTCAGTAGTAGCCAGGGGTTCTGTAGTTATTTTCAGCAGCCTTTTCAGACTTATTATGGGCCACATTTACCTGAATAGTCCAGAAAAATATCTTCTTTCAAGCTATTTAAAGACAACAATGATGTCTGAATTGTATAGTGGCCCTGAAGTCCAATGGGAACAAATATTTTGCTAAATACATTTCAGAACCACTTTTACATTTTACAAACTACAAATATATTTCTAAAAAGACAAATAAAGTTCAAAGGACAAAAATATTTAAAAAAAACAAATACATTTCACAGAAAACCAATTTAAAATCATGAATCACAAATTAAATTTCACTGATCACAAAATACATTTCACATATCCCCAAAAAAATTCACTGATCACAAAATACATTTCACCAATCACAAAATAAATCCCACCAATCACAAAATAAATTTCACCAATTACAAAATAAATCTCACCAATCACAAAATAAATTTCACCAATCACAAGAAAAAAGTAATGAAACCAGAAAGGGTAGGACCATGCTACTCTGATTGACTTCATTCAAACATGTCAGTCACATCAGTTATCTATCATTTCCTGTTTACATTGTATACATGTGTTAAAGCAAAATCTGTGACTCGTTAGAACTCGTGACCCCAGGGTGGGATGCTGGCAGCAGCTGCAGTATCAGTAGGAGCAGCAGCAGCCCTGGCTGGCTGAAACGAGGCCTGTAGTCGTCTTTGCTCAGCTCTCTCATTGTCAAAGGACAGGCAGTCAGAAGATAGATCTGTCTGTGTATTTACCTAATGATAAGAGGAGGATTAAGGTAGTCATGGGCCCCTGGGCTATTCTTTTTTTGGCCCCCCCCTCTTATAGTTCATGCTATCCCACAGGCACACTCCAGGCAATGTTGCCAGATCTCGCGATAGAATTAAGCGACCAGCTCTAAAGAAACAAGCCCAACCGATGACTTGCCACATTGTGTAAATGACAGACCCCTTGATAAAAGTATAAATCTATATTTTTGTTTGCAGTACAAATTGACAGTAAATACATTCAATAACTTATTTTTTAAACTTTGATTAAAAGAAAATACATGTGCATTTTGCATAAATAGCAGCAAATTGTCAAGTCAGTTTAAAAAAATGTAGTCATACATTTTTTCTTTGATTGAAAAAATAATTAGTAAAATTAAAACAATTAAATTGAATAAATAAAGATGAATGATTCTTGTTCCTTGTTTGAAGAGCTAAGAGAATCAGGCAGGGATCACATAGAATACAAGTCAAGACCCTGGAGCCCCGGGCCCCTGCACACATGGGATCCCCAGGCTGCAGCCTAGCTGAGCCTGTGCGGTTATCCGCCCCTGCTAATGATGTATCAATGTATTTAGAACATTTGTATGTGTATAAAATCAATGATGTGAAGATTGGGCTAGGGGCTTCCTTGTTAAGGGATTTTCCAGCAGTTAATCAACTTCTTTATCCGTCTTTATTTTCTGTTTTTCTATCCATTTTTTGTTCATTTTTTCTTTCATTCTGTTTTTTTAATGCTTTCTTTCTTTATTTCTTTCTTTCCATGTTATTCTTTCATTTATCTATTCCTTCTTTGTTTTTCTTTTTTTCTACTTGCTTTTCATTCTGTCTCTCTCGCCCTTTTCTTTCTCTCTTTGTATACTGTACTGTATGGGGGTATGAGAGAGCACATTTCTGTTGCTAGGTGCTGCCCAAGTAGCTGCCTGTTGCAGCAGCTCTCCCGTCTTTGTCCGTTTTTTTTTGTAATTTTTTCGTAATCTTTGTATTTGGAGTGGATCATTACTTTGTATGGTTCATTGTCGGTCATGGACACCAAACTTTTTGTGGCTTCGGCGATATTTTTTACTACTTTTCTCCTGTGTTTGTCTGGAGATCCTACATGTAACCATGGCTGCATTGTTTACATGTGAAATTAGCTGTTAGCAGCCTGTAGCATGTCAATGCTAACTAGTGTAGGGCTTGATGATTTCCCTCGAGCTGAGGAGGAGGAGGAGGTGAGGATGACGTGCTGGTTCTCGGATGTGAGCTGGGAGGTGACGACGTGGACCTGTCCTTCCATCCATCCATCGTTGTTGGGAACGTGGGATATATCTCCGGTGGGATGGACGAGCTAGCCGTGCTAACCCAGCAGCATCGTGCTGTTCACAGGCGTGGCTGATGGAGCTGACATCGGACGCCGGCCCCACATTGGAGGAGCTTCACCTGCTGTGAGCAGACAGGATCCAGGAGACAGAGACTGAACAGACTGCTGGGGAGGCTCAGTCCTGGACTCTGTGGAGGTGGAGACTGGCTGGGCTGGAGAGTGGTGGACGAGTGGTGGGCGGGATGTCGTCATCTAATTTCTTATGGACCTTTTTGCGCTTTCTATACACTTTCTTACTTTTGTTTTCTTAAATGCTGCGGTGACTCCTGAATTTCCCCTCGGGGATAAATAAAGTATTTTCTATTCTATTCTATTCTATTCTATTCTATTCTATTCTATTCTATGTTCTTCGTGTGTGTGAGAGAGAAAGTAAGACATACGGGAGACCACCTGTGTTTCAGGTGGTGTTCATACAGGGTAAATGAGGACTTCCTGTGGTAAAAGCGGAGAAAAGAGCTTTTTGCTGCCTCAGATACATCTAAACACACCCACCAAACATGTCTCTGTGTGTTAAAACTGAGGAGTGGTTAAAATCAGCATTGAAGTGAGCAGAGGGATGTGATGGCATTCTGGGACCTGTGCTGTAGTTGAGAGCTTCATGGGTACATCTGCATACATGAAGATAGACTCCCCTGAGACCCCAGAGAGCACTCTATGAGCTGCTTTTCAGATCTGTTTCTTAATGTGATAAAGAAAAGAGGGTGAACTGGATGTTTCCCTGCTATTTGTGTCTGCTGCAGCCAACACAAACCCTAAGAAGAATCTAGGTATAAAAACCGTTCTCACCTGAGGAAAGCTGAGAACAGGGAGAGCAGGGTTTAAAAGCAATATGCCATGTTTCAAATTCACAAATATTTTTATGAAAAAAACAAAAAACAAAAAACAAAAACATCAACAAACAACAAACAGAAGTTGACATTTACTCTTTAAAACAGAGACAGACATTAATGGAAGCATATTGCATTCACTTGAAGAAAAAAAAACAACTCAGGTTTTTCAAAGTAATTTATTCTTCAGTTTGTTTTTTTGTGGTAATTAATTTTGTTTTTCTGATTACTATTTTTTTGTTGGTTTGTTTTTTCTTAAAATTATTAAATTGGTTTGTTTTTTGTTATAATTATTTCTGTTTCTATGAGTAATTTTTTTGTGGTAATTAATCTTGTTTTTCTGATTAATATTTTTTTATTGGTTTGTTTTTTGTTATTATTATTTCTGTTTTTATGAGTATTTTTTTTCCTATTTTTCTGAGTAATTTTTTCCTGAAGTATAGAGATACTTAGAAATCCCGCGAGAACCTCAACCTGTTGTTTTACGTGGTAATTTTTCCTCCTGTTTTTAGGAGGAATAAAAACCAGCAGGATGGAGTTTCTCACAGGATTTCGAAGTTGCTCGATATTTCAGGAAAAAAATACTCCTAAAAACAGGAGGAAAAAATTACCACGAAAAACAACAGGTTGAGGTTCTCGCGGGATTTCTAAGTATCTCAATACTTCAGGGTAAAAATACTTCAAAAAACAGGAAAAAAGGGATCTGAATACAGAAAAAAAAATACTCATAAGACCAGAAGCAATTATAACAAAAAATGAACCAATAAAAAAAATATTATCAGAAAAACAAAATTAATTACCACAAAAAAACAAACTGAAGAATAAATTACTCAGAAAAAGTTGTTTTTTTTCTTCAAGTGAATGCAATACACTTCTGTAGACATTAGATAGTATTAACCTGAAATACAAAATATTTTCTGTATGTTGATTAACCATTACAGCATTATTTAATAGTTACACAGCACACAGCTTCCCCAGCAGCAGAAAGCTTGCAATGAAGATGACCTGACACTACCCTCCTGATACTGAAGAGCACTGAACAACTCAATATCAGGGTTGAACAAATCATCTTATTGTAGGGATCTGGGACAGACATGGCAGTGTGGACGTTTGCTTACTGATTCTCATCTCTAGCTAAATATATGTCTACAGTCCGGGCCCACTGCTAATCCATGCATTCAGATGCTGTGATAGCAACTGACTGAAACCAGCAATAATGAGACCTGCAATTAACAATGGCCAATCAATGGGATAATTGCAGAGCAGGACTGATGGACTGTGAGGGTAAAGGAGGGGCTTGCTGCAGGCACCATATCGATTTCCTCAAACCAATTAGTTGGTTTCCACCACTTTGGAGTGTTGGTCCCAAGCCATCTGTTTCTCTAATACCGTGCAGAGAAAACATACTGTTGTTTAGATTGTGAGCTGCACATTTCTTTCTGCTTGTGGCTGCTTGGGGAATCTTAATTAGAATCTTTGTTCATAACACCACCCTCCTATATTTTGTCAAGGCTACATTGTACGCAAAACATATACCATCAGAAATGAATGTGATGTTTACATTCCTATAGGCTGTTTAATATTGCAGGCTGCATGGTGGTGCAGTGTTTAGAGCTGTTTCCTCACAGCAAGAAGGTTTCTGGTTTGTATCAGTGGTTGTATAGGTGTGTTCATCAATAGCTGTCTGTCTAAATGTGATTGAAAACACGGGGAGACAGGCTGTGGCCCAGCAGTTGAGTCCACTGGCCTTTCGATCGGAAGGTCAGAGGATCAATTTCAGCTCCTGAAGTTGCATGACAAGGTTTCCTTGGGCAAGACACTGCACCCTGCTGTTGATCATGACTGTGTGGATGAGTATGAGTGAGATTAGCCAATACTGATGCTTAGTCTCCGCCATCAGTGTGTAAATGGCTCAATGTGACTAGCAATGTAATGGTCACTGTGTTGTCAGAATAACCAGATCCATTACCTTTTTGAACCACAAAGTACAACCAACATTAAATGATGTGGCTGGCAAAAAAAAAATCAACGTCCAGATGAACCTACTGCAAGCCCTTCACTCTCAAGTGGTTGATGTATCTTTGCAAAACCCTTGCAAGTCTTGGGCCAAGGCTGTTACTATTACAAATAGCACAATGCACGCCAGGCCCAACCTCAATGTTGTCTTAACTTTAACCTAGTAGTTTCATTACAAAACTTTACCGTGTCATGACCCCACCAGATTTACTTTTGAAGACATCAAGACTACTCTTGTTCCTTTGGGCAAAGGTAACTATTGGAACTCCACTGAAGTCATTAAAGAGGGGAATGTTATCAAGCCAACATATGCCAACATATCTAACTCTTTTTGGTTCAACATCATTTTAAATCCCTGAACCCGGAGGTCATTGCTCAACCATCTCTGCTCACATGAGTTTGAGGGGGAAAGAGGAAAGAAGTAATGGTAACTTATTTGGTTTCACTTTAAAATACTGTTCTTGGTGCCTTGCACTGCTGTCAGCTGTTATATACACTGATGGCCACTTTATGAGACACACCTGTCCAACTGCTTGTTATTGCAAATTTCTAATCAGCCAGTCACATGGCAGCAATTAAATGCATTGAGGCATGTAAGCATGGTCAAGACAAACTGCTGCAGTTCAAAATGAACATTAGAATGGTTCCCTAAAGGTGATTTAAGGGACTTTGAAAGCGTTACAATGGTCCCAAACAAAAGCGTGTGTCCAGAGGGGAGGATTACATTTATCAGACTGCAGAGCTGTCTGTGGATGGATCAGACAAGAGTAACCCCCAGAAAGCAGGCTTAGTGAAAGCAAAAGAAAAGTGAGAGCAACTGGAATAATAAAAGAGTAAATATACAACATTGGGGAAAAAAAGGGTTTTAATTATTTCTGTTGAACTTTGGAACATGAAATTGGTAATTATGTCATCACTAATTCTGTAAAATTTTCTCCTAAAAAGATTTGACGGGCTGGTCTGACTATTTCAGAAACTGTTGATCTACTGGGATTTTCACGCATAACCATCTCTAGGGTTTACAGAGAATGGTCCAAAAAAGAGAAAATATCCAGTGAGCAACAGTTCTGTGGGTGAAAACGCCTTGTTCAGCCTAAGGTCAGAGGAGAATAGACAGACTGGTTCAAGCTGATAGAAAGGCAGCAGTAACTTAAATAACCACTTGTTAGAACCCAGGTCTGCAGAAGAGCATCTCTGAACACACAACACGCGAACCTTGAGGCAGATGGGCTACAGCAGCAGAAGACCACACCGGGTGACCCTCCTGTCAGCTAAGAACAGGAAACTGAGGCTACAATTCACACAGCAACACCAAAACTGGACAACAGAAGATTGGAAAAACATTGCCTGGTCTGGATTTCTGCTGCCCAGGTAGGGTCAGAATTTGGCGCCTCAAATGAGTGCCTCTCCTCGCCTTTAAATGCCCTGCGGCCGAGGCGCAGCGTCTGATTGGTCTGACTGATCTTCAGCACCGCGGAAACAGTGCTGGTAGTGGAGAGCTGCTGTCCCTGCAGCAGGAATACGGACAGCGGGGCACATCGGAGGACACGAAGCGCGTCACCGTGTGGGCCAGCTCCTGGGACAGATGTAATCTGTTCCTTTGTCATTAATAGGAGTACAAAATGAAGAGACAGTTACACAGCTGGCTTATCCATTCAGAATACTTTTGATCCACCTGCACTCCTGGTTTGTCATCGCCAAATAGCAGAACCTTTGGTGAAATGCTGAATTAAATGAAATGAGAGAACCAGATATATACTCAGTATCAGATGTTAAGGCTGTTTATTGTTTAACTGTAAGATGTGCATCAAACTTCCAGCTGTCGTCAGGTTAACTTTCCATTATGACAAACGGCTTTAATCTGACATCAGATGTGACGGGGCAGTTAATATAGATATAAATGTATATGCTGGTGCAGACAGTTACATTAAATAGTGATTGCTGTGATTGTTTATTGCATCAAAATGTGCCTGACACTCCGGAAACCTGCCTCTGAGGCTTTGATGACATGTGCGCACATGTGCGCCTGTCACCAAATTACAGCTGCGTGGGGTGCACTCCGCCTTGCGCCGAGAATAGACCAGGTTGGAGCTGGCGAGCTTTCAGCGCACTTTTTTGGCACGAAATTGTCACTGTGCCAACATGAATCTGCTGACACCTCCCCCTGGTGCGCTGTCAACTCCCCCTGGCGCGCCGTCACACCCATCTCTGCGCAGACGGTCTACCAAATTGTCAAATTAGCAGCGCACAGTGGTGCGCTGCACGAAATTAGCATTGCGCAGGCTGCGCCAGGCTTGCGCCCCCCGCGCTGCGCCCCCCGCGCAGCGAAATTAGAGCCCAAGGAGTCATAACTTGAAAATTTTTATAAATAAATAGATAAATAAATAAATAACTGAGCGGGGAACTTTTTCTTTTGTTCACCATATGGAGACATATGAGCCCTGTTCAGTGAAGGTTATCCCCCCTCCAAATTTTTTTTTTCATTTATAAATAATAGTAAAAATGGCTACTTTGAGCTACAAGCCTGAAATTTTTGGTGCATAACTATCATGCCTGGACCTTCAAAAAAGTCTCTTTAGGCCATAGTGAATTCCAAACAAGAAATTCACAATTTAGACTTAAACATCAGATTTTGACAATTTATAGGCTGAGTATTTGAATGACCTACTCCAAGGTATTTTCTCTGATCAACTCCAAACTTGCCAACTAGACACATTAAGGATTAAGTTATTAAAAGATTTTTTATAACTCAATGGGTGTGGCCAGGACATGGGCTCAAAGTTTGGCCTTTTTTCAACTATGTCTGATTTGGATGAAAATGGACAAACATATTTAGTGTTATGTCATTGTTTTGGCCTAAAAGTACAGCGCCCCCAAATAGCAACAGGCAGACATAATCTTTATAGGGTTCGTATTTGAACAAACTAGGCCTTGGTTTTTCATCTGCTCAACTCTGAACTTGGGGTGTATAGTTATATAAAATTTATAAAAAGATATTTGGTAACTCAATGGGCGTAGCCTCAAATGACCACCAACATTGACCATTTTTAGGAATCACGAAAACCTTTATAGTTCTCTTGTACAATGTTGTATCAGGACCAAAATTCACACACGTTAAGTGTCTCATGTTGAACACGTGTATGCTTGTGTAAGTACAGCACCCTCTAATGTCAAGAGGAAGTAACAGATTTTTCTCTGTGATTAAAAGCTCCTCCTTGTTTTCAGATTTTCTTTTCATTTCTACTCACGAATGTCTTAATGCCTTCATAAAACGTCACTGACAAGGTCTACAGAGACAAGTGTCTCATTAAACTCTGATAGCAGAGATTTGATGTTATAGAAGTGTTATGGGATGGACATTGATAGTGTGTGTGAAATTTGAAGGAGATTGGACTTTATATCACAGAATTACTATGAGTTCCGAGTTCATGGCTACAGTCCAGGACAAAAGTTTTGAGAATGGCACAAATTTTGTTTGCTGCCTAAGTTCTAAGTTTGTATTTACTCTACAGTGTGAGGATTGATCAGATAAATTGCAAATAACTGCCAATTCATTCCTTGCCATGAAAAATTACCTTAAAACAAAAACTACTGCATCCCACCAGGCCAGGCTTCTGGGTGCCTGAGAAAATCAAGCAAGTGTCAGGACCGTCTCCTAAAGAGGATGCTGCCAAGAAAATATTTCACCACCAATGCAGAGCTTGCTCAAGAATGGCAGAAGGCAGGTGTGAGTGTGAGTGCATCAAAGTGAGACAAAGGCTTTTGGAGGATGGCTGGGTGTCAAGAAGGGCAGCAAAGACGCCACTTCTCTCTAAGAAAAACATCAAGGACAAACTGAAATTCTGCAGGAAATATCAGGATTGGACTGGAGAGGACTAGGGTAAAGTAACTGATGGAGCCCCCTTCAGAGTGTTTGGGACATCTAGAAAAATGATTGTCCTGGTAAGAAAAGGTGAGTGCTACCATGAGTCCTGTGTCATGCCAACAGTAGAGCCTGACACGGGAGTGGATTTTCATTCCTGTCTCATCCCACTCCCACAGAAAAAAATCCTGTCCTGCTCAATCAATGAGTACAAAAGATCTAATAGTACTGTATTTATGTGTTTTCTGGATGCGTCCCGTGCATTTGATCGGATTAGTCATGGCAAATTGTTTTCTAAAGGACAGAGGCGTACCCTTGTTTCTGATAAGAATCCTGCAGTTCTGGTACTCTCGCAAAACTATGCAAGTTAGGTGGGGTTCAAGCTTGTCCACTCCTTTCCGGGTATCGAATGGAGTTCGAATTCTCTCGCCTTTATTGTTCAACTTATACATGGAGGATCTGTCTAGACAGTTAAACGAGTTTAGAACTGGCTGCCTGGTGGGAGACAAATTTATTAATCACATGATCTATGCAGATGATTTAGTGGTACTGTCTCCGTACAGCACTGGCCTACAGCAGTTACTTAGAGTCTGCTGTGAATATGGAACGTCGTTTGATATAAATTTTAACTCTAAAAAGAGTGTGGTCATGATTTCCAGAGCAAAAGATGATCGGAAGCTCATATTTCCCTCCTTCTTCTTAACAGGAGATGTCTTAACTGTTGTTAATAAGTTTAGATACCTCGGTCTTATAATAAGGAATGATCTGTGTGACGATGATGATGTTCAACGCCAGTGTCGTATGCTTTATGGGCAATCTAATATGCTGGCACGTAAATTCCACATGTGCACTGACAATGTTAAAATTGCTCTCTTTAAAGCCTAATGCACACCTCTCTACACATCCCACCTGTGGTGTCATTACAGCAAGGAAAAAATGAGAAAGCTTCAGTTGGCGTTTAATGATGCTTTTCGCATTTTTCTTAAACATCGTAGATGGACCAGTGCAAGTGAGATGTTTGTAACAAATAATGTGCCCACCTTTCATGCTGTGTTAAGGAACTTCATGTATAAATTCATGTGTAGACTGATGAAGTCGGACAATGCGATGGTTACGACTGTAACTGATATCACTCGGAGTGACACACGTTATACCTCCTGCTTCTGGGCACACTGGAGGAAATGTCTATATGTTTTTTAACTGTTTTTACCTTGTGATTTCTTTGTTGTCTGTCACTACTATGGACCTATCAGAGTCTGAAATAAAGTCTATTGATTGATTGATTGAATCCCGGGCCAGAGTCAAAAAAAAAATTCTGTCCCGTCCCAATCCCAGTAAAATGACTTTTCTTTTTACTTTTTTATTGAACAAGTCTTACCAATAAGCATTGACAATACCTTCATGTTTTAACTGTTTAAAAAACTGCAACAAGAGATCTGTCCAGTTCTGTCACTTTAATAGATGGGTCCTTACTTACTTATTACTTGTTGCAATGCATTGTAGTTGCATTGTATTATTCTTTCCTCTGATGAAAAGTGAGGAGTTCTATTTTCAGATGGGTAACTGTCCACAGCAACTTTCAGGACCAAGTCTTCCTCTGCTCATTACTTCCTCTTTGTGGAGGAGAACACTCAGACACTGGCAGACCTTGCTTTGATTATGAGTACTATTCCAAGATGTCTTTTTCTATTCATGCACTAGTAATGTGCAAAAGGCCAGTCCCCTCCCAAAGTGAAGCCATTAATGCATGCAACCTGTCCACCCAAACATAATAATAATAATAGAGCCACTTGAGATCAGCACCACAGCTTTTATTCTCCCTCTACTGCTTCCAGGGACCACAACCACAAAAATCATTTCCTGCTTCTCACAGAAAAGCTAAATGGATCTCTAATTATAATGACCTCCTCTGAAAAGGCTGGACCAGAATTGAAAAACAGCCAAGAGTAGTACGGACTATCTTTTGTAGAAGTGCAAGAGAGAGAGAGCGAGAGAGAGAGAGAGAGAGAGAGAGAGAGAGAGAGAGAGAGAGCACCAAATGGTGAAATGATGAAAATATAAGGGCCTTTCCTTCCCTACGTGTCTGTTTCCTTCTTTCAAGGTAAAATCAAATTGTTTCCTGAAATACACAGAGATAAACAGGCTGACAGATAATGAAATGAACAGCTTTAACAATAATTCAGTGAATAAATGAAGCATGTTTCACAGAGATGTTTCTGGGCAGCCCAAAAGTTATGAGCATGCAGGAAAAAAAACCTGCCTATAGCTCACAGGCATGGCAGTCAGCCTATCCTTTCAAATGAATGCAACTTAAAGTATGTCTCCTAAAGCATCCCCTATACAGCAAACTTAACTGAAGGATCTCTGAGGAAAGAGATGTGAGGGGGAAGAATGTACTTGCTGCAGAAAATTAAAAAATCCTTTCAGCAGAGAACAACTGCATTTTTGTGAATCCACTCCTTCCTGCATTTACATAATTTATTTTTGCAAGCACATTAACATAGGGTGACTATTTCTGTGCTTTTCATTAGCAACTAATAGATTTCAATCTATTGCCCCCATCCTTCTCTCTCTTTGCATCATTCAAAAGCCATCACAAAGGAGCTGCTAACAAGAAGAGAAAACTGCTTCTTCAAGCACACTCTCTGCCTCCCTTTATTGTCTTCAACAAAGCAAGTTTATTAATCCAAAGGGGGAAGAGAGAAAAGAGGAAAAACGGGGGGAGGGGGATAGAGAGAGGGACTGTGTTGAGCAGAAAGGCAAGTCAAAGCAGTTTTGAGTTTCATCTCAATTTTTTTTTAGAACTACAGCCTGAAAAAAAATCAATTATGGAGCACACCTGAATATTATTTCCAGCACCCAACCACCCACTTGCAGCCTATCCCCTAGAAAAAACAAATTACTCAGCAAACTTATCGCTTGCTGTAGCAGGTCTGGTATTAAAGAAAACAATCAAGCAGGCCTGGATTAATCTCTGACAGGCGCCTTATCTTTAACTTGCACCTTTGTTATTTTCTGATGAGCTGCTCTTTTTTTCCCGGCACATTGTACCATACCTCACTGCCCCCTTTCATTTTCTCTATGGGCCACGTCGGAGGACCTTTCAGTTTATTAAAAAACCCTTTATTTGTGAAGAACAAAGAGGAGGCGAAGGCAAACAATAAGGTCAGGCAATCTCCTTTCTGCCAGCAGTCGCTCACCTGTTATTTGGAGTGTTATCAGTGGTGGAGGGGGATTCGCTGTAGGTGAGGGAGACGGACAGGACGCTGCTGCTGCTGTGAGAGAGCAGGAAAAAAGCTGATTGACATATATCAGCCTCCAGGCACAGACCTTTGGATGCTCTTCATATCAAAGAAAAGAGGCCTCTGGCTGCAGCACAAATCAACTGATGGTTATACAGGAAGTTAAGATTCAGAGGGTGATGCTCAGAAGCAGAGGCTCTCTCTCTCTCTCTCTCTCTCTCTCTCACACACACACACACACACACACACACACACACACACACACACACACACACACACACACACACACACTCACACACACACACACACACACACACACACACACACACACACACAAATCCTTTCACAAACAAGTGTCATCATGCTGTTACTCACGTCTCCTCGGCCCGTGGCTAATGCTGGTAATGGAGCTGATGAAGCTGATGGGGCTGATGGAGCTGATGAAGCTGATGTGGCTGATGAAGCTAAGGGAGATGAAGAAGCTGATGTGGCTGATGGAGCTGATGAATCTAAGGGAGATGATGAAGCTGATGAAGCTTATGAAGCTGATGAAGGTGATGGAGCTAATGAAGGTGATGGGAGGTGAAGAAGCTGATGGGGCTGATGGAGCTGATGAAGCTGATGAAGGTGATGGGGCTGATGGAGCTGATGAAGCTGATGAAGGTGATGGAGCTGATGAAGGTGATGGGAGGTGAAGAAGCTGATGAAGGTGATGGGAGGTGAAGAAGCTGATGGGGCTGATGGAGCTGATGAAGCTGATGTGACTGATGGAGCTGATGAAGGTGATGGGAGGTGAAGAAGCTGATGGAGCTGATGAAGCTGATGTGGCTGAAGGAGCTGATGAAGGTGATGGGAGGTGAAGAAGCTGATGGAGCTGATGAAGCTGATGTGGCTGAAGGAGCTGATGAAGCTGATGTGGCTGATGGAGCTGATAAAGCTGATGCGGCTGATGGAGCTGATGAAGCTGATGTGGCTGATGGAGCTGATGAAGCTGATGTGGCTGATGGAGCTGATGAAGGTGATGTGGCTGATGGAGCTGATGAAGGTGATGTGGCTGATGGAGCTGATGAAGGTGATGGGAGGTGAAGAAGCTGATGGAGCTGATGAAGCTGATGTGGCTGAAGGAGCTGATGAAGCTGATGTGGCTGATGGAGCTGATGAAGGTGATGTGGCTGATGGAGCTGATGAAGCTGATGTGGCTGATGGAGCTGATGAAGGTGATGTGGCTGATGGAGCTGATGAAGGTGATGTGGCTGATGGAGCTGATGGTGTTGATGAGGCTGATAACACTATCAGCTTCATCAACACTGATATGGTTGAATGAGCTGGTGAAGCTGATGAAGCTGATGGAGCTGATGGTGCCTCCCATGCACCTCCTGATCCTGTCCACCCAAACCAAGAAGTACCTGCAGTGACTGCTGATTAAAACTGAAGGACAACACCTTCAATCCCAGGTGAGTGAAGTTCAGACAGGCAAGAGAATCAAAATATGACTGATATTTTTACAGTCCTTCCCAGCTCTTAACACACATTTCTCAAAACCCTAATGGATTCGTTTGAATCGTACACACAAACCTGAAAACCTCACACACAAAATGCTTAACCTGACACTCCCTTTTCAAGATGGCTCTTTGCCATCAAACCTCTTGACCATGGCCATAACCAGCTATGAGGTCACCGAGGTTTGGACCTCGGTAAAAATTTCTGAAAAAAATTAAGAATAAAACAAGCCCCAATCCGCGTCACACATATAAACACAGAGGAGCTTTTATTTTGAAACTGCGGCATGCAGTAAGTTATCTGACGAAGCCTGTAATCACAGTGACTTTGAACGTCCTTGACAGGAAGCAGAGAACGACACCGTGAGGTCAGTGACAGATTCTTTATTATTTTACAAACAAGCAGCCCGCTGTAAATGAAGCCAGACCTTCGGGTGTTTTTGACCAACACGCTCTGACAGTGACTTGTAAACCTTCATGCAGACAGGTCCGTTATTTTCTGTCAGTGCTGATACAGCAGTATATCACTTTTTAGAAAGAGGAGGAGAAGCTGGGGGTTTGATCCGAGGTCCAAACCCGCAAAATATTTCAGCAGGATTTAATTCATTTCATTTTATTTTATCCCATGGTCTGTGTGAATACTGATTCAGACTGGGTTTAAACCTACTTTAAACGGGTAAAAGACGTTCTGGTTAAATTGTCTGATGACAGTTCCCCCCTAAGCCAGTTTAAAGGGGACATATCATGCTTGTTTCTCCTTTTCACTATGCCAGAATAGGCTGCCTGTAAAGCATTTCTGCCCTCAGTACAAGTCATTTAGTTCCTTCTTTGCCCCACAATAGCGTTCTCAATATCATCATTTTAGGCCATTCTGAAGATCTCGTTGAAACGCTCCGTTTGGAGAATGACCTCCAGTAACCTCGCAACGTCACAGCCCTTTGTGCTCTGATTGGTCAGTTCTATCAGAGGGGTGGAGGGGGTAGAGCCAGGGGGCGGTTTTTGCAGCATGGCAGTATTTACAAAATCGCCACATTGAATGGAGCAGACCGAGCAAGTTTGCTGTTTGCCAAAACTTCACTGTAAGGCATTGATAGCACTAATAAAATGGCAGAGTGTAGGATACGTCCTTTTGTATTGGACCCCGAGTCAGACCCGGACGGTTCTGCAGCTCAGGAGGAAGAAAATCCACCTGGACACAGATCATCTCAGGACGCTTCAGTGTGGTGAGTCAGGTGTGGTCCAGGTTCACAGTGCATGTCAGAACAAGCATGCAAATATCACAGTCTCACAAGTATTACGACGTCTGCTAAAACTACAGTGTTTTAACTGCTAATTCACCATGTAAAGCCAAGCTGCTCAGCAGAGCAGAGTCCCTGCATCCAGCACTAAGTCAGTCGGCTCTTGGTGGGTGTATCCCTCGGTGGCGGTTGTGTGACTAACTGACATCACAGAGGAGGAGCTGCTTTATCAGACTACTCCAATAAAAAGAAAGGATCCTCGTGTCGTCACGAAGGTCGAAATCTCGCGGCCAACTGGCAATGAGCTATTTTCAGAGGCATCAAATCTCGTTCTAGGACATCAGAAAAATACAATATCTCATTTTTTGAAAATTCAGGGGGTGTAAGGTCTTGTTTTCAAATTTATTATATTATATGTAAGTATTAAATCAGAGATCAGCATGATCCCCTTTAAAGTGCTGGACTGGTATAACCGTTAGGTAATCATGGCAACATACTCAAAGCATACAGTTCAAAAAGTTAAAGCTCACTAGTTAAAACAGTTATTTTCTTATTGATATGTTGACAATACTGATTTAGTTTGCATTTCCATTTTTTCCATCAAATGTTGAATTTTCTGTGCTGCTTTTATGACAAGAACTGACTGTCTCAGTTTTTTAGAACAGATTTTTTGTTTATGAAACATGTCAAAAAGGTGAGAGAATCTGCTAAGAGTTTCTGGCTTTAGAACAACCAATAATGCTCTAAATAAAAGAATCAGTGGATGTCATTGACTGGTCCGTACCAATAAAACACCAAACTTTACATTTGATTTTTTTTTTTTTTCTGAAAAAAAAAAAGTATCGTTTATTGATATATTTACTTTCATGGGTTAAATTTGCATCGATTACATTTACAGATCATATCACAGCAAAGTAATGTGGGTCTTTACTATTCTTTTAAGTATGTATTTGTATCTATGTAGATAGATAGATAGATAGATAGATAGATAGATAGATAGATAGATAGATAGATAGATAGATAGATAGATAGATAGAAGCCAGAGTGGAAAAAAAAATTAGACAGGGAGAACAAAAAGAAGAACAGAGAGAACAGGTGGGAGAACTAAAAAAAGAACTTAGTGCACAGAGTAGAGGTGAGAAACTCAAGAGAGGACCAACACTGACAGCAGAAAGAGAACAGACAGGAGAACAGAGAGGAGGAGAGGGATTTAAAGTATAAGTTCAGTTTATACAGCTTTTACATTGTTTATAGAATGAAGTAGAACAAAATACTCACCCAGAAGGCTTTCCTGATCCAAGCAGTGCTTCGGGAGATATTTAGATCCAAAATTGTGCAGAGGACGTCCGTACAATGGGATCCATCGGGGCATAGACAGCGCCGCTCCTAAAACTGCATTAATCATCCAAAAACTTGTTTTTCACCAATATTCCATCATGGTCCGCTCCGGGTTAGTCCTCTGCTGCAGTCTGTGTCACTCCAGACAGCGCTGTGCGGCTGTACAGACCTCTGAACTGTCGAAGACTTTGTTTACGTTTCCCCTCCACGCATGCGCAGTACTCTCTGGAGAGCTGACTCCTTTCTTTGAGGGGCAATCGTAAACAAAGTCTTCGTCAGTTCAGAGGTCAGTTCAGAGGTCAGTACAGCCTGTCTGGAGTGATTAATGCAGTTTTAGGAGCGCACAGTCTATGCCCCGATGGATCTCATTATACGGACGTCTGCTGCACGATTCTGGATCTAGATATCTCCCGAAGCACTGCTTGGATCAGGAAAGCCTTCTGGGCTAAACTTCCATCATTTCACACTGTATGATTATATGCAGTCTAATATAAAGGAACTTTTAGCTACTACTGGTCAAAACTGGTTATAACACAAGTTTGTGTGTGTGGGTTAGGGTGTGGGTGTGGGTTGGGGGGTCAAGGTCTGGACTGAATTTTGAAACCCTGGTTATGGCCCTGTTTCATTTGACAGTTTTTGAAACTCATAACACTGAGAAACTTACAGAAAGAGCGCAGTACTATGCAGAAAGTAGCATTCAAATAACACAAATACTGATCTAAATGTTGAGGGTTTAAGCGGCTAACAAGTTTAAAGCTAAACAAAGTAAAGCTTGGTATGCTTAACCAAACTCACTGTGCAATGGGGTAACATTTGATGTGTTCATTAACCCTTCTAAAACCAAGCCATTTAATGCTATTTTTGTCCGTCTGGCCTCTCTGTCTATTAATGCATGTATAATCTCAACCCCTTCATGCACAGTCAAGTAATGAACATCTTTTTTTTCAGGACAACCTGGGCAATAATATGTATTCTAAAATGATGCCACGTGAATGGATCAATACTTATAAAAACAAAAGAAAAAATAAAATGGAATTTGAAATTCACAGAATTTACTTCTAAGTTATGAAAATAACTTTTTGTTTGTCTAACTCTCTCTATCAATAAAACTCACCACTCTAAAACTCACTAACCTATCTCTCCAAATCTCTCCCCTGCCACCACAAACACCGCTAAACTATGACCCGCAAAATTTTCTCTATAAGCCATTTTCACGTTAGTAACTGGAGCTTTGAGATGCACCCAATATATATATATATATATATATATATATATATATATATATATATATATATATATATATATATATATATATATATATATATATATATATATATATATATAGATGTGTGCGAGAGAGAAGTGAAAAATTCGAATGATACATGAAACGGTTTCTTTGTCTGTATTTGTTAAAGAGCATTATAGGAAGTATTTCAGCATGAAAGCAGGTATTTTTAATGTGTGACAGCACCCAGTGTTATAACTATATCTATGCCATTTGTAACAACGAATGGTGCAATATTGAAAGCAGATGACTTTTTTTGTTTTATTCCAACACAGCTGAATAAAAATGTATTTAAAGTTTAATAGGCATGTCAACATGATTAAGATGTCTGGTTTGTGTGTATGAGCGCACGTACATGTGCCTTTCCCTGATTGTTGCATTGAATATTCTCAGCACACAAAAACAAAAATATGAAAATGATAATAATAATAATAAAAAACATTTATGTTGTTGTTAGTACTATTACCATTACTATATTACCATTATTACTTCATCATCAGACTTACTCATTTATTTTCTTGATCCCCTTTTAATATTATTTTAATTAATTATTATAACTGTTATTATTTAATCATCTACATACTTTTCACTTTTCCTCCTTTTCACTTATCTTTCCTTCATTCCTTTACATCATTCTATCCTTATTTACTGTATTTTATGTATTGCCCCCCTTTACAGCTTCTCTCCAAACAACCACAGCCACACCTATGACAACCCCTCCCTGCCCCTACCATCATATTACCTGCCGCTAATGATGTTGTTGTTTCTCCTCTGCTTGTTAATACTCTACCCCCTGTGCATTTTTATTATCTTTTAATACTTTCTTTTTTGTTTTATTTACTATGATATATTTACATTTACAGTTATTATCATTAAGCTCCAGCTGCCAGTGTTAAGTGACTTTTCTCCCTTTTATAACAAATTATTAATATTACTGTTGTTCTACTTATTATCTTTTTTTTATTTTTATTTTTTAATCTTTGTTCGTACAAGCATCCATTCTAAAGTTTAATTTAATTTCTAAATCTGAATCTGAAGATCGTTGCTCCCTGCAGCCATCAGAGTTTATAATTCATTAATCTATGGAAGATGAGTTATTTAATCTTCATTTTATTCTTTGTTCTTGTTGCCAAACTACATGAATTTCCCTTCGGGGTATAATTAAGTATTTTACCTATCTTATCTATCTATTTATCTATCTATCTAAATCTATATCTTTTAAACTTTTAAAATTATCCTTTTTTTAAAAAAACTTTTGTTGAATTGTTTTTAACTATGGTTGATACAGCGTCCTTGGGTGTCTTGAAAGCTCCCTTGAAATAAAATGTGTTATTATAATGAACACATGAATTATTAGGGTCCTTGGCCTGAGCAGAGGGCACCTTCTAGCAAGCTAGAAGGCGGAGGGCACTATTTTATTTTTTATTTTTGATAAATTTGAAAATAATAATAATAATAATAATAATAATAATAATAATAATAATAATAATAATAATAATAATTATTATTATTATTATTATTATTATTATTATTATTATTATTATTATTATTATTATAATAAGACCTTTCCATATGTTGTTATCTTGGGGTGTTGTTTGTAGAATTTTGAAGAAAAAAATGAATTTATTTTATTTTGGAATTAACATGTGGGAAAATGAAGCTCTGTGAATTCTTTCTGGATGCACTGCATATCACCTGCATTGGTTTGTTTACTATTTGTCTGTTGTTTGTGTTTGTTATATCTGTGTTACATCTTCTCACCAATAATGGAAAATAGAATATAAGTTCCTGTATATCTTATAAACAGTCTGTCCCTTAAGCAGGACTCCTTCAACTGTCTGTGATTTCCACTTTCTCTACCTGCCATACTTCCTCTTGGTCTCCACTCATCTGCCTTCTTAGCTCAGGCTGATGGCTGTTCTAACTACCTCTGTTGCACACATGTACACTCTCCTGCCCCTCTGCAAAAAGGACAGGGATGCGGACAAACAAAATGCAAAGCTGAGAAATGGAATGAGGCTTTACATTTCATGTGCTAAAGGAACACAGCAAGAGGAGTTGAGAAAGATAGACATGGCAGGGGGCAGAGAAGAGGGGCAGCTGGTGGGAGAGACCAGCAGACAAATGGAGAGGAGAGACACTTATTACAGCCTCAGACTAATTACAATGTACTCACCAACACTAACAGGCCACAACACCCACACCTGAGACCTGCCATTGGCCAAAGGAAGGGCTAATTTCAACCAGCAGGAGGTCTGCAGTGAGGTTTTAATAAATAATGATGCCCATGGATTCATTTGTGCACCTGCACCAATTAACAGGTTACTAATTGGCCTGTGCAAAGTGGAGTCTAACAAAAGTGTCTGCAGGCCTCAGCACACTGATTAATCCAGGAGGAGGAGGAGAATGAGAAGTGCTGCTTATGTGTCCAAAAAGGGACGTTATACTTCTTCTTCTTCTTCTTCTTCTTCTTCTTCTTCTTCTTATTATTATTATTATTGTCATCATCATCATCATCATCATCATCATTATTATGACTTTTATAACTATTAATATCATTAGATTTATTGAGACTATTGTTAGCTATTGAAAATGAAAATGTTGCTGATTTGAAGGAGTTCTTCACCAAGTAACTAGAAAAGGAAGTTGTGCAGACTTCCTTCCAAATCACGTTTCTAGAGATTAATTTACAGGGAGAAGGTGGTTAGGCTAAATATCATCCAGGCAGGATGAAAGAACATGGAAGGGATTGAGGGTTCTTGTTTCACCCCTCTGTCCTCTTCCATACAAGTACAAGTTACATGAATGAGGCTGGGGAGGGAAATGAAAACTAGGTCCTAATGTTTTTAAATGTCGGCATATGAAAAAAGATGATTTGGTTTGATATTGTGCACAGAAAAGCAGGATCTCTCCTGCTGTAGCTCAAGAGCTCAGATTGGAGGGTGTTTCACAGACAGTGAGATTTGGCACCAGAACACATCTTCAGTGTGAACATAAAGAAAATACATTTATGTTGATGCATTATTTGGATGTTCTGCTGAGTTGATTGACCTGCACATGTGTTGTACGAGGATTTTGTCTAAGTAAATCCTGTTCCACTGTAAACTCAGTTTGAAGTGTTTGCTCTGTTCTTTCTCTCTTAGTATACAGAAACTTTTCCCACTCACTCCCATCTGGCTCCCTCCATTCGTCTTCCCGTTTGATTCATTCTTAATCTTTAGTTGTCTTCGTCTCTACAACTCAAAGTGAATCATCCATTCAGTCATGATGTTTCACTCCCTTTCAAAGTTCTATTTCTAACCTCCAGGACTAAATCTGTCTCATCCAACCCTCCATCCATCAATTTATCCCTTGATCCATTCATCAATTTATCACTTGATCCATCCATCAATTTAAAACTTGATCCATCCATCCATCCATCCATCCATCCATCCATCCATCCATCCATCCATCCATCCATCCATTCATCCATCCATCCATCCATCCATCCATCCATCCATCCATCCATCAATTTATCACTTGATCCATCCATCCATCCATCCATCCATCCATCCATCCATCAATTTATCACTTGATCCATCCATCCATCCATCCATCCATCCATCCATTCCTACACACCTAATTGACTCCATCCCCTCCATTCTGCTTTTCAGCACTCATTCATTTTATTCCCTTCTTTTCCCTTACTATCTTTCCTTTACTGCACTCTGCTTTTTAATCTGCATCCCCCCCCCCTTCTCACTCTCTCTCTCACTCTCTCTCTCTCTCTGTCTCACTCTCTCTCTATGTCTGTCTCTGTCTCTGTCTCGCCCTTGTCTGCAGCTGCACACTTAAAGACCCTGCTGCATTATCCTTTTAATAAAGGCCTGGGCAGAAAGCAGGGTGGCAGAGGACGGAGACAAAGAGGAGGCCGCCGCTGCTACAGCAGCCTTCAAACCTCATTAACTTCTGTCTTGTTGTGACACACACACACACACACACACAAACACTCTCTCTCTCACACACACACACACACACACACACACACACACACACACACACACACACACACACACACACACACACACACACACATTACGTCTGACAGTTTTTTCCCCTTTTTTCGCTTTCTTTCTTTGTTTTTTTTTTTTTACATGCAATTACACTCAAATCCATTATGCGTTGGCTGCACATTTACACACTCTCCTCTCTTCTAATCCAGCTGTCTTTGGCAAACTTTTTTTTACAGGTCTCTTCTAATATTTATGGCAAACCATCAATACACTACAGTGAATAAATATATATGTACACTAATATTTTATCATTCTGTTCTGTTTTTCAGACCTCAGTTATGATTTATATTTTATGATTATAAATGGACATATAGATGTCATTATAAAATCAAACATTACGGCCCGCTGTCATGCGCTCATGTCCCAGTAGATATTGTGTGTTGCACTTGTATAATATTGGAGATGCTTGGCAGTTAAGTAAGACAACTGAATGGAGAGCGGTCAGAAAAGTGTGTCTCGGCCTGAAATGGCTTTTACCAGTCTTTGTGGTTTTTCTTGGACTCAAACCTGTCAGAGCTATAGTCCCACTGGATTGCAGGTGAATGATGTGTAAATCTGTTATGTTTCTTTCATATTATATTCTGTTAAGGACATTGTGCTGTGGACTCAAGACTGGAATTTGTAATATTAATTTCTTTAGGATTTCCCTGTGTGATTGGAAGCATAAATGCGCAGGTACATGTAGATTTACTACTGTTTTAAAATGCTGACTGCAAAAATGACTGCATCAGAGTTAAACTAACATCTTCCATATTTCTCTGCACTGTGAAGATCATATGTGATGCTGCACACATCATTTCTTATGTGGAGGCAAAGTGGCCTGGGTCTGTTCAAGGATCTTTCGCGAGCGAGTCCAACCTGAGCAACAGACTGCAATGTGGTGAGCAGCCTGAAGATTTGCACAATCTAATTCACTTTTCTCCCTCCTTTAACATTCTCCAATGTACATATGTCAAACTCAAGGCCTACGGGCCAAGAGTGGCCCACTATGCCATTTTACATGGCCTACAACAGCTCAGAAGGTTTGACTGTCTTGTAATAGAAAGGTCAAAAGGGCGCATTGACCATAAACTATGTTTCCTACAATACCTACTGATTATGTTACCCAGACAGTGATAGCAACCCGCCACTAAATCGCTGTGTTTTCACATCAGTGCCATTTTCTGGATAAGTGGAATCCAGAAATAAATCAATGTTCCCAAAATGTCTAGGAAAAGGAAAAGTTGATGCAGATGGAAGGCTGTTACAAGAAAGATGAGAAGGCCAATATATGTTTGTGCTTCAAGCAGAAAAAACAGAATGTCTTTTGTGTTATGAGGCCATGGTGGTTTTCAAGGAGTACAATCTACGTCAGCATTTTGACTCTAAACATGGAGATCAGTATGCCAAAGTGAGCCTTCGAGAAAATCAACAAATAGTGCTAAATTTAAAATTCAAACTGCAATCAGCAGCAGGATGTGCTCAGGAAAGCCACAACCAAAACCAATGTGGCAGAGAAAGCTAGCTTTATTGAGGATATAGAAATTGCCCATGCTGCAAAGTCTTTAGAGTATGCATTTATGAAGCAGTAGTTGAAATGATTTAACATTACACATAGTTACATTTAGCTACATTTTATACTCTCTTACAGTTACATCTGGCCCTTTGAGGGGAACCACTATGCGGATGTGGCCCTCAGTGAAAATGAGTTTGACACCCCTGCTCTAATGGAAACGTAATACATTACAGGAGAGTTTAATGGCCTTCTGCTGGGTGATAGGGGTTACCCCTGCCAACCTAGGCTGCTGACCCCATTCCATAACCCTAAACCATGCCCCCAACAGAACTTTGAACGACTTGACTTATACATTGACTTATACTAACTTTCATGTGTATTGGTTCACCTGATACACCATTTGATTCAAACCTTCATTTTCAAAAACTACTAAAGGAACATTTTGAAAACTTCCAGATTAAATGTCTGGATTTTATTAGCAAATTTAAATTGCAATATTTGAACATAACTTAAAATTATATTAACATACACAATACAAACTTGTTAATAATCTCTTAACTGAATGCAAAAATAAACATTTGTCTTAAGACCACTCAACATGGTCTGTCCTATAAATAAATTAAATATGACTGAAAAAACGTCTCAGAGAATAACAAAAATAGATAAAAATGGAGCCTTTCTTCAGGTAAAACACTACTGCTTTTGTCCACAAGCACAGCCAAACTCACAGACAGCACCGCTCCTAGAACTGCATTGATCGTTCAAAAACTCACGTTTTTCACCAACATTCCATCATAGTCCGCTCCGTGTTAGATATCGATGATCTGCTAAAGTCTGTGTCACTCCAGACAGCGCTGTGTGGCTGTAATGACCTCTGAACTGACGAAGACTTTGTTTACGCTTGCCCCTCAAAGAAAGGAGTCAGCTCTCTAGAGAGTACTGCGCATGCGCAGTATGCTAATGCTGATGCAGGTCGGACTTTCAGTAGCAAATTTAGTGGTGTGTTCCTCACCTCCACAACACTGACGTCTTACAGTGGCTGCTGCTGGCCGAAAAAAACTTTTAATATCCCTCCTCTGCGAAGGAGGCGGCATGTTGTCGACACGTATTTCTGTCGGGGGTGAGTGAGTGTGCGTGTGTGTGTGTCGGTGGGGGGTAGTCATTAGCCAATCTAACGTGCATTTGAGTAAAAAAAATGGACCGGCACATTCAGCGAGTGAAAAGGGGTAAATTTAAGTCTGAACATTATGAAAATAGTCCACTTAATAACGGTAGGGTCAATTCTATCCTCACAACATATGGGAAGACAATCTAAATTCCCTATACAACTGAACTCATTACATAATACACAAAGTTGCTTAAAAGTTGGTGGGGACAATTTGTGCCTCCTGAAAAGTTGGAAGTGTTATGTCCCTACCGTCCCTATGCAAACCTACGCCCTTGGACAGACAGTAACATTTAAACACTGTCTGTATAGAACCATTGGTAAGTTAGGATGCAGCAGCAAAATTGACCAGTAACAATAACTTGAGCAATCCTTGTAAACCCTTTTTAGTTGTAGAAAATGCTAAGTTTATAAGGAGAGTTACTGTGATAAACACAGTTGGTAACACTTTACAATAAGGGTAAGCATTATAAGGTGTTACCTAACATTAATTAACATATGAGTGAAACATTAATAAGCAGTTGATTAATGTCTACTGTTCAAAGTTAATAACTACATCATTGAGCATTACTAAAAGTTATATTGTGTTTTAAGTTATCCTTTAACCTCAGTAACCTGACATAAACCTCAATTAATGTATAAGAGTGCCTTATACAAGCTGCCTTTAAAGGTCAGACAGGCCTCCTCACTTCTTGTTTTTAAATGCCTCTTAAAAACACACTTTTACTCCGTGGCTTTTAATTTCTTATAATAAGTGGTCTTGTTTTAATGGCACTTGCCGTGAGCTTGTCTGCTTCTTAATTTGTATGTTTGACTGCTTGCTTTGCTTTGTTTGCAGAGGTTTTTATATATATGTATACAGTGCAGCACTTTGGCTACCCCCGTTGGTTCTTTTAAATGTGCTATATAAATAAAGCTGTATCTTATTGTAAAAGCATCACTTAACCATAGTTAATCATTAGTGAATGCTTTTTGGATCCTTATTTTAAAGTGTAACACATATATCCCTCAGGTAATGCTTTGTATCATAAGCATTACTTAATCGTTATTATTATTATTATTATTATTATTATTATTATTATTATTTTTTTTTTTTTTTTTTTTTTTTTTTTTAAATATCTATTCGTTTATTTGGCAGGGACATTGCAATTGTACATAGACACAAAAAGAAACTATTTGCAGCTGATGCCATGCAAGTGGAGTTTGTATCCAAGGCTAATTCTCAACTCCTGTCCCTGGTTGGGCCTTTCTAAGTTACATAAAACAAAAAATTACATCAGATAAAACCACGAGAAGTAACAGTGAAACATGAATACAATCTATGAAAGAAAAACCACAACAAACAGATTAAAACTTTTAAAAACTAGTACTACTAAAATTAATACTAATAGATTAATAGATGAATAAATAGATGAATTCTTCTTTCTATGCACAGTATTCTTTAAAAATGGGTACAGGATTGTTTTTTTTAGCCAAGACTTAAGCCTGGTGGTGAAGATATTGAACTCAGTGATGGTCTTGAGTTCAGATGGTAGCAAGTTCCATATCTTTGCACCTTTATAAGAAAAGGAGGACTGACCAAAAATTCTGCAGCGAGGACGTACACAGTTCTTATGTATGGAACCCCGTGTGGCTCTGCTGCTGTTTTGTTTGTGGAAGAATGAACACAGTGGCTCTGGTGCCAGATCGTTAATACATTTGAATATTAATTTGAGAAAGCACAAGTTACTGAAACTTTCAAAGCTCAGCAGTTTGTACTTCTCAAGAATCTAACAGCGGTGATAACGGATTGGCTCCTTGTCCATAATCTTTATTGCCTGGTTGTATAATGATCTGATGCAGTTTGTAACTGAGGGGGTTGCCTGGCCCCATGCTGTCATGCAGTATGATATGTGTGAAAATACCATAGCATGCATGTAAAGCAGGGCAGACTGAACCAGGATGTAATGTCGGATTAATTTAAAACAATTTAGATTATTTCTTATTGTTTTTGAGATTTTCTTAATATGTTTATCAAATTTCTATTGGGGTCGAGGATTAATCCAAGATATTTAAATTCTGTTACAGACTGTATGTTTTTGTTTTGCAAACGTATATGAAATTGTTTGGTATTTTGTTTTTTTTGACTGAAAAACACATAGATACTGATTTAGTTAGATTTAGCACCAATTGATTTTGAGACAGCCACCTATTCACCTCAGCCATACAGATGGACCAAATGTCTGCTGCCTGCTCTGGGGACTTGGCAGGTACATAAAAAACTGCATTGTCAGCGTATAGTTGGCAGCTGGCATTAGAGGAAATTTGAGGTAAATCATTTATGAAGAGGCTGAACAGCAGGGGTCCCAATATGGTCCCCTGTGGAATTCCCATTTTAATGTTAAGAAATCCAGACTTCTTCTGGGCCACCTTAACACACTGTTCCCTATCATGAAGGTAGGATGTAAACCAGCTCACTGCTTCATGGGAAATATTAAAAGATGACATTTTGGATAGAAGCAGGCGGTGACTGACGGTTTCAAAGGCCTTTTTAAGATCTAAAAATACAGCTCCGACTAACTGACCTCCGTCCAAGGATTTTTTGACATTTTCCACAAAACAGCAGTTAGCTATTTCAGTGGAGTAGCCAGATCTGAAGCCAAACTGCTGTGAGTGAAGGAGTTGGTAGGTTTCTAAATAGTCAACTAATTGCATAGCAACTGCTTTCTCGATCACTTTTGACAGTACAGACAAAATTGATATGGGTCGATAATTACACATTGAGTCCTGACTTCCTGCTTTAAATACTGGTACAATGACTGCTTTTTTCCAGCCGGAGGGAAATTTACAGGTTTTTATAGACATATTGACAAGATGCGTCAACGGTTTAATAAGGACACTGCTGTATCTTTTAAGGAAGCAACTATTAATGTTGTACATATCATTTGATTTTGAATTAGACAGTTTTGCGATAATTTGCACAACCTTTGACTCATCAATGGTGTTGATAAAGAAACAATCTGCAGAGGCTGAAAGACCTGTGCAGATTGGAGGTTCAATGGTTATAAATTCTTTAGTTAGGTCTTCCACTGATTGTACAAAATAAGAATTGAAGTTATTTGCTATAATGGTATTGTTGTTAATAATTTTGCCATTTATATTAAGTTCCCGAATTCCTGAGCTTTTGGTTGTTTTATTAGTCAATTTATTTAGATATTTACAAAGAGAATTATTGTTGTCCCTTGAGTTGTTGATTAGTTGAGTGCAATAACATGCTTTTGCTTTTCTCAATTCTTGGACCACTTTTTTGTTTTAGTTTTTTGTAATTTAAGAGATCAGTATCGAGCTTTGATCTTAGTGATTTCTTTAGGGCCATGTCTCTCATTTTCATAAGTTTGTTTACTTCATTGTTTCTTTGTGCTATCTACACTGTTCAGGGCCCACCCCGAGTTTTGCAGCGAGGAAAAGAGTTTAGTGGAACAGTGCTAGGGGTGATGGAATCAATGTAAGTGAGCATAATTGAGAGTTCACCGAATCATCCCCAAAGTTATCAACATCCTATTTTGATGGTTATTACATAATACACCAAATTTTTACATTTTCTTGATAAAAACAGTTCACCACCCACCTTTTGTCATGAGTGACACAGTATGTAAGAACGTATTACATAATGCGTCAAAGTTTATTACATATTGCATTCAAGAACTTTATTACAAAATGCAGCAGATTGTTACAAAATATGGCGTTATTACATAGTAAAGCAAAGATGTATTACATTTTTACATATAAGAGTGTTATTACATAATTACAGGGTGGGACCAATGCTTGATCCTTTTAGACCAATTTATTGGTTTGAGAGGGGTCCAGTGGGGCACCTCAGGTCTCAGCTGCTTGGGGAGCAATTCCGAAACAGACTTCTCTCCTGCAGCCATTGTGTTCAAATGTGTCATGCACTCCTGTTTTCAGCTTTTCAGTCTTCTCGGCATTAGTGATAATACTCCAGGTTTGAACCCATACTGCAAGTGCTGCTGCAATATCTGTGTAAAGGATCGGCCAATCACTTAACTGGCTCTGCCTTATGTGCTTTGATTGACAGGCCAAGTCATCATGCTGAAAAATGACATGAAATAAAAAAAAGGCCATTGTGGAATAGAACATTATAAAATAAAAATGGACTTTGTAAAAAACTTTTTTTTTAGTTAATAAAAGCTTGAAAATGAATAAAGAGTCATTATTTTTAAAAGTATGAAATTCTTAAAATAATCATGAAATATTTGCTCATAATAATTCAATATCTAAGAACAATTCATAATAATAATGTCAAATTTTACAATTTAATGGCCATATTAAATATTTTTCTGTTAATTATCAAAATGGTATTCATATCAAAATGTTTTTTTTATTTAATCCTGAATCTTTTGGGGTTCCATAACATGCAGCTACACAAATGTAAAAAAAACAATGGAAGAAGAGAGAGAGGCGCATCTTCTAGCTGGAAATACAGTTAGTGTTTTGAGTTTGTGTCAGCTTAAGATGACAGTATTAAGGTTTATTGTACACCTTGTGCCGGCAGTTTGCTTAAGATCTTTTAGTTAAACATTTAGGAATCAATTCGAGAGAGATCAGCGCACTCCAGCCATAAATGCTTGAGAAGTTGTTTGACTTTTACCTGGGGGAAAGGTGAGTCCCGTCTTTCACTGCAACTCCCTCTATTCCACGAGCTGAACCCTCTGTTTGGC
This sequence comes from Halichoeres trimaculatus, assembly GCF_033239565.1. Taxonomy (NCBI): domain Eukaryota; kingdom Metazoa; phylum Chordata; class Actinopteri; order Labriformes; family Labridae; genus Halichoeres; species Halichoeres trimaculatus. The sequence goes on along the minus strand of NW_027437190.1, from coordinate 1,420,251 downwards.
ACAAATCCACTGCTAATGAGCAGAGCACCATAACATATAATACAACAAGGCACCTGGTGACAAGCAGGGGCGTACCTTGGCTTTTTTGACTGAGGTGCCCCGAGCAGGGTACTGAGCATTATGTGAATGTTTTACAAATACAGGATCAACAGGCTACAGCTTTAACAGAAAATAAAACTGATAAAACTCAAAGTAGACAAAAAAAATGTTTAAAAAATAATTTATATATATATATATATATATATATATATTAGTGCTGGGCAAGTTAACATGTTATTTTCGCGTTAACCCGACAATCTATTAACGCTGTTAAATATTTTATCGTACATTAGTACATGTTGCTCACATGCTTTTATTTTGTAAATGTCTGTCGCTGACCGGAAGTGAAATTGGCGAAAGAACACGATGAGTAACCAAAACAAGCATGGAGAAGAGGGGCATTTTGGCTATATTTTTTCATCCATCGCCAGTGTTATCATAAAGTCAGCTCGTCTACCGTCTTCGGACTACGACTTCGAGTTTGACGGTTGTCCTCACCGGTTTGAGCCTGAGCACACGGACGAGGAGCTCCATGAAAGAAGGATGCAGGGAGAGAGACGAAGAGCTGGCTCCAGAACAACAAACAGGAGCACGTCCACGACTCAATGCAAACTGGTGGTGCGCTTGTGGACAGTGTTCGCCTATGGCAACAGAAGAGGAGCGTGTTTGTGATAACAATGGATAGCGATGGATGAAAAAATGTAGCCGAAATGAGCGATTTTGCAGAGATTATGTCCCGCGCTGAAGCTCCCTTTCCGTGGCCCCCGCTAAGTGCGGCTAAAATCAGCTGGATCTAAATAACTTCTGAAGGACTCCGAGCTGCACGATGTTTGTCTGAGTGAGAATATGAGCATGCACGCACCTATAAATAAGGTCCAGGTGTCAAAAAACCGGAGTTGCCCTTTAAAGGCGCTCGCCGCTTAGTGTATCAGTCCGCGCGCACAGCGTGCCAGATATAAACAAACGCAGGTAGTCTGCCAGGACGAAGAGACAGGATGAGAACTAGAGCCTTACTTAGCGTTGTTTTGTGTGAAAGTAACATGCTGAAAATTCTCTAAATAAAGCGTGAATGCAGACCGATATCAGATTTTTTCAGTGGGAGTCCGTTTATTTGTGTTTTTGGTCAAGTAAAATATGGCCCCGTCTGAGTGCAGAGGAAACCGGCAGAGGAGCAGGGAGGGGGTGTTTGGTGCGAGCGCCCTGGGCTTCTGCTGCACAAAAACACTGCTGTAGGGGTAATTTCTGCCCTAGACCTTGTGATAGGACCCAACTTGTTCCATCCTGGAGTATCACTTTAATGCCCTGACAGTGGCAATAAGCTTTAATTTTGTATTTACATTTTGTACATTTGATTTGCACTAAATATGTGATTTAACCATTACTGTATAACAAGTACTGATTTAGTGTTTGCATGACAGATGTTATGGCACTTTCACAATGCGATTAATTATGATTAATATATATATATATATATATATATATATATATATATATATATATATATATATATATATATATATATATATATATTAGAAAATACTGTATTTATCTCTGAGGGGAAATTCAGGAGTCACAGCAGCAATTAAGAAAACAAAAGTAAGAAAGTGTCTAGAAAGTGCAAAAAGGTTCACAAGAAAATAGATGACGACACCCCGTCCACCACTCTCCAGCCCAGCCAGTCTCCACCTCCACAGGGTCCAGGACTGAGCCTCCCCAGCAGTCTGTTCAGTCTCTGTCTCCTGGATCCTGTCTGCTCACAGCAGGTGAAGATCCTCCAATGTGGCGTCGGCGTCCGATGTCAGCTCCGTCAGCCACGTCCGTGAACAGCATGATGCCACTCTGCCCTCTGGCAGCCCCTCTGCTGCTGGGCTAGCACGGCTAGCTCATCCATCCCACCAGAGATAGATCTCCCAACAACGATGGTTGGAAGGACAGGTCCACGTCGTCACCTTCCAGCTCACACCTGAAAATCAGCACGTCATCCTCACCTCCCCACCTTGAGGGAAATCATCAAGCCCCACACTAGTTAGCATTGACATGCTACAGGCTGCTAACAGCTAATTTCGCATGTAAACAAAGCAGTCATGGTTACATGTAGGATCTCCAGACAAACACAGGAGAAAAGTGGTAAAAATATCACTGAAGCCACAAAAAGTTTGGTGTCCATGACCAACAATGAACCATACAAAGTGATGATCCACTCCAAATACAAAGATGATGAAAAAGAGATGAAAAAATGACAAGAAACGGACAAAGAAGTGAGAGCTGCTGCAACAGGCAGCTACTTGGGCAGCGTCTACATATATATTTACATTTATATAGAAAGAGCGAGAGAGAGAGAGAGAGAGAGAGAGACAACTCTCAATCTCATCCACCTTTATCATGAGACATGGAGATGCATTGAGCATATTGATAGTTGAAATAAGCCTAATGTAGACCGTTCATATAAAGATTTCTGTAAAACTGAAAAATTTCTGTCAAAACTGCTTATTTTTTTAAGGTGAGAGGGACGTGACAGGCTAAGGCTAAAGGCTATATCACCAGCTACAGGCTAAAACACAGGCTAAGGCTAAAACAAGGGTTTAAGGCTATAACACCAGCTATAGGCTAAAACACAGGCTAAGGCTAAAACAAGGGTTTAAGGCTATAACACCAGCTATAGGCTAAAACACAGGCCAAGGATTTAATAAGGGTTAAAGGATTTAAGGCTTAAACAATGGTTTAAATTTAATTCACCAGCTAAAGATTAAATTAAGAGCTAAAAGCTTTTGAGGAGTTTGAAAGAAAATTCACACTCCTACAATCAGCCAAAGACGTACAGCTAGATATTACTGCTAAAAATGGTAGAAGGCACGCCTCTTGGCTCAAACTGAATCTACAAATATTAAATGCAGATTTTTAAATTGTAAGTGGTCCAGACATACATTATACTTGTCAAAGTACACCATTTTAACACAGATGTTTCTGATGTTTGTAGTAAATGTATTAATGTAATTGCCCCCTTGTTTCTTTGTATGTGGGAGTGTCAAAAGCTCCAGATGTACTGAAGAGATTCCTTTACCTGATTTCTGAACTGACAGGTGTTGTTCCCACAAAGGCTAAACTATACCTACTACATAACCTGAAGATTGCCTCATAAATGCAAAGGAACAGAAGCTCTTCAATTTTTGTCTCCAACAAACTAAACGAATAAAACCTTCAGATGGAAGGATTGTGAGAGAGCAAACTCTAAATAATGGATAAAAGAAACCTTGCGCTCTGGCCTAAGTAAAACTGATCTATATTGTGAGGGAGAGACCTGAAGAGTTCTATGATATGTGGACACCTTTTTTACAATTTCTAAATAACTTAAGTGAGATCTAAGGCCATTCAGACAATCTAGTTGTTTTCTTTACTTGACTTTTACGCCAATGGCAGATTTCTATAACTGCAACCAGGAATGAAAAAACAATTTTTTTCTTCTTATTTATTTCCTTATCAATTATTTATTTTTTACTTATCCATTTATTTCTTTTTGTATTTGCAAGTAAAGCACCACTAGAATAATAATGAAGATCTTTCATAAATAAATAAAATGTAAATGTAAATGTTCTTTATTTACACAGCCCTTTACAACAACCCTTTCGGTGAACCAAAGTGCTTTACAATAGTTTTCATCTCTGTTACAGTTTTTCTCCATTGGTTTAGCTCATTTCTTGAAAGAGAAATTACATTCTCAAAATACCATGGACAAATCTCCAAACTACTTGGCAATTGTTCAACATGTAAATGAATTTCTCATTAATTTCGTCAAATTGCAAATGCTTTTGTTTAGCTTTGCAAAAGACAAAGTACAGGTAGCCTACAGTTAGCACAGTTAGCCTAGATTTTAGTACAATTTTCAAGTGAATAGATCTTGTTGATCTAAAACAGTGTTACCCAACCCTGGTCCTGGAGGACCCCTGCCCTGCATGTTTTAGATGTTACCAGACTGCAACACACCTGATTCAAATGATCAGCTCATCACCGAGCTCTGCTCGAGCCTGATAATGAGCCATTCATTTGAATCAGGTGTGCTGGAGTGGGGTAACATCTAAAACATGCAGGGCAGGGGTCCTCCAGGACCAGGGTTGGGTAACACTGATCTAAAATGATTGTTGATCCTCAGTCCAACGGTCAGTCTCTCCAACCCCATACCAGGGGGTTCAATGACGTTATGAATTATGGATATTCCCCGATGGAGTCTAGACATGGGTGGTAGTGGTGGTGAGAGTCTTGATCTAAATTCCCTTTAGACGCAGGGCATTGTCCTGTGTCTCAGAAAACTGTACGCAAATTAGAAGAATATATAGTAAAAAAAAACACAGGAGGGGAGTTTAAAGGGGCCCCCTGCATTGCTTGTGCCACTCAGTCACCCGCTAATGAGTAATCAGCTTTCACAGCTTGAGTGTTTGGGTGGTAATTCAGGCTGCACACCATGTTCCCGAACCATGGAGCAGTGATTCATTATCATGAAGATCTGTATAATCAAACAATTAGTGAATTTCTTCTCATCAACAAGGCCCACTCACTGTCTGACAGGCTCCATAGTGATGTGAGGAGTGGGGGTGACAACCGGCTGCCTCCTTGACACTCCCTGGCTGTTTTCCAGTTGAGGGCGATGCAAGGGTCAAACAGCTCTGATGAATGCTCACACACTCGGTGGATTTGTCAGACTGAGGGGGAAACCATGGGGACAGTAATTGACACAGTAGTACATGTGAGAGCTAGTGAGGGAGAGGGAGACGGAGAGATGAAGGCAGAACAAAAAAGAGGCATCTAAATATGTCGTCTCTTGTTCCTTATTTTCAGCATCACTTCTAAGAGCAGTTGTTTAAAGCCTTACGGCTCTGGGGAATGAAAAGGCAGAAACATTCTCATAAGGCTGCACATCTCTAATATGTCTATTATTTTGCTTGTGACTGGGTTGAGAAGCTCTCTTTCATGAGCTCATTCTTTCACTATAGGTTGAAAAGACTCAATCCCCCTGATCAGTCACAGCTTCTCAGAATATTTGAAATAAAAATTATAAACTGTTTTCATGAAACAGTAGCTGGGTTTCTATTACACTTTCACACAAAATAAAAGCGATACTTCTGAAGTTTTGATAAAGAACAATTGCGCCTCGCAGGTGTTTCCATTACGACTAGAATTGCGCACAACTTGGGTAAAGTAAAACGTAACGTCCATCCAGATGCTGCACTGATGATGCTGATTCATGAACATTAGTGTTTAAATTCTCTGGTCAAACTTTTGCCTGTGATCATGCCAACTCAAAAGGGCAGGAACAAAACACTGGATGAAAATCATCATCTCCAGCTCACATACTGTCACGCACACACATACACCGCCACCTCTCCCTCTTGTTGCCCTCGGACTCTGCTCGGCTCACAGCCGGCCTGATGCCTTCACAAGTGTCGGTCAAAAACACAAACAACCCTAACCCTGCATTGAACATATAAATAAGAGCAGAGCTGATATAATATGAAGCTGGAGTCTGTGTGTGTGGGAGTGGACACGTACGAGGAGGTAAGGGAGGAGTGTTGTTATGACAATGTGACATGTTTTTGCAGAATAGGTGTTTCCATTGCACTTTTGCAAGTATTGGAATAGAATTTTCTGAAAAACCACCTCATGGGAGTGTTAAAACTTTTATTGAAATTTGACAGGTTTTTCAATAAATGTGGTGTTTCCATTACCGTTTCTTTATTGCGGTATTTAGGTTTTGCACAATTCTAGGTGTAATGGTAATCCAGCTATTGATGTCAGTCTTTCTTACTCCCCAGTAAAATTGAGAATTTTGTGCACAGGACAGACTTTACTTTATGTTTGCTCCAACAGATATATTCTAAGAAAAACACTTATTTCACATACTCTCAGAGTCTGTCTTAAGGGCTTCTTTTTGTTTGTTTCAGCTTAAAAACAGACGTGATGGTCTCCTGTTGACTGCACTGAATGGGACTTCACACATTGATTGTTTGGGAAAAGGAATACAGTCGACACAGGTTGACCTTCAACCGATACAATTCATGTAAAATAACCTAAGAACTATTGTTAAATTTGTTGACAAATCTTAAGGCAACAAATATTTGTCACTAACTTATCTTTTTCCACAACAACAACAACAACAGAACAATGAAAAGCTAAAATGCTGCATTGATTATAAAAGCTCTGCTGATTTCTTTTTTCTTTCTTTCTTTCTTTCTTTTTGAGTAAAGACAGAATGACAAACAAACATGTTTGTGGTGGACTGTCAGACTTTCAAGATCCATGATATTTCCCCCACTGTGTGTCCTATCAGCTCAATTTATCCTAGTTTTATGATTTGTTGGACACATCTAGTTAAACATTTATAAGTTTGGTTTGGGAAATTGGTGTTATAATTTATACAATTCATAATATTAAAAAAATATCCAATTATCTGGAGAAATCTCTGTGCGCAAGAGTCAAGGACCAAAGTCAATGCTGGATGGCTGCTCAGTTCAAAGCGAGGAACTGTGATGGCATGGGGGTGCATTGGTGCCTATGACATGAACAGCTTGCACATCTCCATCAACACGGAAAGGTATCAATATGTTTTAGAACAACATATACTCCCATCAGACAACGTCTTTTTCAGGGAAAGTCTGACATATTTTATCAAAACAATGCTGAAATGCATAGTGTTTCTATTACAACAGCATGGCTCTGTAGAAGAAGACTCTGGGTGCTGATCAAAGGTTCAAACCAGCCTGCAGTTCAAACTTTTTTAACCAAAAAACTTTTGGGGCATCATAAACCAAAAAATCTGACAAATGTCCAGGACTGTTGAGAAGCTGGTATCTTGCATCTGGAAAAAGTGGGACAAAATTCCCTTTCCCCTCCAGAAACTGGTCTCCTCAGTCCCCAGACCTTTACAGACTGTTGTTAAAGGAAGAGGAGATCAAACACAAAGGGAAATGTGGCCCTGTCACAAACTTTTAGGTGTGTGACTGCCATAAGATTCAAATTGTGGATGAATAATTATTAATGAAATATGGGTGTATGTGGTTTGAAAACTATTCTCTATTTTATTTACCTTACACACAACTTTACAACTAATTTGGAGTTAGCGTCGTATATTTCTAACCTGCATTTAATAATGGAATTGTATTATTTACATGGGTTGACATTAAATTCTTATAGGCATGGTTGGCAGTCCGAAGTTTGCAATTCCATTGTACTTTTTGCAATGACAAATAAAGTTCCATTCTATTCTGAAAAACTCGCATGAATTTGAATGTAGCCTCTCGTCAGGACTCTGCCTAGGCCCTCCTTCCCCTCCCCTCAGAGCTCCTCAAAAGCAACGCCCCTGCTCACATGCACGAGCACCTGTGATTGTGAATGACTGAAAGACGGACTCAGCACATCATTTTATGTTTTGCACTATGGTGAGTCATGTCTCATTTAGAGGTAAGTAAACACCAAAACTTTAAAAAGTAAAGCAAAATACAGATAAACAAATGTGACTTTTGTTAGTACTCGCAACTGTCATGCTAGCATTATCCACTTTACCTGTGACACAATATCAGGAGTAAAGCTATAATACAAATAGTACATGTACATTTTCTGTAGGACTTACTAAATATCATGAATTTCTTTTGCTTGTCAGAGTCCCTGTGGTGAGTTTATTAGACCCTGATCCAGACTACAGCCCAGAGCCAAGTACCTCATTGGGCCAATGCTGACTCTTGTTTTCGCCCTGGCTTTGCCCAATGTCTTTCTAGTTTCGGCCTTTTCCGCCCCTGTCTTTCTTTTCTTCTTCTGTTTGGCTGGAGGAGCGCAGTAATTCTCTGCCATTCTTCTGCTGAGTGTGAACCTGTACACCTAAAGCTAAACTCGGGAACACGCATTGAGTCAGGGGCAGTCAAATGTATGTGTAGAAGGAGGGCAAAACGGCAGGACAGGATTTGATTGGTTTAACAAATTGGATACTAATTAATGTGATTGGCTGATGTTTTCCAGGGTTTTCTCCTGCTGTAGATAGCAGATATAGTTCGCTCTCATTTAAGAACACATCATGTATTGCTTTCCATCAGGACACATAGATCATCTTAACCAGTATAACGAGAAGTGTATCTAAATCAAACAACCATTTATATCTTTTAATGACAGTCTCTCACACTACAAAACTTTAATCTGGATGAATAAAAAAACAACCTGAAAGAACCACAATGAAAATGTAGTACAGTGGAACATTTACTTACTACTGTGCATTAAAAACTATGTAAATCTAAGTGGACAAAATGAGAAAATGTTTCACGGAAAAATTCTGTGACACCAAACAGAATTAAATCAGCCTTACACTACAAGCAGGAAGCAGGTCAGGATTATTTAAAATGTTCTTATTAAGTCATTTTGTGGTCTAGTCACAATAGAATTATACCAGGCTGTATGGTGATTCACTCATAAGGCACTGGTGCACTTTTAATATTAACTGTGTTTGTAGCTCAGATAATCTAATCAAAACATCCTCGTGTTGCCTCTGTATTAGTTTTTCCATGAAATAATAACAATCCCCATGAGCAAATGATCCGGTGCTGAAATAAGATTTGTTTGTCTCTGTTGTGATGAATGGTATTTCATAAAAAGAAAAAGCCCTGCCCATTACTCCTCCTGCACAGCCTGCTAACAACATCACACTTATTATTATTATTACTTATATGAGGGGGGAATAGGCTTGCTGCTTGAAGATATTATGCACAATTTAAATGATGCAGTCAGTCAGAGCTAGCATACTGAGATGAGACATAAAGGTGGTAGAGGTTTAAGAGTTTTACGGAATAGGTGTTGTTGTTTTTCAAGGTGGAAGAAAGTTACTCAAAGTCAGAGAAATGTTTGCAAGCATCGTGAGTGTGAATCAGCTGAACTAAAGTAGAGTTGGGGCTTAGCCCCACAAGCCAGACCTGGAGTAGCTATCACTGGCTGGGCTTTAATACATGGTGTGGATCACCAAAATCATACCTATATGCTCTGATCCAGGGCCACAAAGATAGTCCACAATGAGAGACATCAGCATGCCCATAGCACAGCCAGTTTCTGTCTGTAGAGGCACCTGTTGTACTCGACAGAAGTTGTGTTCAGGCACAAATGTGTTTCTAGTGTGTGAGTGGTCCTTTTTGACCAGGTGTTGTCCTGGAGCAAACGTTTCCAATGAAGGTGGAAATACTGGAACCAATGGGTTACCTGCATAGAGAACCAATAGGTCCTCGTAGCATAGAGGTGTTGAATGTGACTGAGTGGTGCTGATGATTGGCTGGATGCAGTGTGCACCTTGAGTGCAGCCTGTGCAGCACACTCACCGAGATTTCTTTAGAAAACCAGGAGTGTGTGTGTGTGTGTGTGTGTGTGTGTGTGTGTGTGTGTGTGTGTGTGTGTGTGTGTGTGTGTGTGTGTGTGTGTGTGTGTGTGTTTGTGTGTGTGTGTGTGTGTGTGTGATATCTCCTTTTTCTCCTCTCAATAAAAGTTTTGGTTGCATCAGCATAAATAAGCGTTGATGGTACCTAGCTAATCTCACACAGCTGCGGAATGGAGCATTAGGGAGAGGGTGCAGGGCCCTGGCCCATCTGTGGAGGGACCAACTTACAGTCCCCTGAAACCAACATCACTTTGGCCTTGTCAGATGGTCCCTGCAGTGTGGCTTTTTGTGTGCATGTGTGTGGGGAAAAGAGGAATATATAGGGAGGGTGTTTCTGGGTTTGGCTCCCTTTTTGTTTGCTTTTGTTGCATTACCTCATTAAAAAAAAAACCTTGTGAGTGGAATTACAGGCTCTTAGAGGGTTGCTGTATTGGTGGACAAGCAGTTCTCTGCAGATGATGCCCCTCCAGACCCACACAGCTGTGATCAATTGCTTTTGACAGAGATGACAAATTATTTCTCTGAATATTTTGTGTGAATTATAGCTTTACTTGAACAGACCCCACCTTTGCTTTTTACACCATGATGTTTGCAGAAAAGTTTTAGGCTCTATTATCCCTCCTGTTCTTTAGCATGGCCTGTTCCCCTTTAATGCTGCACGTTTTGAATGCGTGTTAAAAGCTGATGTGGTACAACAAGGAGAGGAGGTTTCAGGAGGCTGTCTTGTTAGTCTCTTCAAATTTGATACTGTTCATGTTATAAAAAGTTAGTGATGTGGTGATATTCAGATGCAGCAGCTCTGCATCAGAACTTATACCCTCTACACATATCACAGGCAGCAGCTCTCTTCCACCTGCACCATGTCTGTCTGAGTGTCTCACAACTAACAACTCCTGCTAGCCAGAGAGCTGGAAACTACAGTCATCGGTTAAAAGTAACGATTGATTTGAGTGTTTGTGTGCGTTTAGCATTGTATCTCATTATGTGAAGCTACTAAATGACCACAGAGCATACATACGTATTTAGTAGTCAGTACGTATTTTACAGTCAAATTTTCGCATTGGGTTTATAACGTTTTTATATATTTTTTTCTTGTTAGACCTCTTTTGATGAGAGTGCAGTTGGTTCTGGGGGTGACTGTAATCCAGCGCCAAGCACTTCATCGGGTCAGAGAAGACAAGGCTGCGGTCGAGGGCATGGCAGAGGTAGACGTCCAAGAGGTAGAGCAGTGATCACAGGCAGAGGAAGGGACGGAGGCCGGAACGTACGGCTGTCAGTGGAGCAGAGCGAGACCTTCAGCAAGCTTGAAGGATTTCTGATGAATGGGTAAAGCCTCAAATTACTTCTCATATACATTACAAACAAATTTACCTCCATTGGTAATATTTATAGTAAGTAATGTAGAATAACTTACAAACCAGTGTATCCTAGTGTTTTTATTTTTGATCAAGCAAAATGAAAACACTGTAAAGATGAGGGTTGATGATTCCTCTGTAAATGCTGATAGTGCATGTACCATACAACAATACAGATTTTTCATTAGTGTGTATTTTGTCGTTTTAGCTGACTGTGTTATTTATATTCTTTCAATAAATATTTAAACCTGACAATGGTCTTTCTTTTTATTTCAAAAGGATCTAATCAGTTTAAAGTAGTAAATAACATTGAACATAAAGGATTACATCATGAAATTATTGTATGACATGTTTTTATTAGAAAACAAACTTTTTTACAAAACAAAATATTCATGAAGTTCCACAATAAATTGTGTTCTTCTAAAAGGAAGGTAGACTGGTCTGTTAGTGGTGTCTTGTTCATTGATTAACAATCTGAGGATGGCTGACATGAATGGAGAGCAGCGGTAAGTTCCCAGAATCCTCTAGTCCTTAGGCAGGGGCTGTCCTGTAATAAGAACCACAAGAACATTTTTAACTAAATGCCACATTTCGCGAATTCGCGAATTAGTCGAACATCATATTCTTTCTGGCGCCTGTAAAGCGCCATGTGAAAGCCCGAGTCTGGACGCTGGACTATTTTGACAAGCTGAGGGGCTGACGCGCGTAGAACCTTAGTTACTTTCAGCAGGGCAGTCTCAGTGCTGTGGTGGGCTCTGAACTCAGACTGAAAGACCTCAAAGAGACTGTTGCTATGAAGAAACTCACAGAGCTGATTTGTGACAACTTTCTCCAAGATCTTAGAAACAAAAGAGAGGTTAGATATCGGTCTGTAGTTGACAAAAGAGCCTGAATCAAGTGTAGGCTTTTTAAGAAGAGGCTTAATAACAGCAGGTGAGAAATACGACAGCAAGAATTCGAAAGTAATGAAGAAATGATCCGACAGAAGAGGATTCTGCAGTAAGACAGCCAAGTTGACAGGTCCCACGCCATAAGCAAGAACAAGATCTAAGGTGTGGTTAAAGCAATGAGGAGGATGGTTCACAGACTGTGTGAAACCAAAAGAATCCAGTAAAGACATGAAGGCAATACAAAGATTATCATCAACGACGTCCACATGAATATTAAAGTCACCAACGATGATGATTTTATCCGAAAGAAGAACGATGCTGGAAAGAAACTCTGAAAAATCGGAGAGAAATTGAGAGTACGCGCCAGGAGGCGGGTAGACGATAACAAACAAAAACGGTTGCACAGTTTTTACAGCTGGCTGTGAGAAACTAAGAAAAAGACTTTCAAAAGAGCTAAAGCCTAGTTTAGGTCATTGGCCAAGCTGGGGATCAAATCAGTGATCTTCTTGCTGGGAGGCTGCAGCACTAACCACCGTACTACCATGCAGCCCCTCATAAATATACTAACTTACAACATTTAGCAGCATCAATCTTAAGCACAGCCACATCAGCAGGAGTAGGATTATTATACCATTTTAAAACTATCTTTAATCCACTCTGCTTCTTGATGAACAACAGCAGAGAGAAACAGACTAATTTCTGGTTTCGGAGCTTCAGGAGAACTTGTGGTTGTCTAATGCTTCAGAGTCTTATAAGTCCTGTGGGGTCCAGCCATAGACTGTCTATGGTCCAACTGAGTGCTGCAGTTGCCGCCAACAATCTGCAAATAATATGCAAATTTTGCCCCTCTAGCCTTTCATCATTTTAAACGCAATTTAATCTATTTCACTTTTTGATGAATAACAGCAGCGCAGGGTTTTGGCGCTCCAAGTAAACTACAGATGTCTCACACTCAAGGGTCTCGTAGGCCTGTGAGGTTCACCAACAAAATGCAAAAAATTTGCAAGTCACGCCATGTTAGCCCTTACCCCCAAACCATCCCCTCCACACCAAAAGAGTGACAGGAAGGTAAAAGAAAAAAAAAAAAAAAAAGGATGGAAAAGAAAAACATCATAAACAGCTGTGATTGATCAAACAGTGACATCAAATATATAAAAGTATTTTAATTCAAAAACATCAAAGTGCAAAAATGTATAAAATGAAATAACAAAGGGGAGACCAGGTATGGTTGTGACATGGGGAGAGTTGTAAAACCACCAAGCCCCGCAGTCCTCAGCCCTGCAGTCTTCAGCCCTGCAGTCTTCAGCCCCACAGTCCTCAACCCTGCAGTCTTCAGCCCTGCAGTCTTCAGCCCTGCAGTCTTCAGCCCTGCAGTCCTCAGCCCCAGAGTCCTCAACCCTGCAGTCTTTAGCCCTGCAGTCCTCAGCCCCACAGTCCTCAGCCCTGCAGTCTTTAGCCCTGCAGTCCTCAGCCCTGCAGTTCTCAGCCCTGCAGTCTTTGGCCCTGCAGTCCTCAGCCCTGCAGTTCTCAGCCCTGCAGTCTTCAGCCCTGCAGTCCTCAGCCCTGCAGAACTCAGCCCCACAGTCCTCAGCCCTGCAGTCCTCAGCCCTGCAGTCCTCAGCCCTGCAGTCTTCAGCCCCTGAGTCCTCAGCCCTGCAGTCCTCAGCCCTGCAGTCCTCAGCCCCACAGTCTTCAGCCCCTTGGACCTCTCTGAATCTTCCAGATCCAGCCTTTGCAAGACTCTCACCACCAGTGTCTAGACTCCATCGGGGGATTTTCATAATTCATAACGCCATTGTACCCCCTACATTGATTATTTTGCTCAATGCCTGATGGGGTCTTATTGCCAAACTTTTCTATTTATTCATTAAATCTGTTGATAACTCTTTACAGTATATAATTCTCTCCTGATTGAAATATAAATGTGTTCGTGTATGCTCAGAACAGACGCTATGAGGCAAGTTGATGGGGGCTGGGGGTGCTTTGTGGATGTCCTCCCCCTCCTCCACCTCCCCTCACTCTCAGACAGAGATAATGGGGGGAGCTGATAGCAGCCCTTGAGAATGTTGTGGCAGCACAGATATGGACTGATAATGCCTCCACCACCTCGGCTGCTTGTGTGTGAGTGTGTGTATATGCTTGTGCGTTTTTGTGATAGTGTTTATGTTTTTAACTTTCAAATGTTAGTAACACACAAGCATGCAGGCAGGTACAGATCTCTGTGTGTCGTCTCACATTGTGGTGTGACTATTTTTGTGTTCGAAAGTGGATGTCAGACTCTTTTCTTTCAGTGTGTGTGTGTGTGTGTGTGTCTGCATGTGTGTGTGTTCTACATCTGCTATTCTACAGTAAGTGTATGTGGCTCCCTGTGTGTCTCTGCAGCTTCCTTCATCCCACCAGACATCCCTGCCTCCTTTTTATGGGCACAGGAACAGCTGGCCACCCCAGTAGGGCATTCTCACAATGAGACAACCACAATATATGAGCTCTGTGCCACACACTCTCTCTTCTACACACAGTTGCACAGGAGGACACATACAGTATACAGATATACACACGCACGCACACAGACACAGACACAGACACACACACACACACACACACACACACACACACACACACACACACACACACACACACACACACACACACACACACACACACAAAGTGGCTACTGCTGCTATCTTTTGTGTTATCTCGTGCACAGCACCATCAGGGTGCTTTCACTTTGTGTTTATTACTTTTTGTCCCTCATCTAGAGACAAGAGAGAGATTTTTATTGTTATGGTTTGGGAAAAAATACACTGCAGCACCTTCAGCATTGATATCAGTTCTGATATGCAATTCTTTTCAAACCTTCTGGACTCTGATTAATGGCAAAAGGCAATTCATCTTACTGTACTTTACAACATCTCCTGGTACAACAAAATCACATCCTGACAGTTCAAATGAGAAAATGATTAATAGACCTCATGATTAACATAATGAGTCATTATCCAGGACAGAGACATTATTTCATCAAGCCAGGCTATATTTATCTTTGTTCACCTATGCACCTCTTCCTCTCATTCCGCTGTGTTTTATTGCAGAGAAGATTACAGTCTTTTTCCATTCATAGCCATGTGCTGATTAATAGTTGAAGATTTGCAGTATGGTTGGGTTTAGATAGTTGTCTTTTGTCTGTAGAAATGCAGAGTGAGTGCCCGTGCTAAACCTGAAATCTGCAGCACATTAATCCTACATTGGAATCAAATCATATCAAATCAAACTTTGTTTATAGAGCACAATTCATACAAAAAAGGTACTACAAAGGGCTTTACACGTCTAAAAGCAACCCTTATCCAGTCCCACCCTGCCCAGACCCCCACCCAAGCACACACACACACACACACACACACACACACACACACACACACACACACACACACACACACACACACACACACACACACACACACACACACACACAGAAAGAGCAGCTCCACTCGGTGCTTCTCATGAAGAATTGTTTGGATTATTTGTGGAAAAGTTCACTCTGAACCACCCCCCGCAGTCTTGTCATCCTCTCTCCCCAGGAAATGTGCAAGGAAGAGGAAAAACACCTCTCTTGACTCCGCTGCGACTCCTGCCCTGGCTGCTAAACAGGCACGAGCCCTCGCTTTCATCTCTGTTAATCCGGAGGCCAGCCTCGTCCTGTCTGCTCTGTTCAACATCCAGGCTTGGATTGAAAGCATGAACTTCAGGATCCAGGCTCTGGAATCCAGCTCCGCTGCAGTAACAGATGCCTGTTTCCCGAGTTTGGCTGGTCCGTCCTCCTCTTCGGCTCAGAGGGGGGTCCCGGCTTCCACTCCGTCTGCTGGTCTGACTCCTGCACAGGCAGGTGGCGTCAATCCGGCGACCATCGACAGTATCACCCTCCCGCGAAGGACTCTGGGAAGTGCAGTTCCCGTTTCCACCAGCAATCCATTCTTTCCTCCAGCTGCTGCGATTTCTCCCAGTCTGAGAAGCCAGATTCTCGCAGGTAATGATATTAATCTTGTTAAAACCCTGCTGTGCTCAGAGCTCTCGGACAGACGTATTGTGGGATGTGGAGTTATTTCAGTGCTGCTTAAGGATAGTGATCCCTGCTTGTCAAAAACTCTGACTTTGGCCAAATTTAATGTAGCGTTTAGTGTTGTCCGCGATGTCATTTGTGAAGTCTACCAATCCCGCAAAGAAGAGCTTGACATTTCATATCTAGCCATTATTTCAGATCTGGCCAGGACCTATGGAGGTGCTTTGTTTTACAAATACCATAAGTCATTCTCAGCCAAAGCTGCTATGTACATTCAACACTTTAACCAAAGACTGGACTGGTCAGCAGTTGATCTGAGCCTTATCAGTAGGCATTTCACGGGACATCAGGCCCTTTCCTGTTCCATCTGTGGCTCCTCTTCTCATTCCTCAAATCTATGCCCCCAAACTACTATTAATGATCATCCGTCCAAGCCTGTTTCAAGCCCCCACAGGGAGGTCGCCAAGCTACTGCGGAGAAACGCACCCCAAGTCTGTGTGCCCCAGACGGACCCGCTTCATGAAGAAAGACAAAAAATAAAGCCGTCAACACCTGTCAACATCCTCGAGCTGGGGAAAGCATTGGAAAAGCATCCAAACCGCTGCTTTGTCAATTATTTGATTACAGGTCTGGTTCACAGGTTTTTAGCTGGATTGCTATGGCTTCCTAAGGTGTCTTTTGTTTGTAATAATCTGCAATCTTCTTTGAAGGAGCCTGAGGTGGTAGACAAGTTACTGGCAAAGGAAGTTAAAAAAGTTTTTATGATCGGCCCATTTGTTAAATCCCCTTTTCCAATTGCCTGGATCAATCCTAACAGTGAAGCCACTCACAAATACTCTAAGAAAAAGCGCTTAATAGTTGACCTGTCTGCCCCTCACAACTATGAAACTCAGAGCATTAACAGACTCATTCCTCTTTCACCTTTTTCTCTGCGTTATGCATCAGTCAATAATGCCATCAAATCCATGAAGAAAGCAGGCAAAGGTGCGTGGCTAGCCAAAGCGGATATCACTGAAGCGTTTAAAGTCATGCCTTTGCATCCATCTCAGTGGCCCTTATCCAGTGTCAAGTAGAAAGAAAAAATGTATTTGACAGTCAGACTTACTTTTGGTTGTCGCAGCAGCGACAATACCCTGTCTGAGGCTCTTTGCTGGATTCTCCAGAGTAACTGTAGACTGCCTTTTGTGCTCCACCTCCTAGATGATTTTTTGCTTGTCGATTATGCAAACTCAAAGCCAGATCATTGCATCTCAACCCTCGGGCGTACTTTCTCCAGGCTGGGTATCCCTCTTGCAGAAGAAAAGACATTAGGCCCTCTTCAAGTTATAGAGTCTTGGGTATCACTTTAGATAGTCGCCTGATGCAAGCCTCTCTGCCTCTGAAGTACCAGGGAGGTAATAAGGAATGCGTTGGATGCTGCGTCCCTTTCAAAAAGAGATCTGCTTTTACTGCTTGGGCATTTTGATTTTGCTACACGCATTATTCCTCAAGGTTGTGCTTTCATGTCCAGACTTCTTGACCTCTCCAAGTCTGTCCAAAAGCTAAGTGATTTGGTGAAATTGGATGCTGGCTGCAGATCAGAGCTCCGTTTTTGGTCACTCCTGCTTGATGAATGGAATGGTATTTCTTTCTTTTACAACAGGATTTTGAATCTTCTCTTGGTATCAAGCTGTATAAAGATGCTGCACCTTCTATAGGTTTTGGAGGGTTTTTCAGTAACCAATGGTTTGCCGATGTGTGGCCAAATGAGTTATCAGCCTCGCCAGCTAATGCTACTTCCTCACTACATGTGGTGTGGGCTAGCTAGGTCCACTTTAAAATCATATGATTCTGCACGGTCCTATTTTGTCTCCTTTTGTCCTTTTTTATCTTTTCTGTAGCAGTCAAACCTGTCAATATTCCAGTGATATGTGCTTTATAGTCCACTGCTTTGAATCAAAAAAGATGCAGCCTTTCTCTATAAAGGGATTTGTAGCAGGTATTCAGTTCCACCTCCGTTGTCTGGATCCATCCACCATCAGCCCGCTTCAAAACTCATCCACCGCCTCCTGCTAAACTGACTTGTGAGAGAAAACGGGTCGGTGGCGCAGTTGGAGAGTGCGCTTGGTCGGTGATTGGAAGGTTGCAGGTTCTCAGCTCTGAGCGACGCATGGTGATGTGTCCTTGGGCAAGACACTGAACCCCAGGTTGCTGCCACTGCTGCATCAGTGGTGTGTATGAAAGGGCGTGCATGTGTTAGATATACTGATGGACATACTGATAGTAACACTGTGGTCCATCAGTGAGTGAATGTGAGAGCGAATGGGTGTGGATGGTTAAGTGTGACCTGCAGTGTAAAGCAGCTGTGATTAGTCCATGACTAGAAAAGTGCTATATAAGCCCAAGTCCAAAACCTCAAGGTAAAGACATTCGTCTCCCTTTAAATCTCCCACTTGAGCACAAGATAATTATTCAGTTGAGAGCTGGGTTCTTTGGTCACTACACTGATTTGTTATTGGAAACAGTCATTCTCAAGGCTTTCTATGGTTTCTCAAAGGTGGGGAATTCACTGTCAATGATTCTTTTAAACCTTCTCATGATCTTGCAATAGTAGATTTATCTGTTCACCCTACTTCTCATTACTGCTTAAACACTCTAAGACTGATAAGGATAGGAAAGGATCGCTGATTCACATTTCTGCCATTAATTCTGTTTGTTGCTTTCTGTCCTCCATGTCCTGTTTCCTGAGGAACCGCCCTCACGCTTCTCAGCAAGAGCCACCGTTCGTGTCTGAAAGAGGGAAGGCCATGTCAAAGGCTCAGTTTGCCTCCCGCCTCCACCCCCTCTGCCAGTCCTCGGTTTACCTGCAGACTGCTACACCACTCACTCTCTGCACATCGGTGCAGCGACATCAGCAGCTTCCTCTACCTTTGTCGCAACACTTAAGGCCATGGGTAGATGGTCATCATCTGCTTAAGAACGGGCCGGAGGCTTAAGTCATTGCTCCTTGAATTTGATAGACGTGTGAAATCATGCTAGAAACTCTAATTTTCTATCCAGTGTGGATTCTATCAGCAAATTATGAGATGTGATTGGCTATTTTGCTTAAGTTCTAGATTCTCCTGCTACTGCTAATTTGCTGACAAATGTGTACTGGTACATGAGTATGAATGCCTGGTGTGTTCTTTTTGGAGTGTTCTGCTGCTGCTCACCCTCCCTCATGCTCCCTCATGCTCCCTCATGCTCCTCCAAGTCAGCATTTGGAAGCAGCATTTGGTTTTCTCCGCAGGCGCAGGGAAGGGGAGGGAGGTCCCAGAACAGAGCCACACCACCAAAGTTCAGTTTGTTATGTAACGCTTTTGTAATTCATTGGTCATTGTTTACTCAAGACATTGTAAATGGACTTGAGCTTATATAGCGCTTTTCTCGTCATGGACTAATCAAAGCTGCTTTACACTACAGGTCACACTTGCCCATCCACATCCATTCACGCACACATTCACTCACTGATGGATCCAATCTTTACTATGTTAGGTATCCATCAATATATCTAACACAGTCACGCCTTTTCATACCCATTCCCATGCTCCCACTGACAACTTGGGGTTCAGTGTCTTGCCCAAGGACACAGCGCCATGCGTCGCTCAGAGCTGGGCTTGAACCTGCAACCTTCCAGTCACCGACCAAGCGCACTCTCCAACTGCGCCACCGACGCCCCGGCCCAAACGTGATTGTCATGTTATTTTATGCAAGCAGTTGTAATTAATCCTGATGTTTTATTGTTATGAAAGCAATTGTAATTCCAAATGGTTATGCTTTTACTGAATCAATTGTAATAAATTTTTGACAAAGAGATCCTGGCTGAACTGTGGTTTTATAAACGTGTGGTTGACTACAGAGGAGCCAGGTCAGGAAATGCACTCACAGCAGCAAAACACTACTGTAGACCGCCACCACCTGCTCAAGCTGATATTCACCATAAAGCAGAGACATCCCAGCCAGAGTCAGTCCCAGGCCCCATCGCAGAGGGCCCTCCACTGAGGAAACACTGGAGATATGGAATACAAACATTGTACAAAACCATAAAACTACTGGAGATATAAAAAAAGACATAAAACTATGTACCTTAGAAAATAAACAGATAATAAAAGTGCTAAAATATGATTTGAATAATTTGATAAATAAAATAAAAATACATTTAATAAATAAATCCAACAGTAAAATAAAAGGAAAATAAAAGACGATGTTAGTTAAAAGCCAAATGAAATAAGAGGGCCTTGAGCCTGCTTTTAATAAATATGAATGTTCTCTGCAGCCCTCAGGTCCTCCGGCTGGCTATTCCACAGACAGGGGCCATAGTGCAGGAAAGATGCCTCTCTAAAAGTTTGTGTTCTGGCTTTGGAAATCTCAGGGTCCGTGAGGGTTCTTATGGTAAAAGCAGTTCTGAAAGATAAGGAGGCCCAAGACCCCTTAGACCAGGGGTCTCAAACTCGTGCCATGGAGGGACAAGAGGCTGCAGGTTTTCTTTCCAACCAGAAACTCCACCAGCTGAATTCACTAATTACCTCACCTTCAAGCAGAGAACAGGGACTAATCAGTCAATTCAGCTGGTGGAGTTTCTGGTTGGAAAGAAAACCTGCAGCCTCTTGGCCCTCCATGGCACGAGTTTGAGACCCCTGCCTTAGACATTTAAAAACCATCAAAATGACCTTCAAATTAATCCTTAAACACACAGGGAGCCAATGCAGTGATTTTCAAACCGGTGTAATATGTGCCCACCTCCTGATTTTTGTCAAGTTTCTCTCCCTAACCCTAAGAATCAAAAATTAAAACCTCAGTCTTGTCCTGGTTGAGCTAGAGGAAGTTTTCTGCCATCAAGGTTTTAATTTATGGAATACAAATTAAAAGGGCATCAATTTGCCCTGTGTCATCATGAGACATGGACATGTACAGTAGTGTTGTGCTAATCATGAACGAATCGTTCAATACCCGAGAATCACTTTACTGACTCAAGAATCATGATTCTTCGCTCCAAATGACTAATTTACTGACTCAGTACAAAGCTCACGGTAGCCCAGCCCCTCACTCACATCACGGGAGAATGGCTGGTACGTAGAATGGCTCAACTCACAGTGTATACAGGTCATTAACTCACCCACAGTACATACAGATCACTAACTCACTCACAGTATGACTCAAAGCACATACGAGTCACTCACCGGCTCG
The DNA here is from genome assembly GCF_033239565.1 of Halichoeres trimaculatus. NCBI lineage: Eukaryota > Metazoa > Chordata > Actinopteri > Labriformes > Labridae > Halichoeres > Halichoeres trimaculatus. Next base: position 1,399,314 of record NW_027437190.1, on the reverse strand, counting down.
AATGTACGTAGCATTACTCAACTCTTAGTACATATCACATTGCACTAACTCACTGACAGAATGACTCAAAGCACATACAGGTCACTCACACACCCCCTTCCTCCTTGTGAGTTAAGAATCACTTAATAGCTTAAAACGTTGCACGGCTCGACACAGCACATAATCTCACTCACCTCTGTCGGCGCAGACACTTAAGTTTGCAAACTTTTCCAATTTGCAATGTCTGGCCATAGCACTGTCATCTCGCATTTTATTCTCTCATTAAAACAGCACTGCTGCCACCTATGAATCTCTCTGAAATATGGATTTCTATGCACTTTCTGGGTAACTGACTTGAGTGACTCAAATGACTCAAAAACCCGATTCACTTTGGTGAGTGACTCATTTAAACTCAATTCAGTAAAAAGAATTGAGTTTCCCATCACTAATGTACTGCTGTGTGTCATCAGCATAGCTTTGAAAAATGATGCCATGCTTCCTGTTGACATTTCTCAGTGGGAGCATGTACAAATTAAAAAGTATGAGGCCTAAAATTGAGCCTTGGGGCACACCACAGTTAATTTCATGGATCCTTGAGGAACTTGTGTCCAAACTTACCAGAAATTTTCTGTCTGTGAGATAAGAGCTGAACCACTGAAGGACAGCACCAGGGAGGCCAACCAGGTGTCTTAGGCTGTGTCCGAAATAGCATACTAACGTACTACTCATACTAAGTGTGACGTCAAAAATAGTATGTAGTGCGTTCACATTAAATAGTATGAAAAGATTGTGTGCGCGAGAAATACCTGGATGTATACTATATGGGGAAAAATTCTAAGTATGGGAGGTGGGCATACTACTCGCACTGACACGCCCCATAATGCACTGCGAGCGAAAATGGAGGAGATTGCCAGGACAAGCAGAACTCTGGAGGGAAGATATAAATGTAAGTATGAAACGTGAATTGTAAGTACCAAGTATTTTCTGATTTTATGTGGTGAAATGGTCGTTATTATCACCCACCGATGTGAGAAATAGGCGGTTTCTAACTAACGTCTTTAATTTGTCAGACGACTCACAACGTTCTACTGCCTGCTAGCCGCAGCAGCTCCCATTGCATACAGAAGAAATAGCAACTACCTCCTCCAGCCTGCAGCTACAATTGAAATGATTTCAGAATCTTGCTAACAACTGTATGATGAGTGCCGGCTTCAAATTACCACATGAATTATGCGACTGTTTTGCTCGTATTTCACGTAGGCTATATTATGGTTAGGTACCAAGCATATTTCCTGGCCACGATCTGCAAAGAACTTGTCTTAAATATCGTTATGTGGAGGGCTTTAACTCTCGAGCGGACTGCTATGATAATCAAACAGGAACTATGCTTTATAACAGTTAACGGTGCAACTCTAATAATGCTGCACAGATGGATAATGCTGGACTGTTATTTTTTCCAAGGGACTGTTGAGGACACGGAGCGCCTCATACAGTGGCGCTCAGAAAATGAGGAGCTTTTCACGGGGCGCAGGAATGCAGCCCAAAAGGGTTTTGAGTAAGTAATAAACTCATGTCACCCACATGTTTTCTTTTTTACTCTGCTGTAAAATAATTAACAGATCAGTGAGATAAGGCTTCTGGTCAGTGTAAGGTCACAATTTTGGTTGACTTTTCTCATTAACAGCTGAAAAGAAATGTTGTAACAAAGACCACTTTTTCTGATTCAATCTATGTTTAGAATGTTCATCAAGGACTAGAGTCTGGAGGGCAAGGTGGAGGCAGGGGGGGTTAAAAAAAATGGGAAAATCTCAAACAAAAATACAAGGTTAGTTAGTCTTTTAGTTTATCCACAGTATACAAACACAATTAACATGGGACCCCAATGACCATTAACAAATAACCTCCGTGCTGTTTGGTAGGATCTGAAGGCCCCCAGGACAGGCATCAGCACAGAGGGAGGAGAGACAACTGCTGCCTCCGGGAAGTGGTTTCAGGCCATGGATGAGGTGATGGGCAAAGGCCAAGTATAACCCCGCCAAATCTCATCACCTCAGCCATGGCAGAACCTGTGGCAGCAGCTGTCTCTCCTCCAGAAGAAGGCAGAGGTAAAAGGAAGAGAGAGATGGAAATGATAGAGTTTTTGAGGGAGATGGAGGAGAGAGAGGAAGAACGAGAAAGGAGAGCAGAGAAGAGAGAAGAGAGAAGACAGAGAGAAAGAAGAGCAGAAGAGAGAGAAGACAAAGGGAGCAAGAGTGGAGAGAGTGGATGGAGAGCAGGGCCAGGGAGGAGAGGAGAGAGAGAGAGGCGAGAGAGGCAGAAGGCAGAGCAAGAGAGGAGAGATTGTTGGGGCTTTTGGAGAAATTCTTAAATAAATAGTTTTGTTGTTTAAATTAAATAAAGAATGTTCATGAAAACTTCAGTTTTGTTCATCATGTTTTTAGTGCTATGTACAGAATCTCAATACAGTTATATACAGTTTTAATTATGAAACAGTTAAAAGTTAGAAACAGAAAAAAATACAGAAATGAACAAACTATTTAAAGTGATTGTGAAGAATAACTGGAACAAACTTAAAACTTTTTACAGAGATTGTGAAGAATAACTGGAACAAACTTAAAACTATTTACAGAGATTGTGAAGAATAACTGGAACAAACTTAAAACTATTTCCAGAGATTGTGAAGAATAACTGGAACAAACTTAAAACTATTTACAGAGATTATGAAGAATAACTGGAACAAACTTAAAACTATTTACAGAGATTGTGAAGAATAACTGGAACAAACTTAAAACTATTTACAGGCACTGATCAAAACTTCACTCAAACTTTAACAATAATCATGTTCTTGCAGTTCATGCAGGGTGTTGTCTGGGGCAGACACTGCAGCGGCAAGGCGGTCCCTGAGACCATCCTCAGATTGTTGGACTGGCACAGCAGCCTCCAAGTCCACTCCATTGTCATCATCTTCCTCCACAACTTCTGGCTCTAAAATGTCTCCATTTGTGATGCAGAGGTTGTGGAGAAAAAGGCAGGCAATGATGACCTCTGGCACAAAGTCCACCTTCACCTCCAGGGCCTTCAAGAAGATGGACCTCCACCTGGTCCTCAGGACACCGAAGGCCCTCTCCACCACACACCTGGCCCTGGACAGCCTGGCGTTAAACCTGCCCTCCACAGCATTCCGGACAGGCTCTCGAAATGGAGTGAGCAGTGCTATGGGCTGGGACAGGCATGGGTATCCCCCGTCACCAATAAGATGCCAGCCTGGAGGTGCATAGAGCTGGCGGATATAAAAAGGGCTGCTTTTCAGGACTCGGGCATCACGGACACTGCCGGGAAAGCCCACAGCAATGTCCAAAAAGTGGCCTGTGTGGTCACAAATCGCCTGGAACTGAATGGAGTGGAAGAGTTTCCTGTTGAAATAATCAGCAGGAAACCTTCCAGGTGGCACAATGCGCACATGGCACCCATCAATGCTCCCTGCCACCTTCTTAAATGCTGGGGAACCGGACAGATGAGCGAGCCCAGCCCCAATTACCTCCAGCTCATCCATATTGGGGAAGCACACGGCCCTCCGAAAAATGCCCTGGATGGCCTTGCTGGTCTTGTGGACCAGTTGCGTCTGAAATCCTTTGTACAGTGTGTAAAAAAAATAAAAATAAATAAAAAATCAATGTTTGAGTAACAAATCACTGAGCCAAACGTGAAAGAAAAAAGGGCTGTTAATTAAAAACAAAAGTTTAGTGGTTACCTTGATGTATCATTTGGCCAATGCCCGGTCAAGGTTTTCTGCCTTCCGCTTGTTCCAGCCACTGGCCTGGTGGTAAGGATGTCTGTGCGGACTAAATACACAATGCATATTAGGGAAGACCAGTAATAATGAGTAATAAAGGCCATTGGCAATAATTACCTCACACATCCAGGAATGCGCTTCAGCATGCATGATGGAGAGGAAGGGACGCATGTTCAACAGGTCCTGAAACTCAGGACAGTGGCCCACAACCCTCTGCAAATATGGCCAGTATTTGCATACCACATCAGAGCAAAAAAATTGCACAGTCTGTGAAGAAAGCTGTTTCTGGAGATATAAGGGGTATGCATTTATCTCTCCACAGAACATATTCAGTCCCTTAAGCAGAATCCCATGATGGCAGACAGCAACCTTAACACCTTCCTCATCTACTTTGCTTGCAGACTTGTTTGAAGACTCTCGTGCTGTCACCCATTCGCCTGAACCACACCTCCCTTTCCCAGGATTCTATTGCAGATAAAACACAGATGTACACATAACATTGTACATAAAAGATTGGTTATGATGTTAAATGGGGTAAATACAATATGCAGAAAGTAGGTTACAATTTATAATAGAAGGATTGGAAATAAACTTTACATGTTGTGTTGATCCACAAACATAGTCAACAAAGGAGGCCACCTCAGCATCCTAGGCCAGAAACACACCTTCAAAAAATCCCTTAGGTCTAGAAGAGCAAGAACAGGAGTTGAATTTAGAGTGTCATGGATGTAACCTCTAAAGTTTTAAAGGAAAAGAAATTTACACACCCCGGTTGGCTCTTAAAGTGGTAAAGTTTGCGGTTTCCATCTCAAGCAACAGCCAACATAGAATAGAATAGAATAGAATAGAAAATACTTTATTTATCCCCGAGGGGAAATTCAGGAGTTACCGCAGCATTTGAGAAAACAAAAGTAAGAAAGTGTATAGAAAGTGCAAAAAGGTCCATAAGAAATTAGATGACGACTTCCCGTCCACCACTCGTCCACCACTCTCCAGCCCAGCCAGTCTCCACCTCCACAGGGTCCAGGACTGAGCCTCCCCAGCAGTCTGTTCAGTCTCTGTCTGCTGGATCCTGTCTGCTCACAGCAGGCGAAGCTCCTCCAATGTGGGGCAGGCGTCCGATGTCAGCTCCGTCAGCCACGTCTGTGAACAGCACGATGCCACTGGGTTAGCACAGCTAGCTCGTCCATCCCCTGGGGCTAGATCCCACGTTCCCAACAACGATGGATGGAAGGACAGGTCCACGTCGTCACCTCCCAGCTCACATCCGAGAACCAGCACGTCGTCCTCACCTTCTCCTCCTCAGCTCGAGGGAAATCATCAAGCCCTACACTAGTTAGCATTGACAAGCTACAGGCTGCTAACAGCTAATTTCACATGTAAAAAATGCAGCCATGGTTACATGTAGGATCTCCAGACAAACACAGGAGAAAAGTAGTAAAAAATATCGCCGAAGCCACAAAAAGTTTGGTGTCTGTGACCGACAATGAACCATACAAAGTGATGATCCACTCCAAATACAAAGATTACGAAAAAGAGACAAAAAAATTACAAGAAACGGACAAAGACGAGAGAGCTGCCGCAACAGGCAGCTACTTGGGTAGCGCCTCTGCATACCCACATGGTGGGTATGCATGAAGGACACTGAAACTGATGCACCTGAGACAGCCTTTCAACCTCAAATTTTGCATAAGACCATTCCAGGAATGATTTCTGCATTGTGTCTCCACATATCTTACCACTCTGATGGTGAAAGGATAACAAAACAGACAAGAAAAACTATAAAGACACTTTTCAAAGTCATCAGACAAAGTAGATTATTGTTTAAGATATACTCACCCGACCATAGAATTTGGTGCGCTGACCAAGCATGCTAACAAAAGCCTGCCTTTAGATGGAAAATAAAGAACACTGGGGGAAAAAAATCTACCTTTGTCTTGAATGGTCCCAGTCAGACTGTGCTGTCCACTAGTAGATGGAGCACATGAGGGGTCCATGCTTCAACTAGAGGCAACTGTAAAGTGTTTGAAAGGGATAATGAAGTACAATAGTTTCAGTACAAAACATGATACTGATGTGCTGTAAATAAAGACTATAGCTATTGCCCTTTTCCAGCTCTTGTCCCTTTAAGGGTTTTTGTTTATAATAGTCAAGAAGATCCCAACACCACATTAGGTACAATAGGTACACACACAAACAGGAGTTAGTTCTTTTTTAACGTAAATATACACACAGACATCAACCAAGCACCAAATTATTGATTGAATTTTATTCCGTTATTATGTCACAGACATTATGCTCAAGAAGCTTATTTCAACAAACTGACCAGTAAGATTACTGGGGAAGAAAACCCACCTGTGGGTGAACCTCGTTTCCGCCCCTCCCCCGTTCTACTCCTTTTTGGGACAGGATTCCCTTCCTCGTCCTCCTCGACCCAAACAAACTTCTGTGATCTCGTTTCTGACGCTCCATCAGTTTGTTTACGTTTAGCCTCCTTAAAAGAAACATAATAATAATAAAAATCTTTATTATACACTCAACAAGAAGATGCACACGTGAGTGTATGTGAGTGGGGCATGCCAGTGTTACCACCTAAACATTACAACTTAAGTTAAATACAGACTACTTTAGTTTCAAAAAGTCTAAGGAGATGTCTTGAGAGCATGGCCTACCGCACATTCATCCAAGAGCACATCAGCAAGAAACACAGCGTCGTCATCTTCAAGCGGATCCATGATACCCACTGGCGTCGTGATTGAGTCCAATGATTACATTGATGCGTTCCAGGCCTTTAAATCTTTATTGGGCGTCTCTGCGTGGCTGCAAATAATATGCGCTTAATAACATGATGAATGTGACGTTAATATAATGCACCTATTTGTTTTAATTAATATAGTTTATAGATTCTTATCGCTGGATGTTTCAACTATTACTTAAGATTTATGATTAACTCTATAAAATATATATTTTTGTCAGGTTTGTCTTGTTACATAAAATGTTAAAAGTCATGGAACCTCTTTTTAAACAAAACAAACAAAAACCTTCATTTAAAGTTCATCATAATAAGAATTGTTGGCCTCAGATGTAGAATGGCATTTAATGTAAAGGAAGTGAATAATACTGATGATAACAACAACAACAACAAAATAGTACTAATAATGATATTAATAATAATAATAAAAAAATATTATTATTATCACTGTTATTAGCTGATTAACGGAAATGTTTTTGTTTTATTGCTTATCATAATGATAATAATAATAATAATAATAATAATAATAAGAACAATTATTATTATTATTATTATTATTATTATTATTATTATTATTTTTATTATTATTATTATTATTATTATTATTATGATAAGCAATAAAACAAAACAAAAAAATCCGTTGATCAGCTCTTAAGCAACTCGGTTTGAGTTTTTGAACCAGATCTAAGGCATCCTAAAATAGAATAGAATAGAATAGAATAGAAAATACTTTATTTATCCCCGAGGGGAAATTCAGGAGTCACAGCAGCATTTAAGAAAACAAAAGTAAGAAAGAGTATAGAAAGTGCAAAATGATCCATAAGAAATTAGATGACGACATCCCGTCCACCACTCTCCAGCCCAGCCAGTCTCCACCTCCACAGGGTCCAGGACTGAGCCTCCCCAGCCCAGTCTGTTCAGTCTCTGTCTCCTGGATCCTGTCTGCTCACAGCAGGCGAAGCTCCTCCAATGTGGTGCTGGCGTCCGATGTCAGCTCCGTCAGCCACGTCCGTGAACAGCACGATGCCACTGGGTTAGCACAGCTAGCTCGTCTATCCCCCGGAGCTAGATCCCACGTTCCCAACAACGATGGATGGAAGGACAGGTCCATGTCGTCACCTCCCAGCTCACACCCGAGAACCAGCCCATCGTCCTCACCTCCTCCTCCTCAGCTCAAGGGAAATCATCAAGCCCTACACTAGTTAGCATTGACATGCTACAGGCTGTTAACAGTTAATTTCACATGTAAACAATGCAGCCATGGTTACATGTAGGATCTCCAGACAAACACAGGAGAAAAGTAATAAAAAATATCACTGAAGCCACAAAAAGTTTGGTGTCCGTGACCGACAATGAACCATACAAAGTAATGATCCACTCAAAAATTAAAGATGACGAAAAAGAGACGAGAAAAATTACAAGAAACGGACAAAGACGAGAGAGCTGCTGCAACAGGCAGCTACTTGAGCAGCGCCAATAAAAATAAAAATAAGATAAAATAAATAATAAAATAAGAAACAAACAAACAAACAAACTCCTTTTAGTCCTCTGCTTGACTTGTATCATATATCAGCGTCGGTAAACTACTCACTCTGCCTGGGTTCTTCATCGGTCAAAGCTTTACGGGAGATTGGCAATGAGAAAGCCTCTGTTGAAGAAAATTCATATTAGATCTCGATTAGAGGAAAAAAAACAGGTGGAAGACTCCATGGTCAAGTGGAAGAAGATTATTTTTTCTGATGAGACCAAATTTGAGCTTTTGGGCCATCGTACAAGACGTTATGTTTGGCGGAAACCAAACACTGCACTTCACCAAAAACACACCATCCCCACTGTGACGCATGGTGGTGGTAGCATCATGCTGTGGGGATGTTTCTCAGCAGCCGGACCTGGAAGGCTTGGAGAAAATCGTATTCAGTCTGCAAGAGGACTACAGCTTGGGAGAAGATTTATTTTCCAGCAAGACAATGATCCTGAGCATACTGCAGAAGCTACACAGGAATGGTTAAAACAGAACCAGGTAGATGTCCCCAAGTCAAAGCCCAGACCTCAAGCCAATAGAGAATTTGTGGCTGGACTTGAAAAGGCCTGTTCATGCCCAATACCCGTGCAACCTGACAGAGCTTGAGCAGTTTTGCAAAGAAGAATGGAGCAAAACTGCTGTGGGCAGATGTACAAGACTGATTGAGACTCATCCACACAGACTCACTGCTGTGATTGCATCCAAAGGTGCATCTACAAAATACTGACTTGAAGGGGGTGAATAATTATGCAAACAATTGTGTTTCTTTATAAATTTTTATTTCATTGACATTACTTTGTAGAAATCTGTTTTCACTTTGACATTAAAGGGTCTTTTCCAATACATTTTTTTGCTTAAAAAAAGCCAAATTTTATTGTCTATGATTGATTTATGAAAGCACTAAAAGGGTAAAACATCCAAGGGAGTGAATACTTATAATAGGCACTGTATCAGTCCGTTCATTAAGTGCTTCCAAATTCAAAAAGCTGAGACAGACAGCGACAGTTACCAGAATGCCTTGTTATGGGAAACCATAGGCACTTGTGTTTTGCGAATGAGCACATCCAGGGGATGTGCGTGTGGAAGCACACATACACAAAAAGCACACACACCCCCAACTATGTGGATCTGACATTCACCTCACACAACTGCAGAGAAGGTCTTCTGAGAAAGATTGCTTCCAGGCACCAAAATGGAGAGGCGAGAGTAAGAGAAAGAGTGGAGTGAGAGGTGAGGGGAAGAGGAGTTGAGGAGAAAAAAAAAACACTGTTTTCTTTCTCCTGTTCTCTCTGCAAGCCTCAGCTGTTTGTTCTCAGTGCTCGTGCCCTCAGTCCTTGCTTCACTTTTATAGGTGTCAGAGCACTCGACTGTATTGACTGAAGTCTTGGCAAGCATGAGTACAAATCAATTAAGAGTGTCGATTGATACAGTGTCTGACTCCCCCCTTCTCACAGCGAATAGGAGCAATTAAAAGCTGACTGTAGCACATGATGTGACAGTAATGGCCATAATGGATCATCGTCAAGGTTCAGACACCAGATAATGTTGTTGTTTATCTAGATGATTGTTGTTGTTTATTCATAAGCTCTGCAACCCTCACCACTTTTCCTGACAGCCCCGTACCCCAAGCCAAAACACAAACAGACGCCTGTGATACTGAAAGGTGGCCATCTGTCCAATCAACAAATCAAGTCAATAAGGGGAACCAGTTTGGGGGCAAGACCTGATCTGGAAGGCATTAGCATGTGAATTAGTTGTTGACTGGGATCCAAAGCCAGCAGCCTAATCGCTGCCAACTAGATGACAACATTCCCCTAATCGATGGCTGGATATCTGTATGGAAACATATGGAGGGATAAGGGGCGCAGGCTGCGCTGTTTCATTCCGATCCAGTCTGTGCCAAATTTCCGCTGAGCCTGCCGGAGACTGTGGACCGCCGTGCACCAGGAAAAAGAAACCAGTATTCACAAACACAGCAGAGGGGGAAAGATGGCTCTTTATTTGAGATGTAAGGCCTGTTGGAGCTCATACCCTCCCCAAGGCTGGAAATAAATATGTGCTCACGGTTTAATGCTGGATAAGCTGAATATTAAGGTCTGATATACACAGGACATTACAGCTCTTTTATTCACATAAAAATATCAATACTTCAATACCTAAAAATTTTTAACCCTGTACTTACAAACATATTATATGTGATCCATAAGTTTTAAAATCTGTCATCTCATCAACGTAATAAATAGTTTCTTAAAAACCTGTTAAAATGTGTTAAAAGGTGTTCTGACCCCTGGAGGATTATCATTCCTCTACAGGCAGCTCAAGTTGTAGTTTGGACCTTTTAAAGTGCTCTCATGAAATCAGCCACACACTTTTATTCAGGAAAATTGGTGAGCATTTTTAGAGAAGTTTCTGTTAGAAAATTATCTAAATTGTTACTCATTTTTAAAACCAGTATTTTCTGCACTGAAAGCATGCATATCAACTAAAAACTTAACAAACTAGTCGCCAAAACTGCCCAATTCATCAAATGTGAAACAAAAAAATATTCATTCATTCATTTTCTATACCGCTTATCCTGTTCAGGGTCGCGAGTGGCTGGGGCCTATCCCAGCTGTCATTGGGTGAGAGGCAGGGTACACCCTGGACTGGTCGCCAGCCAATCACAGGGCTGACACGTGCCGCCATGCAGCCCAAAAATTACCTTTCATAAATAAAATGTTATAGCTATATTTTTTGTGTATTTTGTTAAAAGGTTTAATTAACATGCAAAAGAGAGAGAAAATAGGAATCTCTTGCTATTTTTGATAAGTCAGATTTTTAATGCTATAATTTAAAGTGATTATATCTGTTGTATGAGACTTGCTGTATGACTCTACAGAGGTGTTATTAACCCACATGTTGACAGCAAATGTACTTGTTTTAATCTTCATAGTTTTGTATTTTACACTTATTTAGTTCATGTTTTTATGCAATGTCGTGTTTAAAAAAGACAAAGGCTATCAGTGATTTCGCACTGTAGAGAAATGACTGGACTCGGCTGTAAACCATGTGTTCTTCCCTCTCGATATCACCCACTTTAGCTCTGCTTTCCCTCCAACTCCTAAACTGCAGTGTTTAACTATTTATCAAAAACAGATAACTGCCTGTCCTTTTGTAGGCTTTCATCCTGGCAGAGGTGTAAGGAGGCAAGGCAAGGCAAGTTTATTTGTAGAGCACAATTCATACACAAGGCAATTCAAGGTGCTTTACAGCTAACATAAAATAAAATCACAATAGGCAAAATAAAATCATTGCATAAAATCACATCATAAAACATTAAAAATGATTGATTAAATTAAAAGAGGAGAGTGCAGATAAAATACTTTCAGTTGTTGTATGCTATGCTAAACAGAACTGTTTTCAGCCGGGCTTTGAACATGGTCAGAGTTGAGGCCTGTCTCACATCTTCTGGAAGACTGTTCCAGATTTTGGGGGCATAAAACTGGAATGAAGCCTCACCGTGTTTAGTCCTGACTCTGGGCACCAGCAGGAGACCTCTCCCTGAGGTTCTCAGAGACCGAGTTGGTTCATATGGTTCTAGCATGTCCAAGATGTAGTTTGGTGCTAGACCATGAAGGGACTTGTAAACAAGCAGAGCTGTTTTAAAGTCTATTCTCTGAGCCACAGGAAGCCAGTGCAGAGACCTGAGCACTGGACTTATATGGTCTTATTTCCTGGTTCTGGTCAGGACCCGAGCAGCAGCATTCTGGATGTACTGCAGCTGTCTTACAGCTCGTTTTGAGAGTCCAGTGAGCAGGCCATTACAGTAATCTAACCTAATCTAATCTAATCTTGATGTGGCTGTTAAAGTTCAGGTCTGAGTCCAATATCACCCCTAGATTTCTAACCTGGTTACTCACATTCAGAGAGAGAGTCTGAAGGTGACTGATAACCCTTTCTCTGGAGAATGACTCTCTAGCAGTCTTTCAGGTACAACACTTTTCTAAGTAGATGGACATGTGTCCCAGGGGTTGTGTTTGGGTTACAAGTGCCCCAAACTGTCAGTTTCTCTACATATCTCAGTTTTTCTGCAGTTGACAGGTCACATGATCAAAAGTAAACAAGCCTACACTGTTCTTAGACAGTTTACCTTGTCCAGAACTCTCTAGGGTTCTGCACTGGTCACATGACCGAAAACTTTGAATGGACTTCAAACATCACTTATTAACTCGACACATATTCTCCCAACCCAATCAGGGATAAAAACAGCTGTTAAAAAACTGTTGCCCTCAATATATTGTAGTTTAGTATAAGTGTTTCAACACAGTGTTTTCAGCTCTCTATGGCTGTAATGCAATATAAGAACACACAGGGACACTAGAACTATGCTGTAGCAGGATCAATATGAAAGTTCAAATGCCCAGTGGAGGTTGTGCTATATCTCTTCACTTCCAATTGAGCCTCAGTATGCAGCGATGCAGTCATCTGCTGAAAGAAAAGAAATTTGAGATATAGGGCTCTAATTTCGTGGCGCAGCGCAGGGGGCACAAGCCTGGCGCAGCCTGCGCAGTGTTAATTTCGTGCGGCGCACCACCTTGCGCTGCTAATTTGAAAATTTGGAAGACCCTCTGCGCAAAGATGGGTTTGACTGCGCACCAGGGGGAGTTGACGGCGCACCAGGGGGAGGTGTCAGCAGATTCATGTTGGCGCAGTGACAATTTCGTGCCAAAAACAGTGCACTGAAAGCTCGCCAGCTCCAACCTGGTCTATCCTCGGCGCAAAGCGGAGTGCACCCCACGCAGCTGTAATTTGGTGACAGGCGCACATGTGCACACGTCATCAAAGCCTCAGAGGCAGGTTTCCAGAGTGTCAGGCACATTTTAATGCAATAAACAATCACAGTAATCACTATTTAATGTAACTGTCTGCACCAGCATATACATTTATATCTATATTAACTGTCCCATCACATCTGATGTCAGATTAAAGCCGTTTGTCATAATGGAAAGTTAACCTGACGGCAGCTGGAAGATTGATGCACATCTGACAATTAAACAATAAACAGCCTTAACATCTGATACTGAGTACATATCTGGTTCTCTCATTTCATTTAATTCAAAGAAAAGAGGGAGAGAAAAGACGAAGAGAAAAGAGACAAAATAAATGTATGTCACTCAGGATTTACCCGTGATTTCCCATATTTCTCTGTTTTAGTCTTTATTTTTAACGTGATCTAAAAAAATGGAGTACATTATTGTAAGGAGGATGAGGTGGAGACACTAGGAGAGTATACAGTGTATCACCAAAGGCTCTGCTTGGCGATGACAAACCAGGAGTGCAGGTGGATCAAAAGTATTCTGAATGGATAAGCCAGCTGTGTAACTGTCTCTTCATTTTGTATCTCCTATTAATGACAAAAGAACAGATTACATCTGTCCCGGGAGCTGGCCCACAAGGTGACGCGCTTCGTGTCCTCCGATGAGCCCCGCTGTCCATTGACCTGCTGCAGGCACAGTGGCTCTGACCGTCTCCGCTACCAGCACTGTTTCCACGGTGCTGGAGATCAGTCAGACCAATCAGACGCTGCGCCTCGGCCGTAGTGCATTTAAAGCCGAGTAGAGGCGTTCATTTGATTGGTGGTGAAAACAGCGCTGGGCTGTGTTAAACCCACTCACGGCTTTTCTCCTCCCTCTCTGCCATTTGCGCAGAGGGAGGCGTGGACGCGCAGCTCTGCGCTCCTCTGCGCCTTGACTGCGCCTCTCTTGGCACTGCAGGAAACTTGCAAAGTGGGCTGGTCACGCCCTGTCCGCAAGGCGAAGGCCGGCACAGGGCAGGTGCGCCTGCGCCTGGTCTACAAATTAGAGCCCATAGAGTTCCTTGCCATTGACCTAAATTTAAATATTGATGTCTTTTGTTTAAAAACCATGACTGAAGTGCTTTGATTCTATCACATTTCTATTTTAACTTGTTGTGAAAAAAGAAAAAAACGTCAGACACAAATTTTGGTTCCAAGCCCAGTCTTTAGTTTGTGGTTTTGTGCATGTCTAGAGGAAAGGACAAATCTCTCCTCAGCCTCAGAACTTCCTGTGAGGTCCCAGCAGCTCTCTTTAAAGAGATGAAAATATGGAGCTCTGTGAATGTGCATAAATGCTTTCCCAATGAAACTGTGAATGATTTATATCAAAACCAATGTCTGCAGCTGGATGCACAATCTGTAACAAAGTGAAACATTACATGGTTGGGAAATTAATTTTTCCATTTCCAAATATAATAGTGGTAATGTGGTTACTCAGGGTCTTCATTCGTCTTCTGGTACTCTGATGTGATTTCTGTTGGGTTTTATTCCCCCTAGACAGTCTCTGAAATAAAAACCTGGTTCAGACACAGTATTCCCACTCTGGACATTTTTGCCAGAAAGAATCTGAGCTTGAATCAGAGTCATAGATAAAAGTTAACACGGGAGAATAATGTGTCACACAGATCTATCTGTGTGGCATCTGCAGTGGAAAAGTGGAAAGAACTGCAGTCCCTCCACTGTCCACAGGAGGCCGTACATTCAGATTAGTTAATTTTTAATCTCTGATTTAATCCTGGAAGCAGAATAACGATATCAAGATGGAGCCAAGTCCTACCCAGTTCTGACAGGATCACGTCCATTACAGAGCAACTGATGTTTTGGGGTGAAGAGTGACCAGGAGTGATTACATCAACTGTTGAAACATGAAAAAAGTCTTAGTGAATGCACCCTAGTTTGTTTTTACTCTCATGTGAAGATGTAACCATCAGAGATTTCTACAATGAAAAGATGAAAGCCTTTCAGAGAGATGTGTTTGGCTGTTAGTCACATTTTAATAGGAACACACTTAATCAGTACACTCTGCAGTTCTTCACTTGTCAAAAATGAGTGTGCAGCTGTATCTGTTTACACACAGTGGACATGTCCACTGAACCACATGTTAAAACCCCCATTTTGAGGCAGAATTACACAATATCATATTTATTGATATACTTGTTGAACAGGGCTGACTTAGTTGCATTTTAGACCTGTCAAGGGCAGAGCTATGGGTGGACCTTGGTGTTTGAGGCCCCATCCCTTTATGTGTCATTAACCCAGAGGAGACCCTTAGGGAGATCCATATATGATGACCTTATTTCTGCAAGTCTCATTAAAGTCCCCTGGGCCCAGTATTTCAAAAAATTAAATCCAGATTAAATTGATCCAGATTTCCAAATCCCACTTTCCTGATCCATGGATCAGGATCTTCTATCCCTGTATTTTAAAATTTGCTAGATTGGATCAGAATAATCCTGTTCCTCTCAGATTGAGATTTTCAAATCCATCCCGCTCCTAGAATCAACCCGCCCTCAGGGTCACAGACAGACAGACCAGAGGGGGAGCCAAGCACAAGTCAGAGCAGTGGGGAGGTTCCTCCTGTACCTCCACCAAGACATCACCGGAAGAGGCATCATGATGAGGATCATGCCTACCAACATCTCCTCGAGATGGAAACTGAGCAAGCACACCGGCAAATTCTACTTCCTAAGGAACAAATAAAACTTACCATGCCTCAGCAAGAACACATCCAATTAAAAATACAATTACTGGAAAAGCAAATGGAAAAGTAGTGTGAAAACTTTAAGTTTAGGTGGTACAATTTTGTGTTGAGGAAATGTGTGTTGTTTGTATTACTTTTCTGACAATTGTGAAATTTGGATTTTTTTTCTGTTCAATAAAAAAAAACTGTACATGAAGAGGTTTAATTTATCAAAAATATCTTTTTATACTAATGATTGCGAGAAATGCAAGTAAAAAATATCTATGGATGAGTATATGTGGAACTAAAACATGGGATCACACTCTGATCCTACCCTGAGGTGGGACTAATTTGATGCTGTTTTTCAGGACAAACCTGATCCAGATTTGGGACTGAAGTTTTGAAATACACAACACAGGCTCAAATCTGGATTAAAGGCAGGATTGGATTTCCAAATCTGGATTTAAACTATCAAGATTAAATGTTGTTTGAAATACCCAATTTTGGATCAGATCTGGGTTTAATCCGATCCACCAGGATCACCTGAAGGTCTTGTTCTAATTCCAGAGCAGAGTGTTTGATCCGTTTACAGACAGGTTCAGGGGTTTCTACAACAGATGAAGATGTAGAGGTTTAGAAATCTGCACACGCTCAGTTTTTTGAACATCGAGTACTTAATATCCTTGTTTACAATGTGGGGAGGCAGAATACACTCTCCTAGAGCTCTTGTGGATATTAGAGATCCTTTAAACAGGAATGGCCCAAATCCAAACAAAGAAGATGTGTACAGAACTGTGACATCTGACAAATGAGAAATGAATCAGTTTTCTGTGGCATGTAGCCCTTTATTGGTAAGGCTGGTATCTTGCTGATGCTTTTCTTTTCCTTCATTGTGGTATGTTTTCCTTTTCTTCTTTTTCTTGTCTTGGCTGTGAAGCGCTCAGAGCTTCATTGATGTTGGACAGACATATAAATGTCACTCCACACATGACCTCTCACACCAAAATATCCCATGCTTCCCACTACATTAACTCTAACTCTGTGTGTGTGTGTGTGTGTGTGTGTGTGTGTGTGTGTGTGTGTGTGTGTGTGTGTGTGTGTGTGTGTGTGTCTGTGTCTGTGTGTGTGTGTTGCCTTTAATCTGTTTTCAAACAGCTGAAGGCCTTTTAGTGAAAGCTATCCATACCTTCATTCAAGAGATATTCTTCTGGAGATGCAGCACATTGTTCCCTCTCTCGAAGTGCAAACTAAGCCTCATTAATTAAGCTCATTAAATGAACAGAAACCTGTTTGAATGGAGGCAGTTGGAGCCCTTTCTGCTCTGATGTAGCAGCGGTATTTAACTCACCATATTGGTTGTCTGATGGCTGCACCTCAGGGTCAAGTTCTGTCACATGGCTTTTGTCCCAGAACTGCCTCTACTCTCTTTCTGTCTCTCTCTCTCTCTCTCTCTCTCACACACACACACACACACACACACACACACACACACACACACGCACACACACACACACACACACGCACACACACACACACACACACACGCACACACACACACACACACACTCCTTCGAGTGCTCCCTAACATGGCTCCTTTAAGGGGCTTGGCAGACCCCTGTTTTCCTCTCTCTAATCACTCTGTTCTCCAGGGGGTGCAGCCATTCTCAACACTCTGGAAAAGCTTGGCATTTGCCTAAGATCTCATTTCTGTAATTCATCGCCCGTCTCCTGGGAGCTGTGGCTGGCACCGGTGATGCCAAGTCCACCCTCCTCTTTTTCTTTATCTCTCTATTCCTATTCCTCCACGGCATCTCTTTCCCTATCTTCCTCTCCTTCATCTCTGTCACTTATTTGTTGCTGTCCCAAAAGAGGCCTGACTGAAGCTAAACTGGTGGGTGTGCACACATTAACCCTGCCGAAATTCTGTTAAAAGGCCGTTCCAGGCCCAGATCACATAAACGTGAAGTGTGTGTGTATGTATATATGTATATATGTATATATATATATATATATATATATATATATATATATATATATATATATATATATATATATATATATATACAGGTGAGTGAATCTTTTTATGGATTAGTATTTAACTCTCATTTATTATTGTTTGACTGTTGTATCTTACACATATTTACTGTCAAACCATTCACACACCTAATAAAGAAACAATAACATTATTCACCAATTGTGCTACAAATGCAGGAAATGTATTCCTAGTAGAAATGTGTTTTCCATTAATTGAAACAATAAAAGGTGAAAAAAAACAACACCCACCCAGATTTAACATTGAAAGAGGGATCAAACAAGGAGACCCAATTGCACCATTCTTGTTTTTGTCAATTATGCAGACAATGGCATTATATATGAAGAAAGACCACTTCAGAGGTATTGAATTAGATGGAGAAGAGTTAAAATGTTGTCAACTAGCAGATGACACCCCAATCTTTTTGCAGAACGAACGTGAAGTGGGAAAAGCCCTAGAGTGTCTCAATGTCTTCTCTTCTATCAGGTTTAAGAATTAATGTCAGGAAATGTGACCTCTTTCCTCTAAAGGATAAAGCAGCAGACTTATCTGAAATATGTGAGATTCCAGTGAATGAAATGGTTTCATACATAGGCATTAAAATGTGCAAAAATCAAGAAGAAAGAGTCACATTAAATTTTGCACCTTTGATTGAGAAGATGGGCAAAAAACTAGATAGCTGGCTTTTACGAGATCTTTCATTATGTGGTTGAGTTTTGTTGCAAAAAGTGAAGGTTTATCACGGCTCATATATGGTGCTGTGGTGCTGGACATTCCCCAAGCCTTAATTAAACAAATTGATTCTAAGTTATTTAATTTTATTTGGAGGAACAAACCTCACTATTAAAAAAAAGTCAATCCTGTGTAACCCATACTCTCATGGTGGTCTTAATGTTCTTGATTTCAACACTTCAAATACTACCTTAAAGGTTAAATGGTTAAAAAAATTATATGCTAGGCAAGAACAAAATGTGGTATATTATTCCAAATCTGATCTGTAAAAGTGTGGGTGGTATTGAATTTTTGTTAAATGTGTTTTTGACTTAAACATAATCCCCATCCAGCTATCTAATTTTCATAAACAAATGTTTTTGGCATGGATGATGGCCTACAAACATAACTTCTCCCCCCATAAATATACAATTTGGAATAACAGATATATCAAATACAAAAATAAATGTATATACTTTGATGGCTGGGTGAGGGGTGGTATCTTGATGGTGACACAATTGCTGGACAGAAATGGACATTTATTGTCCTATACAAAATTCTTAAGAAAATATGGAATTCCAGTCACTACTAAGGAATATGCTGTTGTCTTTGATGCAATACAGTCTGGGATTTTGAGACTGGTTGCAGGATGTGATTCCCTAGATAGTGTTAGTCAGTCTTTACCTGCGCCAACGTTAGGAGCTTTGACCCTCACCAACAAGAAGTGAAATAGTAATCACATTAGAAGTGTCTGTCAGGAAAAATCAATTCCTTCCGATAAGGCTTTTTGGGAAGCAAAAGTCCAAAATATCAATTGCAAATTGGTGTGGAATATAAATAAAAATATTGTGTCACCAACACGATAAGAGAAGTATCCTTTAAAATTGTACATAGGATTTATCCAGTTAAAAAGTCCTCTCCAGATTCAGAGATATAGATGAAATGTGTGTGTTTTGTAAATCTGAGCCTGAAACTGTGATTCACCTGTTTTATGAATATCCGTGTGTAAAGCTGCTCTGGATAGAGGTGGAAAGGTTTATGACAGATCAATTTGGAATCACCTTCACTTAAACATGAAGGACATTATTTTATATTTTGACAGCAGCACTAGATACAAAGAGACTTTTCTTTTAAACCTTATTATACTATTTGGGAAATACCACATACATAAATCCAGATGGGCTGAAAAAATCCCACGCTTTCTACAACTTAAACTGGAAATTGATTATTACTTTGGGACTCTGACAGGACTTAAGAATCAAAAGGTAATTAAAACATTGCCGATATGTGAAGCCTTAAATTACGTGTATGATTTGTGAACTCCTAGTTTGATACCCCTGCGCTGGGTTTGTCTCTCTGCTTCGTTATGTGTATTGTAAATGGTACTGTATATATGTACATATGTTGTGTGTTGTGTTGTGAGCTGTGTTGTGTATGTCAATAAATAATTTATATAAGATAAAAAAAGAAAGAAAGAAAGAAACTATAACATTATTCACCAATTGTGCTACAGATGGAGGAAATGTATTTCTACTGGAAATGTGTCTTCCATTAATTGAAAAATTAAAAGGTGAAAAAAAGGTCAATATTCCAAATCTGATTTAATAAAAAAACAACAACAAAAAAAAACAGTCCACAGAATATACCTGCTTATAGAAACTCAGACTTTAATGAGTCCAATGTGCGGGGATTGGAAGCTGCTGCACTGAGCCTTGTGCATCCAGAGCCCCTCTCTCTTACAGCAGTACAGGTGAACTGCTGCATCTCACATTTTGTTTATCAGTTTATGAGTAAACGGCTGTTGGTGGCAACCATTTTAAGCTAATAGCTGCCTTAAATAGCTGCAATTAGTGAGAAGCAGGAGATATTTAATCACTCCAGACCAATTAGTCTGTAATCAGGTAGTGTCTAAGAGCGAGCACGTTTTTGTCCTCCACTGTTCCCCTGCAAGAATCCGCCATATTTCTCTGTGCACTGAGAAGAGCAGTGATTAACACGCAGGGATATAGGCCCCCGTGGAATGCTGTAACGTGGAGTTAAATCAGGGAGAGAGGGAGGCGAGACACGACAGCCAAACCTGTTATTGCAGTTTAACATATGCAGAAGGTTAAATTAAAGCAAGCATCCTCATTTTATGTGTTTGTGTCACGGTGTGTTGTGTAAATTTGTGGAAACTAGCGTTCCGTCTGTTTGAAGCTGCAGCACAGAGAAAACTATTGTTTTGGGTTCGTTTTTTTTTTTTTTTTAAATTTTGGAAACAAACAGCGTTAGCAATTTACCTTGAAGCAGCAGATAATAAAGAAGTGGATGATGAGCAAGTGAGAGTTAATGGGAAAAGTGATTTCCAAAAATCACTCAATCCCTCCTGTAGTTTTATACAGGAGGGAGTGAGACGCATGGATGATTACTGGTAACAGTCACATCAATAAATGCTCAGCCTGGAAAGTCCCTGGCTTTGATAACAACACTGTTGTCACGACAATGCTCATGTCAGCTCCCAAAACCTCAGTCTGGGCCCCGTATCCATCAGTGAGTTATGCTTTACACACACACACACACACACACACACACACACACACACACACACACACACACACACACACACACACACACACACACACAAGGTAGGAGTGCTGTTGGTAGAATTAAACCTACATGTTAGTCCGCTTTGTGGAAGATTAAAAAACAGAGGAAGCTTTCACACAAGTCCCAAACGGTTTCCGTCCTTCTGCTGGCTGCTGTCTCACTCCCAACAGGGATTATTTGGAAAATCCTGCAGTGCTAATGCTTGAGAGATGGGGCACCACCGTGGCTGATACGAGCTCAACGGGGGGAATTGTGAGTCAACATAAGGCTGCAGCAAAGTATAATAGGCACTGGAATGAATAATGCAGTTTGCTTGCTGCCTAGTAAGAAGAATCAAACCTAGTGATCACAAAGCTTCCTGTCCTGTGATCAGGGAAAACATGAACAAACCTTCTTCAAGTCCAGCTGCCAGAAATGAACAGGAGGACTTTTAGTTCACGTCTTATTAAGTTATAACAAAAAAGAGTATTTGGTCTTCAATGAACAGAAGCTGTGTATGTTCTGAATTTTTTATCAAACCAGATTTTTATTAAAATTTTATTACAGTCAAGAATATGCAAGGGTTAAAGAACACTTCATTTCCTCAGCTGGGGGCCAGATGAAAATGGACTGGAGTCTGACTTTGGACATGTCTGCTCCAAAAGCTTTCTGTAGACTGTTGAGCAGTGATTTTTTTAACCCCTCCTAATTTTTTGTGCTACATTAAATTCATGTTTTTAATCATAACAAAATAAACGACTTGGCAATGTATTTTTAAGTATAACAGCAATGAGTTAAAAGTTAGCAGGTTTTATTTCTGTTCTGCCTATTTCTGTTCAGAGGTTTAAGCGTTTTCTTGTGAAACTCAAGTCTTTTCATCCATGCAGTCCTGAAGCCTGATTTGAACCGTCAGGCTTGAGTTCCGCTCTCTCTAAAAACCAGAGGATCTTAAATCATTTCAGAAATGTGTGACTGTCAGCTGGCCCCTGTGCTTTCACTTCACTCTTTTTTATTTTCTATTTCTTATGTATTCGCCTTCTATCACTCTCACATGTGACACAACAAGGACAGAGCTCCTCAAGGGCAGCCAGGCTGGCTCTGTCTGTGGACTATAAATACACACAGGTGGCCTGCATGGCCTGATGGTGCAGTGTCTGTAGCACCCACAATGAAAGTGTGGCCGGGCTTGTTTGTGTCAAACAGACATGTTAACCTGCTTTTATCAGGTTGATGTGGGGGGCTCCTAAACCTGGATCAGAAGCTGCAGCTCTGTGAGGAAAATGGAGGAAAGGAAGAACTAACTGTAAGGTGGTTAATGTGGTGTTCAAGGACTCTTAGTTCTGAGATCAATTTCACTGAAGAAAGCATCCGAAAAATATTTCTCAATTATTTTAGAGCAGCTTCTCATGTTTGAGAATAATGTCAAGGTCGCTATAGTAGTAAATTTTAATATTATTTTTTCTACACTTTTTAGACAGAAAATTCTCCTTTTGTGAATCTTCTGAAGTCTGTGCAGAAAAGCTGAACCCATGTTTTACAGTTTCAATGAAAAGAGTTTATTTTGAGTTTTCACATCATCCTAATTTTACTTGAAGCTTTGTTAATGATTTTGTATGGGAACAAACAATGTTTTTTCAACAAACTCACTGACAATGAGTGAATCTTTCAGCTAGAACTTCAGTCAAAATGCAGATTCATGTCTCACCTTGATGCTGTGAAACATCTGTTTTTGGCTTTATAGCACAGCAATAACATGAGATTCTGTTTGGGCTATACTCCTCACACTAAACATCCTACAGACCTTTCTGATCCATGCTTTTCTCATGCTGAATAAAAAAATAAGGTTGTTTCCCCCTCAGAGAAAAATCCTCAAATGAGGTTGTAGCTGTATCCCATGTTATGTTTTTTTTTCTTGCTTTGCAAAATAATTTTGGCTGAAAACAGACCAGATAAATTATGCATGGTAGGCCACAGTCAAATTCATATGTTTGATATAAAAGTACAAGTTTCTTTAATAATTGATATTGAACAATTTTTAATAGAGGGGTGGGTCGAAAATACTTGCTTTGTTATTTTTTTTCCTCACCGTGTATAGTAACCTTACACCATGACCTCCGTGTGTGTCTGTAGTCTTGCTGAAGCTGCGTATGTGTGTGATGGAATTAATAAGAGCCCACAAAACAAAAAGCCTGATCCCTAAATCCTGTCAAACAGGTTTACAGACTTACAGGACATATGCAACATGTGATATCTTTCTCTGCACTTCTTCCTGAGCACCCAGCGCTGCACATTTCTTGTGCAGTGGTTGAGCTGCTTCTCCTGTTACGTGGAAGAGTCGGATGGTAGAGATGAGATTCCCACAGAGACAAAAATCTGAGACGACACAGTTCTTCCTTGTAAACTTTAATAATTTTGACAACTCTTCACAAGCCAGTGAAGGTTCAGTTCAACAGTGCAGCTGACATTAATGTACAAGGGCCCTCTCACACTGGCAGGAGGGCAGTGAGGTAAATTCGGTGTTTAATATTGTGAAAAATAAAGGCTATCTTTCTCCTTTACAACAGCAGTGGTTTCTGACTCATTCAGCATTTGATTCAAGACATTCCTCATCTCATTAGGTTTTTCTTCAAAGGATTCTGTTAATGTTCACAAATTTCATCGATTCATAACCAAAGTATAATGAACTCTTGGTATCGATCATTGACTCTTCAAAGAAAAGCTCTGACCGCACACATTTAGGACAGAGATGCTTGTAGATATTTTGTTGTGGTGAACATAAACTCTGCTTCTCTCAGACTAAACTCTCAGTCAAATCAGGCTCCTTAAAGATCATCACACGGCCGAGCAGCACGCTGCTGCTGCTGCTGGCTCAAGCTTCTTTTAGTTAATGAGTACAGAAGAATCCGGAGAACGCTAAGAAGCAGGGCGAATATTAAGAGACGTGGTGTTGAACTCCACCACATATGTACACAGGAGAGCTGCATCAGTGCACATTCAACATCTCCGCAACGAGTCTGACATGCTACATATGAAACTATTTTAAAAACACTGCAAAGAGTTCACTGAAATCATCATCGTGTGAGGACATTATTGGCAGAGCATAACCACAGTCATTCACTAAAGACTTGAAGAGGAAACACAATATTTACATTACAACAAAAACCTCTTAATAAAAATACCTGCAAATTACAATTGTCTATTTAAGCATATAAGTCTTCCTTTCACATACTTTTATAGAACATTTGTTTCTCTGTATGTACAATCTTTATGGTCTCGAATCAGAATCGTTCCTTTTTACAGTATCAAACATTTTAAGCGTCCAGGTAAACTTCCCTGTTCAACACAAATCATCTATTTTAAACAATAGATGTCAAAAATGTACAATAAGTTTTGCAGTTTAGTAAAGCTTTAAACTGGAGCCATTTGTAGTTTTTCACTAAGCACAATTCACAAACAGTTTTCATAGCTGCTGACAAAGAGATGTCAAACAAAAACTCCTTTTCAAAAACCTGTAAATGACGAGAACTAAAGTTTGAGCAATTGAAAAAGAAAAGACCAGTTTGTATAATTGTAAGGTCCTTGTTCAATAGAACAAAATAAAAAACCTGATGTGAGTAGTGATTTTTTGGGTTGAATTCCTCACAGCGCTTTTGAAATCCCCTTGTGATTGTGCCTCCAGTTGGGTGTGAGTCCCTGGTGAAGCTTTGCTGGCTTTGCAACGGCTCTGTGCTGCCTGCACACCTGTGGAGGGGATGAATAGTGGCAGGGGGGTAAGCTCCAGAACTCCAGACTGACTGGCGCCATCAACAAAACGGAGGCCATGCTTGATCAACAATCCAAAACAAACCAGGTCAGACAACAAGCACACAGCTCCTCAGGCTGCTGGGCAAGACTGACGGGAGGTTGCAGACTGACTTCTACACTTACACACACACCACGGGCATGCTAGCTGCCTCACCCAGGTGTGTTCCAATCTAGGGCTACAGACCTGATGTGAAAGCCAGGACAGCAGCCTGAACGAGACAGTGAGTGAGTCAGAGAGAAAAAGGAGTGTCTGTCAGAATGAAGGAGGGTAAGCTGAGGTTTTAACCCTCACTTCTTCACTGATTGCTACAACAGTGACAGTTATTGCGCAAAGCTCAGCTGCTTCTGTGGTTGTCACCAACCACCAACCTCTGTATTCCTCAATTTATTCATCTTTCCCCTCACTGACAGCCATCCTCTGAACGCCCTGATCACATCACACTGCCCAACTCAATTCATAAAGGCTATTCAATGAACATCACTGGTGGTCTTTGTATTTGGACTAATGTGTATCCGTGATGGAAAAAAAAGAGGAAATAAACACATAATAAAAATATAATTAAAAGAGTGGATGATGTGTGACTTTACTTACCGTGCAGGGCTTCTGTCTCAGCGGCATAAAATAGAGTCCTCCGGCTTTTTCACTATTGACGTCCTCTACAAAAAAAAGAACAGAAGACAGGATGTAGAAATCTTCAGCTCATATTAATATGAGAGACCAAACGAGTTCCAAAATAAATGAAATCCATCAGAGCAACAGATATTCCGTCTATCTCCTATCACATTTTCTTGCGGCCTATTGAATAACAAATTGCCCTCATTGTGCGCAGTGAAGTGGTCTGAAGGCTGAGGTACTTCACTAATCCCGGGGTAAGGTGGGCCTCTGACACACTGTCGTTATCATGCAAATCATAGAGCCCGCAATCAAGTGCGCAATCTCTCCCACACGGATGCGGTTTGGCGCGTGATTATTCGCGACTGTAGAAAACGGTGCATCCCGTTTTGATCATTGTTTCTTATTATCACGGAGAGCACAATGACACATGACGGGCATGACGCGCTTTGTCTGACTGGCGGTCGGCAGTCTGGCACAGGGCGCTAGAGTAAACCTAGGTCCCGTTAAGACCCGCTGTGTAGGAGAGATAAAGCTTACCTGGTGGTGGTCGGCGTTCAGTACCGTCAGTGGTGTCCGGCTTGGATTGAAGACTGGAGCAGGGCAGGTCCCGGTCCGCTGTGGCTGATGCCTATGGAGAGCAGGGTGCGTCTCCAGGGCCAGCTGCAGGTCCAGGATGTAGTCTATGACGTGCTGGAGAATCTCCACTTTGCTGACTTTCTTATCCTGCGGAATGGTCGGCACCAGGCGCTTCAGCCGGCTGTAGCAGTCATTCATGTCGTACTGCAGGCAGAACAGGTCCTCCTCTTCCATCCTGCACCGGGCGATGTTGACGCTCTGTTTCGACAGATAGTGCAGGGAGAAGTCGCCGCTGCTGGAAGAGGAGGAGGAGGAGTCCTGGGGTTGGACTGGAGTAATAGCCTTCATCTTATGTAACCAAAAAGCTCACAAGGAGAAGAAAAATAAAAACCCGATCGAGTTCCACGACAGAATCAATAGTACAAACAGCTATACCGCCAAAAAAGAGACGGGGCAAGACCGACCAGGAGACGCAATTCGAGTATGTTAACACATCCCGTAAAGCCTCACAGTTTGTCTTGTTTCAGTACGCTCGGTGTGAAACGGGTGAATAGATTCCCTTCATTTATAGAGAAGAGGGGAGGCGCCGAGCCAATCGGCTGACAGATGAGGAAGAGAAGCTGGTCAATCACCAGCAGCCCGCTGCTCAACGACCCCACTACGGAGCCGAGGAAAGGCGTGTCCCATTCTGCGAGAGCCGCGGCGGGCTGCCTGTTGGTGAGAGAGAGAGATGTGCATGTGTGTGAAAGAAAAAGAGAGGGGAGTTAAAGCACTCAGTGTGCATTGCCCCCACGGTATAAAAAAGGATCTCATGCTCCCCCTTCAGAGGCCCGTAGTGAAGATCTAGGGATGAATCCAGCCAGTGGATGTGTTCTGTTCACAGCACTCAGTGGGCTGATAAGCGCAGGAGTGCACCTTTAGAGCCGTTGTTGATGCGTAATTACGCGTAGCCATCCTCATATCGATCACCTCTCAAACAGATTATCCCGAGCCGATCCAGCTTCACTCTCTGGGAGACACGGGGATGTTTACAGGAGCCCAAACACATCATGAAATACAAACTCAACAAAGTACAAATAAATCATTGTTCTGACTGCTTCGGTTGGCATTTACACATAGCAACCTTTGTTGCTGAAATGTGTTGGGTAAACTAGTTAAGAATAGAATAATAATAATAATAATAATAATAATAATAATAATAATAATAATAATAATAATAATAATTATTATTATTATTATTATTATTATTATTATTATTGTTGTTGTTGTTGTTGTTGTTGTTGTTATTATAATAACTGTTTATGCTTCACTACCTCAGTAAATAGCACTTAAGCATTCAGTGCAGTTAGAGCTCCAACATCTGATATGATATAATGCTGTTTGTTAAATTACTTCATAACAAGTGTTTTATCTTAACCTCGATAAAATATAGTGTGTGTGTGTGTGTGTGTGTGTGTGTGTGTGTGTGTGTGTGTGTGTGTGTGTGTGTGTGTGTGGCGGGGGGGGGATCTGCTATTCCTTCTCCAGCAGTGTGTTTTTGTGCCTCTACATTCCTGCACTCCCAGGACGCTGCTGCGTTCTGCATCCTCCTTCTCCTCAGCCCTTTGAGTCCCCTGTCGGGCAGACTGCCTGGCGCCACAAGGGGAGCTCAGCACTGACACCCGGCTTCTCTCCTCCTCTTACCTCTTTTTCTCTTCCCTCCTTTCTCGCCTGTCAGATAGGTTGCCAAGACAACGGTGAGGCTACACTCAGCTTCAGTCCAGCCTAAAGTGTTTTCTAACATGGACGCATCTGAGTGGCCTTCAGGTCTGAGTCCAGCTAGGGAAGACACTCACCTCAGTAAGTTTTTGAAGGTTTTAATGTCCCACACTTTGTTGGAACCACCACAGTCTCTTCTGCCATGAATACTGAAAGGCTCACACAGCTTTAAATGGGTGTTTTCCTCTTCTCCTTTTCTTCCGCTCCTTCTCTCTATTTTCTGTTGCTATGGGAAGTGACTGTTGTGCTCAGTAATGTCAGCAAGAATGTTCAGCCACAACTTCAGAAGTGTCAAGTACTTTTGATGGTGGCTAGTATGTGAATTCCCATAGCAAGCATATATATATATATATATATGTGTGTGTATTAGGGCTGGGCAACGATTAAAACTTTTAATCGTACTTAATCGCATGATTTCCCTGATTAATCATAATTAATGGCATTGTGAAAGTGCCATAACATCTGTCATGCAAACACTGAATCAGTACTTGTTATACAGTAATAGTTAAATGACATTTAGTGCTAATCAAATTTACAAAATGTAAATACAAAATTAAAGCTTATTGCCACTGTCAGGACATTAAAGTGATACTCCGGGATGGAACAAGTTGGGTACTCTCACAAGGTTTAGGGCAGAAATGACCCCTACAGCAGTGTTTTTGTGCAGCAGAAGCCCAGAGCGCTCGCACCAAACCCCCCTCCCTGCTCCTCTGCCGGTTTCCTCTGCACTCAGACGGGGCCATATTTTACTTGACCAAAAACACAAAGAAATGGACTCCCACCGAAAAACTCTGATATCGGTCTGCATTCACGCTTTATTTAGAGAATTATCAGCGTGTTACTTTCACACAAAACACCGCTAAATGAGGCTCTAGTTCTCATCCTGTCTCTTCGTCCTGGCAGACTACCTGTGTTTGTTTATATCTGGCACGCTGTGCGCGCGGACTGATACACTAAGCGGCGAGCGCCTTTAAAGGGCAACTCCAGTTTTTTGACACGTGGACCTTATTTACAGGTGTGTGCATGCTCATATACTCACTCAGACAAACATCGTGCAGCTCGGAGTCCTTCAGAAGTTATTTAGATCCAGCTGATTTTAGCCGCACTTAGCGGGGGCCACGGCAAGGGAGCTTCAGCGCAGGACATAATCTCTGCAGAATCGCTCATTTCAGCTATATTTTTTCATCCATCGCTATCCATCGTTATCACAAACACACTCCTCTTCTGTTGCCATAGGCGAACACTGTCCACAAACGCACCACCAGTTTGCATTGAGTCGTGGACGTGCTCCTGTTTGTTGTTCTGGAGCCAGCTCTTCGTCTCTCTCCCTCTGCATCCTTCTTTCATGGAGCTCCTCGTCCGTGTACTCAGGCTCAAACCAGTGAGGACAACCGTCAAACTCGAAGTCGTAGTCTGAAGACTGTCGACGAGCTGACTTTATGATAACACTGGCGATGGATGAAAAAATATAGCCAAAATGCCCCTCTTCTCCATGCTTGTTTTGGTTACTCATCGTGTTTTTCCGACAATTTCACTTCTGGTCAGCGACAGACATTTACAAAATAAAAGCATGTGAGCAACATGCACTAATGTACGATAAAATATTTAACGGCGTTAATAGATTGACGGGTTAACGTGAAATTAACGCATTAACTTGCCCAGCACTAATATATATATATATATATATATATATATATATATATATATATATATATATATATATATATATATATATATATATATATATATATATATATCCCAGATAAAACTTTTATTATTCCCCTCCCTATATTATTAACAGTGTTTACATAAGACAAAGCTTGATATATGTGTTTGACAATTAGCTTAATGACACCTACTCTGTTGCTCATCTACAGCTCCTGGTTCGAAATTCAACTTGAATTAACACTAAAAGATTGAGTTAACATACTTTGTTATATCCTTAGTATTAAAAGTTAGGTTATAATTTGCATATAATATACACTTGATGTTATTCATTAAATTTCAGTAATAAAATTATTGAAAATGAGAAGAAATTGTGCCTGCCCCCATGTTCTGGTCTAATCTTATCACTACTGTAAAGTAGCAAAAAAATTGCCATAGCCTTTATAAAGAGATTGTGTGACCTGCAGATAGTGCACTTCTTTCAGTGGGAAATATGTAAAGATAGTGTGGTATTTTATGCTTATTCTCTCGTTATTTTGTACAAATTGTTGAAAGTACAACAACAGTAGATCGATTATCTGACAACTCAATATTGTGATATTGCAACCGGTGAAGTTGGTTTTAGGTTGGATATTCAACAGACATTCACTGCCAACCAACCAGTGCCTTCTCACTCTTTATACCCAGGCATGGCAGCAGCAGCGTAATTACATCTAACAAAACCTTTGCTGTCAACGTCAGGTGTTAAAAACAAGAGACTGTCAATAAATTGCCTATTCAATTCCCCTCCATGTCAAGTGACCCATTTTCCTGAAAGAGACTTTGAATTATAACACCTTGATAAAATAAGACACACCACTTTTCATCTTTAATCTATTCTAAAAAAATTTTGGTTGATTTATGAGCCAAATTTGGACTATTTTCTTCAATAACTACCACGTCATGTGACCAATTATCCTGGAATTAATCTTGAACAATAAAACAAAACACAATTTATAGATAATTTGTACTCAAAAAATTATATGGTTAAATTTAAAGCCAAAATTCGACTTTTATTCAATAGCTCCCGTGTCATGTGACTTATTTTTTGAAAATGAGCTTTAAAAATAGCAGTGTCATGGAACAACAAGACAAACTACATTTTATCTCTAACTTGTACTCCAAAAAAATGTTGTTAAATTGATAGCCAATTTTCGACCCTTTTCTTCAAAAGCTTCCATTTTATCAATGAGTTATTGAGTTAATTGAATTCATTGCTAAAACTTAAAGCTTCTCAGAGTATTAGATTTGCCAATCAAAAACTATATGAATTTGGCAACAGACCAAGTAAATATTTAGCTAGATTGGTAAATAAGAAGTCTGATTCTCAATGTATTCAACTATTAAAGGTGCTGACAGGAAAAGGAAAACAGATGCAGACAAATCATTTGAACAATGCTATAACAAACTGTGTGAAAGTGATCAACCCGTGTTAACTCAGAAATTCGCCAAGGTTTTTTCCCCCAATATGAGTCATAAAATCACAGACATACAAAAAGAAACACTTAATAAACTGATAACAGAGCAGGAAGTTGAGGGAGCTTTGAATTCTATGAATGTACAGCCCCAGGTCCAGATGAGCTGGGGTGTGAATTTAATAAAGAATTCAAATCCTTGTTAATACAACGGTTACTGAATATGTTTTTGTGACTCCTTGCAAAACAGTGTCCTTCCTAGATCACTCTGAAAAAGGGAAAACCTGATGATACATGTGGATCCTACAGACCTATAAACCTATTAAATACTGATCTCAAACTTCTTTCTAAGATCCTTGCTATGTTTAGAAACAGTCCTGCCTAAACTTATAGATGGTGACCAAACAGGATTCATTAGTGGCAGAAACTCTTGTAATAATATGAGGAGGCTTCTCAATATAATTCAGCTTTCCCAATTTGAAAAATTCGACAGTGTAGTTGTTAGCCTGGATGCTGAGAAAGCATTTGATCGGATCGAGTGGTCTTATCTCTTTTCTACTCTTGAGAGTCTTGACCTAGGCAACACATTTATTAGCTGGGTGAAGATTGATTCATTCATTTTCTGAACCGCTTATCCTGTTGAGGATCGCAGGTGGCTTGGGCCTATCAGCTGGGTGAAGATGCTCTATAAAAACCCATCAGCTGCTGTCCAAACAAATGGAAAGAGATCATCTTACTTCCACCTAAGCCTGGGTACAAGACAGGGTCGCCCCCTGTCCCCTTTATTGTTTGCAGTTGCTATCGAGCCTCTGGCAGCGGCTGTTAGATGCAGCCCTAATATTACAGGGGTTTCAGTTGGTGGTAAAACCCACAAGATCTCTTTGCATGCTGTCAATGTGTTGCTAGATCTTACAAACTCAGATGTCTCAATACCTGCACTGTTGGATCTTATTAATTGCTCCGGCAAGTTCTCAGGCTATAAGATAGATTTCTCAAAGTCAGAAGCTCTTCCTTTAGGTAAACACTGTGACGCCCCCTCCTCTTCTTTGCCCATTCAAATGGTCACCGTAAGGTTACCATATCTGGGAATAGTGAAAACTCCATTGCTTCATCAATTATATAAAGCTAACCCCTCCCCCCATTGAAAAATGTACATGGAGTGGGAAGAAACCCTGTATGAGCCTAGCTAGACTCATGAAGCCTTGGGAAAGGGGGGGGGGGGGGGGGGGGGGGGTCAGTGCCAGATGTCAGGCTTTACCAATTGGCTTCATAGTTGGGCTATATTGCTGAATGGATTAGAAATGATAGTGACTGTGTTTGGCTTGATTTAGAATCATTTCAGGTTAACCCACACCTGAGGGGCCTCTTGTTTGCCCTTGAACCAAAAAGGATGAAACCTCGTATTGGTGACAAAAAAATAATACAAATAACTATTAAAGCCTTGCAGGATATAAGAAAAATAGAGTAGGGCTAGAGGGACAACTGTCCTCTCTCTCGCCTGTATGGGGCAATGCAGATTTCTCTCCTGGTATTGCTGATAGGAGCTTTGAAATGTGGGGCATTAAAGGGATTGTTACCATAGAGCATTTATATGAAAAGAAAATACTTCTCTCATTTAACCATCTATGTAAGAGATACAGCATACTCTGAACAGAATTTTTCAGGTATCTCCAAATACAGACCTTCTCAAATAGTAGGAAAGATGGAGGTATCTCTCATCAACCCTCTCCACTGGAGAAATTAGTCTGTGTTGGAAGGAAGAAGGGTATACTCGGGCTTGGGTACAAAGCCCTTTTTAACTATGAAAAAGGAAAACCAGCATTTATGGCCACTAATTGGAATGGGGACCTGATCATGGACATGGATGATGCTGCCTGGTTGGAGATATGGAAACTAGCAAACAATATTTCAGTCTACAACAGGCTAAAATAAAATCAATTCAGGTTACTACGGCACCTGCAGTTAACTCCCCAACTCAGACATAGAACAGATCCTAACAAATCTGAGCTGTGCACGAAGTGTATTGTTAAGGTTGGTACCTATATTCATTGTGTTTGGACCTGTATATATATATATATATATATATATATATATATATATATATATATATATATATATGTATATATATATATATATATATATATATGATTACTGGAAAAATATAGTAGATAGACTGCACCTTATTCTTAACATTAAATTGAACAAGGATCTTCTGGCTTTACTGTTAAGGTTGCCAGATGCACAACTTGAAAGCTGCAGCCTCCGCAAGAAGGTCACCGGTTTGATTCCCAGCTTGGCTGGTGGGGCCTCCTGTGTGGAGTTTGCATGTGCTCCCCGTGCATGCGTGGGTTCTCTCAGGATACTTCCTCCCTCAGTCCAAAAACATGCTCACCAGGTTAATTGGTCATTCAAAATTGTCCATAGGTGTGAGTGTGTGTGTGAATGGTTGTCTGTCTGTGTCTGTGTCAGCCCTGTGATTGACTGGTGACCACTCCAGGGTGTACTCCGCCTCTCACCCAATGACAGCTGGGATAGGCTCCAGCCACCCGCGACCTTGAACAGGATATATATGTGTGAATGTGTGTGTGTGTGTGTGTGTGTGTGTGTGTGTGTGTGTGTGTGTGTGTGTGTGGGGGGGGGGGGTGTTGCGGATATATATGTGTGTCAATATATATTATATAAAAATCAACAAAGATTTTTGGAAGAAAAAAAAAGCTTCTATGTTATTCGAACCATTAATCTCAAAATGATCTTAAAAGATAAGAGTCCACTTTTTTATCTCTAGCTTTTACTTCAAAAGATGTATTGATAGATTTTAAGCCACATTTCAAACCTTTCAATCAAAAGCTTCCATGTTACGTGACCAGTTATCCTGAAAATTATCTTTTTTCCTAAAAAAGCAGTGTCCTGGAGCAATAAGACACACCACTTTTTAATCTCTAATATAAACTTCAAAAATTATATGGTTGAAGTAAAAGCAAAAGTTGGACTCTTTCCTTTAAAATCTCCAAGTTGTGTGTCTCATTGTTTCAAGACACTGATATTTTTTGAGATCATTTTCAGGATAACTTGTCACATGACATGGGAGCTATTGAGGACAAAGTCAAAAACTGGCTCCAAAACCATCCATACATTTTTTGGATTACAAATTAGAGCTAAATAGTGCTGTGTCCTATTATTTTAAGGTATTGTTATTTGTCAAGATAATTTTCAGGAAAATTGGTAAAATAACACAGGAGCTATTGAAGAAAGAGTCTAAATTTGGCTTTGAATTCAACATTTAAAAAAATAATAATTTTATGAATAATCTCAAAACATATTAATATATTAATATTGTTTATACAAATAAAACAAATTAGAGATAAATATTAGTATGTCTAATTTTTTCAAGGTGCTGTTATTATTCTAATTATTTCAGGATAATTGGCCACAACACATGGTAGCTATTGAAAAAAGGCAAACTTTGGCTCCTTATTCAAATATGTATATAATGTATTTTGGAGAACAAACAAGAGATTAAGAGTGGTGTCTCTTGTTGTTCTGAGACACAGCTATTCTTCAAGAACAATATCAATATAGTTGGTCACATTACATGAGACGCTATTAATGAATAGAGTCTAAATTTTGCTTTTAATTTAATCACAAATGTTTTTGGAGTACAAACTAGAGATGAAAAGTTGTGTGTCTTACTGTTTCAAGGTGTTGTTTCTTTTTAAGGTCACTTTCAGAAAAATTGGTCACACGACAAGGAAGTCATTGAAGAAAAACTGCTTTTGGCGGGATTTTAATCGGTAATTTAATGATTGTCCCTTGTTTTTAGTACCCAAAGTTTACAGCAAGGGTTCTGTTAGACTAGTGCTGTGTACCATTTCTACTCGGACCTGGGAAGTCGGCAGTGGGAGTGATGTCATTTCCAGGTTCAGCGTCCCAGTTGTCAAGTGGGTAAAGCTTGCCTTAACAGCAGTATTTCTGTATATAAATATCAAATTATTATATGTATAAATATTTTTAAATATGTGTGTGTGTGTGTGTGTGTGTGTGTGTGTGTGTGTGTGTGTGTGTGTTAATAAGTGTCAATGAAAAGAAGTTTTTGTTTTGACATAAACAATTGAGGGCAAAGTAAAATTGAATCGAAAAAACAACAACCATAAATATCAACACAAGAATTTGGAGCTTAGGCTCGTTTTGCCTATAAGGGAATGTGTGTAGTGAAATTTTAAATCACAGTTTCGAACAAAGAGGTGAACCAACAGACTTGCAATGATGCTGAACCCAGATTCTTGAGACTGGCAAAAACATGTCCGACTAAAATATGTGAAAGTTTGAGTGAAAGTCAATTAAATTTTCCAGTCAACATCATCCATTGTTGATCATCAGATGTTCTTTTGCACAAATGTTAAATATTTCAATATCTGTTTGTTTTTAGTTTAGTTTTCATTATTAAATTGTGAAAGAAATATTTAAAATGAAAAATAAATATGACGGATGAAAGAGTAGACTACAATAGTATTTTTACAACATCAGGGAGTGAACATTCAACAATTTTTACTCATTTTGTGATTGTCTAAAATGTGTCTTGAGTTTTCGTCAGCATTTTCAGATGTTTATCAAAAAGCAATAAAATTAGATAATCACATGGTCAGCTTTATCCCTTAATCAATCAATCAATCAATCAATCAATCAATCAATCAATCAATCAATCAACCAACCAATCAATCAACCAACCAATCAATCAATCAATCAATCAGTTTTTATTTGTATGGCACCAAATCACAACAAACATTATCTTAAGACACTTTCCAAAAAAATGAACAGGTCTAGAACCATTAATGTCAATAAAGTTTTATTAGCAGAAACTCAAGATCAAGACAAGATAAGGAGTCTCATCTCATCTTAATCCACCATGAGTACAGGACTTTGCAGCATTTAGCAAGTTACAATGGAGAGGAACAACCAGACTCGTGTTAGACAGACACCTGAGGAGACTGTGTTGGGGTTAGAGAGACAGATAGAGGAGAGAGAGTGGGAGAGAGAAGTATAGGGAGAATGGGGAGGGGGTGACAAAGGGAGAGGGAGACACACACACACACACACACACACACACACACACACACACACAGTCCGATGTCTTGCGTTGTGGTGGCGGTTGTGGCGACTATGGGTCCACAGCAGCAGGCCATTCCCAGCAAACAATCCAAAGCCGTAGCAGCTGGAGTCTGACAGGAGCACAGCAGCAGACCGTCCACTTCACTGATCCCCAGGAACCTACAAGACAAACTCAGAGGTGTATGGTCAGTAACTATAACAGGACAGTAAGACTAGAAGCTAGACTGACAGAAAAAGAGGGAAACAGGAGCCCTGTGTGTCGTTTCCCCCCGGCAGTCTAAACTTATAGCAGCATGACTAAGAGCTGGTTCAGACCTGATCCAGCTCTAACTGTAAGCTTTATCAAAAAGGAAAGTTTTAAGTCTATTCTTAAAGTTGGTGCCTATATTCAGCTGCAGTTGTCTGAAGAACTAGTACTTAATCAACAAAAATCCTTCACTGACATCTCTACATAACTCCAAACAGATTTTTTGTCTCTCTCTCTCTCTCACTCACACACACACACACACACACACACACACACACACACACACACACACACACACACACACACACACACACACACACACAAGCCTCTTAGCAGTTGCTGGACGTGTCTATAACATGACTATAACTCACAACAACTTTCTCCAGGAAATAAAAGAGAGGTTTAATGAAATGAATGAAAAATACTTTATTTATCCCAAAGGGAAATTCAGGATTGTAGTAGTTCAGATTGTTTTCATTAATAATAATAACAACGATAATAACAATAATAATAACAATTAATTCTGGACTTTGTTCATGAGGCTGCTGGCTGCTGGCAGGAATGATCTTCTGTACCTCTCAGTCTTACATCGGACCTGAAGAAGCCTCTCACTGAACACACTCCTCTGTCTCATCGCCGTGCTGTGGAGAGGGTGTGAAGACTCCTCCATTATCTTCATCAGCTTGTGCACTATTCTTTTTTGGACGATCAGCTCCAGCGGCTCCAGAGTTACTCCAAGCACAGAAGCAGCTTTCTTGATCAGTTTGTTGATTCTCTTCAAGTCTCTGGTTCTGATGCTGCTGCCTCAGCAGATCGCTGCGAAGCTGATTGCACTTTCAACAACAGACTTATAGAAGATGTGCAACATTTTGGTATAGACGTTGAAAGATCTCAGCTTCCTTAAGAAGTAGAGTCTGCTCAGACCTTTCTTGTAGATGTACTCAGAGTTGCATTTCCACTCAAGTCTATTGTCCAGCTGAACTCCAAGGTACTTGTATTCCTCCACCTCCTCTCCCAGGATGGAAACACATCCATGTGTATTCTTGTTCCTCTTGAAGTCAACAATCATCTCTTTTGTTTCTGGTGGTATTCAAGATGAGATGATTGTTACCGCACCATTTTACAGACTGTCCAAACAGTTCTCTGTACTCTGCTTCCTGTCCATCACTGATAAACCCAATGACTGCTGAGTCATCAGAGTGTTTCTGCAGATGACATGACTTAGAGTTGTACTGGAAGTCTGAGGTGTACAACATGAAGAGGAACAGTAAAGTACAGTTCCTTGTGGTGTTCCAGTCCTGCTGACCACCTTCTCAGACACACAACTATTCAGTCTCACAAACTGTGGTCTGTTTCTGAGGTAGTCATAAATCCAGGTGGCTATGGAGGTATCCACCTGGAATCCATGGAGCTTCTCACAAAGCAGAGCTGGCTGAATCGTATTAAAGGCACTTGAGAAGTCAAAGAACATGACCCTCAAAGTGCTGCCTGACTGGTCCAGATGAGAGTGGGCTCTCTGAAGCAGGTAGATGATGGCGTCTTCAACCCTAAGCCCATTACGATATGCAAACTGTAATGGGTCTAGAAAGGTGTTGACCTGCTTGTTGAGGTGAGCCAGTAGGAGTCTCTCCAGGACTTTCATGATGTTAGATGTCAGGGCAACTGGTCTGTAGTCATTTGGTTCAGCAGGTTGTGGTTTTTTAGGCACTGGAACAAGGCAGGATGTTTTTCACAGCACCGGAATTCTTTTCTGACTCAGGCTGGTGTTGAACAGGTGCTGAAGAATCAGACATAACTGTTTCGAGCAGGTCTTGAGAACTCTGGGACTGACACCATCTGGACCTGCTGCCTTGTTCTGGTTCAGTTTCTCCAGTTGTTTCTTGACTTGATTACAGGAGACAGACAAAGTGGAGGAGGAGGCAGTGGAGGTTTCAGGAAGTCCTGGTTTGGATGGAGATGAGACTTTATCCATGTCCTTGACTGAGCTGCAGGGTGACAGAGTGGGGCAGTGACAGGAAAGCTGTGGGTTCAGGGAGGGTGTGTGGCCTGTTGGGTTTGAGGCAGGAGGTGAGCTGAACCTATTGAAGAGCATGTTCAGTTCATTAGCTTTGTCCAGACCTCCGTCAGTTTGATCCCCCTTTATCTTGAAGCCAGTGATCTTCTTCAATCCTGACCACACATCCCTGAATCAAGTGAAGGCTTTTTACAAAGAGGCTTAATGTCATTGTTTGGGTTTTCTGTTGAGAAAAATCTGGGTTTTGGATTTTATTCTATGTCTTGAGTTTCTTGGTTCTTTGTGGTTCTTGTGTTAGTCTTAGTTATTCTTGTTGAGTGTTCTGTATTTCCTATTTTTGTCTTTAATGTGTTCCTGGCTGTTTTGATCTGGTTCTTGTCATGTGTATGTTTTTTTGTGATTATTCTTAGTGTTTCTGTGTTTTAGATGTATTCAGTCTCTGTCTTGAGTTTCCCTGTGTTTGGATTAGTTCTCTTTGTGTTTCCTTTCAGTTTAATTGTCCTTCATGTGTTTCACCTGTGTCTTATTTCACACCTGAGTTGATTACTCCCCTGTGTATATAGGGTGCGTCTCAATGCGTTAACTTCGTGCTTCCTCCGTCCTATCTCCTCTACGACATCAGAAGTACTTTCCCAGTCGCCATTTTGAAGACTGTCCCAAAGTGATAATTGTGCTCAGAGGAGAGAGGATGGAGGATGGAGGAGACTGATCGGAGGAGCTATGATCAAGGAGACATGAGAGCCGGCTTTGCGGAAGTCTTTTCACTGACAGACACGCCCCCATATGGAATATCACTCTCTGATTGGACGCTGCAGCGGCTCAGACTTCACATGAAACTTCACAAACACAACAGAGTTTAATGAAAGAAAAGACGAGCTGAGGACAGGCACAGAGGATTGTTCAGAAACTGATCATAAATCTGGTAATAAAGTGTTCGCTGTGAGTTTAAAGCACAAAACACTGAACACAACCATCATCAAATCAATATAACAGAGGATTAATAGAGAAAACTGACTGATCAATAACATCTTCCTGAGACACAATAAGGCGGGTTATATTAATAGCTGTTCCAATGTTCATGTCCTCTGGATGCATATGTCCTCCGTTTGGTTAGCATGTGGCTAATTGACCAAGGATACACTGGTGTATCCTCCACTGCGTTGCCATGGCTATAAATACCCAACATGCACTGCATGAATCTACAAAAAAGGAAAAAATGGAAGGAAAAGACGCACCAAAG
This sequence comes from Halichoeres trimaculatus, assembly GCF_033239565.1. Classification (NCBI taxonomy): domain Eukaryota; kingdom Metazoa; phylum Chordata; class Actinopteri; order Labriformes; family Labridae; genus Halichoeres; species Halichoeres trimaculatus. Next base: position 1,359,966 of record NW_027437190.1, on the reverse strand, counting down.
AGAGACGCTCCAGTGGAGGCGCGCGGTAAATTCAAATTCAAATGTAAGTAACAAAATACACCTTTTGAAAAGAACAACTTATCCCATGTCCAACACTAAACTCTTTTGTGCGTCACCCACGTAACTATAATTACTGAGAAGCTGCACCTGCAGAGTGTCAATGATGTGACAATAAAAAAGCAAAAAGCGTACAAAAGTGGCAAACCATGACAATATGTGTAGCCTCTGGAGAATACGGCACACGGTCTCCTCCCACGTTTGTATTTAACTTTCCAAGCACTGTCCACAGTGCAACACGTGTTATGTGAGACAATGTAACTCCAATTACACAAAAATTTGTGAAAGGAATCTGATGGTAAAAAAAAATGCCTTTGTAGGCTGTTCCATTAGCTTCTCCTTTTGAGCAGAGGCAGGACACTTGCCTTGGATTGGAAGGAAGTGGCTTCTGAGGCACTGCCTCCCAAGGCAAGGCAAGGCAAGATATCTGGGCTTTGGGAAACAGCCTGAGTTTCTTGTGTTCTTGGTCAGTTCATAATATGCTGTCTCTTCTTGTTTTCTCCTGCTTCCCATGCTTTTCCGTGCTTCTTGAGTCTCAGTGAGTTTTCTAGTGTTTTCTTTTTGTTTTGTTTTTTATTTTGTAAGAGTTTTGGGTTTTCAGTTTTGGGATTTTTGGTTTAGTTAAATAAAGCGTTTTAGTTACATCTGCCTATCACTTAAAGGCTTATTCATTGATCAGGTTCAAGAGGCAATTTTGTTTAGTGTCACACTTGGTGAGCACCTGACATGGAAGAAGCACATCAATAAGATTGTCAAGAAATGGGATATCCTCCATCAGATGTTGTTCTCCCTTTCTTACCCCTGCTACTAGTGTGTAGGTGACACAGGCATTAGTTTTATTGCATCTTTACTACTTTTCACCAGTCTGGTCAGGGGCAGCCAAAGCAAATCTTTCCAAGCTTCAAATAGCACAAAATAAAGCTGCAAGACTCGCTTTGCTTTAGCATGTCCATCAGGCTCGAGGCTGAGCACAGAGAGTATGCATGCTAGGCTCTCATGGCTCAGAGTAGACAAGAGGTTGGCATGTAACCTGGCACATTTCTTCAGAAATGTTATTTATAGTGAGCAACCAAGTTGTCTGTACTCTCAAATAAATTACGTCAGAGGTCAACATGATTTTAGAACCAGGCAGGCCTCTCGTGGTCATATAGATCAACAAAAACCCAGAGCAGAGGCAGTGTGCAGAACTGTAATGTATAGAGCCATCACAATGTGGAATAATTAACCAGTTATCATTGTTCAGGCCCCCAGTAGATCCAGTTTCAAGAGATCAGTAAAAGAAAAATTTAAAACTAATTAATGAACATTGATGTATTCTTATTGAAATACATGTTGTAAATGTTGATACCTTTTATTTCAAGTTGTGTATAAACTGAGGTGGTTTTTTTTTATGATTCTTGTATTTTAAGTGCCTCTTTGTATATTTTATTCTGGATGTAGTTAATAGTTACTTGTGTTTCTATGTGTTCTGTATGTGTATATTCTGTGTTGTATGTTTGCTGTATGTGGACCCCAGGAAGAGTAGCTGCTGCATTGGTAGCAGCTAATGGGGATCCAATGAAATAGAAAAATAAAAAAGATACTCCGATTTTTTTTGATTTAAATAAATATGTTTACAATAATTGTTTGAAACCCAGTTGATTTATTTAAATTACCAAATTAAAAAAATGTGTTTTTTTTTAAAGTCAAAACATGTTCATTTTGAATATTTAATGTAAATGATAACAGTTGCTAGAGTAAATGATTTAATTAAAAAAAAAGACAAATGAGACTGTATGAAAAAATCAACAAAAGTTAATATTTAACATGTGGCAATGTAAATGTGTTCCTATGATGCAAACAGACTTATTTAAAATCTCAATATCTTTATAAAAGTTAATAAATAGAAATAATTTGATATTTATTGTGTTTGAGGGTGTTGACAAAAACTAAGGAACAACAGGGGGGAAAAAAGAGATTTTGTCATAAAATAACAGATTTAGGAGGTTGCAACAAAACATTTTATGACAGCTGAGACTCTGCTTCAAATGCACATGAGTTTAGATTTATCAATATTTCAAAAAAAAAAAAATCCTGTTTTATTGAACCCGTCAAGCAATGCTTTACTCTCGCTAAAACAGACAGCCAATGTTGTCAGCGTTCTCAGTGGCCTTGCTAGCAGTGACATCCTCATTTGCTTTACAGGTAGCTCTGCAGTGACGACAGCAGCTAGATAGGCTCAGAAACAGCAGTGGCAGATGAGTGCATGCCGTATATGCCCGCCCCCACCCTGGTCTGTTTCTAATGGGAAGACATTTCACACGGTGGATACTGGTGAGTTGCCAGGAGGTGGCAGTACATAGTAAGAAGTAAGGACACACTTGTGAATTTATAGTTTCACTTAGCAGACACTTTTTTTCCATAGGGATGTACAACACTGAGAAGCTGGGGGTTGCTCCTGAACACTTTCAGGAAATTATGCTAAAACCTTTCCATCTACCAGCCCAATTCCCAATCTTAATCCATGTTAGGACTTGAACCAGCGACCTTCTAGTTACTAACCTCAATTCCAATGGACTGAACTACTGCCACTCCTGAATGAATGTCAGAGGTGAGTGTTCCAACCAATTTCCTGCGCTGGTTATGGAATGGTAAGCAGTTGACGGTCGTGGTGCTTTTGCTCTTTTCTTACACGGAGACTGTGTTTGAGAAGGCTGAAAATTGGTCAGTTTGAAGACAGGGAATTCACACCCATGTTAACACAGATTTATTGTGTTCTTGTCAAATGTTTGCACTCGTTATTTTCAAACACGTCTCTATTGGTTGATCATTCCTAGAATGCAGACGCCAGTGTTTTCAGTTGCTGTGGGTGCACAGATCGGGTCCTTAACGTCATCATGTGAACAGAGAAAGGCCTCAAAGTACATTCTCATAACATCCTTTGAATTTTACAGTAACAATGTTTGTCCATTTTTTCACAAATCCATCACAGGAACATTTTAGAAAAAAAAAAAACTGTAATCAGAGGCCTTAATAAAGCCACAAAATAATTTTCCAGATGTTGCTTTGAGAATGTTCGTCCCCCCATGCCGTGTAACTCTGTAGAAATGATTTTATAAAATTGGTTCTGTTTTTTGAGGTCTTAAGAACATACTGAAAACATTTTCCAAATGTTGCTTTGAAAATGTTCAAACTATGCAATCGTGTCAAATGGAGGGAACATTTTGTAAAGAAACATTCTATAATCAGTTACCTAAATGATGTCCCCAAAATATCCTCAATATTTCACAGAGATAATGTTTTACCTTTGTTCTCAAATCACATCACAGGAACTTTCTGGAAAAAAAAACATTATGTATTCTGAGGTCTTAATAGCATCCCCAAATTATTTTCAAAGTGTTGCTTTCAGAATGTTCTCCTTGTGATGTCATGTAACAGTGAGGTCATTTTTCCAACAACAACAACAACAAAAAAAAAAAAACTACTCAAAAATGTTCTTTTAACATTACATGACATTTCCTTGAAACCATAAACAGAACTTTAAGGGGATGTTTGCCAAAGTTGTGGAAATTTTCCCTCTTAGTTGGGCTGTTATTTATAATGTTAGTACAACTGTGTAAATGCAGTCAAACAGTGACAAACCTGTAAATGGCCATTGATGGATGGATGGAAAGTTGGATGGCCGGGTGGATGGATGGTAGGATGGCTTGGTGTTGGAGGGATGGATGGAGGGATGGATGGGTAAATGGACGATAAGATGGATGGATGGATGGATGGATGGATGGATGGATGGATGGATGGATGGATGGATGGATGGATGCTTCAGTTCTTTCAGCCTCCTACCCTGGTTAAGCACAACTACCCAGAGCTGAGTTTCTTCTTGTAACTCTTGGAATCCCTTGACCTTCCCAGTCTGGGTTCAAGAATGGTTGGAAGAGTGACTTTGCTCTGCTCAAGCTTGCATAAAGACTGGCACACATTACAGGATTCTCCAAAACTTCACACATTTAGAGACTACACACTTGATGAGAGCAAAAGAGAGATTGCACAAGATCTCTCTCTTCTGTTCTTCTAGTGAGTGGTGTGCATTTCAGAGCACACCACTCACTAACTGATTTTTCAGCTTTAATATTCCAAATCTCACCAGGTAAAACGGGACTTCGGTTTAAACAAACATGACGGATGAACAAGAAAATACAATGATAGTTGTTTAAAAAAGAAAAAAAATATGGAAAAAGTCATGGAGACGGCGGGGATATGGTCTGCAAATATAACAATGTGAGTTGGAGGTGAGTAAAGTCGTCACAAGTATTACAGATAGATTTCTTTCTTCCTCTTCAGTCAGTCAGTGGAGTCAGCTCGCATCTTGATTGGCTTTGCTCGGTACACGAGACATTACACACTGTGCTCGGCCCCTCTCACACTAAAGGACAAAAATCCTCTTGTGTCGCAAATATTTAACATGTTGACAACATGAGGCTGGCATGATGGCGGCTGTAAGGCTTGCCACGGTACGGGCTCTGCTCCTGTGTCTGTCACTTTTGTCTGGCAATGTGACTGACACTAGAGAATGTTGAGCATGAAGTGCTGTACCGAAAACAAACCTCCAACTCTGTTGTGTGGCCATTAATAAATGACTCTGATTCTAATTCTTCATTTTCTATAATCTTGCAATGGGTGGCCTTCCGAGCAGCTCCACCCGAAATGTGTGGTTTAAAGAATCCTGTAACGTGTGTCAGCCTTTAGATGTGTAAGAGTGATTATGTCACTGTCAACAGCTGGCGAGTGAGCGAGTGGGGTCTGAAATGTTTTTTTTCATTTTCCTGAGTGAGTGGGCTATATTGGGAAACCACCCCCTCATTCCCTACTCCTTACTCACTACAAAGTGAATTAGATTTAGTGGGATAGCCCACTAAATCTAATTCACTCTGTAGTGAGTAAGGAGTAGGGAATGAGGGGGTGGTTTCAGACACAACCTACGTTTGGTGAATCTTACTAACATGGACTGACAGGTGGGCACCATGTGTCTGTCTGTAAAGAGTATAAATGCCTCTTTACATCAATGGATGATGTCACAGAGTGTTACATGCTCTCTCTCTTTACTCTCTGGCTGATCAGCCTCACTTACTCTGTTTTTTTTTTACACAGGCGTGGCTGAGCAGTGATTAGGAGTTGTGAAGAGGGGAAAGACTGCAGCTCTCTCTTGATCACATTCATCCAACACAGCAGCAGCTGCAGGAGCGGCTAAGAGAGCAGAAGGCAGTTTCTGTGTGACCTTAAGTAGTTTTCTTTTCTCTTTAATTTCTGGTGGGTCCAGTGGTCCAGTTTTCGGTTTTATTTTTATTGGTTAAATATTTAGGGGTTTTCTTTTAGGTAGAAGGGAGAATCCTGTTCCGCCGGCCCTCACATGGGCTGGACAGCGATGGCTCCCTTTCTTTTGTTCCTTTGAGCTGGCCCACCAGCATTTTGTTAGTTTCTTTTCTGGGGTATTTGGTTGGGAAAATAGTTATGGTGTTTGTTTTTATCTGATTTGGTCACCAAACCTGTTTTTTTCCTGCCAATAAAACAACAATACGGTAATTCTTGACTGTTTTTAATTATGTTTGTGTCTCCTTGATGCGAGCCGTTTTGGGGACCGTAACACAGAGACATCATTACAATTTAGAAGATGTAGACATGCTTCACACGTTGACAAAGTAACATTGCTACACAGTATTTGGTTCTTGAACCCTCTGTTAGCCACTCAGTTATGAATCCATGATGGCTGACCTTAAGTTTAACTGTAACAAACTTTCAAAGTTTGTCAGAACGAAGGAGGAAATGTGAGTGTGCATTATCTCTTAGCCCTCCTGTTGTGGTGTTTCCTCAGTTTGTACTTCTCTAATTGTGGCCTCTCTGACTCTACTTCCCTAAGGGCTCATAGCAAAGCTGCGCTGGGAGTTTGCCTGGTAACCAGAGACTCATTAATAGTAAGCCTGATAGGTGAAGTGTTGTGTTTGTTGTTGCTACACATCATGGAGACCAGACTGGAATCCTGCTCTGACCAACCAAACAGCGCACCTATGAATGAGGTGGGAGCTGAAGGACACAGGCCGTAATAAATGAGAGATGTCTGAACATCATGTTGGTGTTGCTTTAACTATGCAGGGACCATAGACTGTGAACACTGTGCAAAAAGGATGTGGCTGAAGTTGCAATATGTGGATTGCATCTTGACAAACAATCACACACATGCACACACAACTCGACACATCCTGCCCTTTCATAATATAAAAACAGAGAAAATATCACTGAGAAGAATCTCTAGAGGTAAACAATGCATCTTTTAAAGGGGATATATCATGCTGATCCCTGATTTAATACTTACATATAATATAATAAATTTGAAAACAAGACCTTACACCCCCTGAGTTTTCAAAAAATTAGATATTGTATTTTTTCTGATATCCTAGAACGAGATTTGATGCCTCTGAAAATAGGTCATTGACATTTGGCTTCGAGATTTCGACCTAAATTCTATCCCTTTTTATTGGAGTAATCTGATAAAGCAGCTCCTCCTTTGTGAAGTCAGTTAGTCACACAACCGCCACGGGGGGATACACCCACCAAGAGCTGAGTATAAATAAAGCTCGCTCCCTACTAGCTCTGGCTATCTTGACTGAGTGCTAACATAGTGAGGAACTGACGGTAGAGGCGATCTTTAGACTACACTTTCAGCATGATGGATAAAACAGACAGAGAAAAGTGAAGGAGCAGGATGGAGCCCTGTTATAGAAATAGTTTATTGATGAAGTCTGCCTATATTTCCAGGTATAAACTATACATGTTACTGTACCGCTTTGACTCACCACACTGAAGCGTCCTGAGATGATCTGTGTCCAGGTGGATTTTCTTCCTCCTGAGCTGCAGAACCGTCCGGGTCTGACTCGGGGTCCAATACAAAAGGACGTATCCTACACTCTGCCATTTTATTAGTGCTATCAATGCCTTACGGTGAAGTTTTGGCAAACAGCAAACTTGCTCGGTCTGCTCCATTCAATGTGGTGATTTTGTAAATACTGCCATGCTGCAAAAACCGCCCCCTGGCTCTACCCCCTCCGCCCCTCTGATAGAACTGACCAATCAGAGCACAAAGGGCTGTGACGTTGCGGGGTTACTGGAGGTCATTCTCCAAACGGAGCGTTTCAACGAGATCTTCAGAATGGCCTAGACTGAGGATATTGAGAACGCTATTGTGGGGCAATGAAGGAACTAAATGACTTGTACTGAGGGAAGAAATGCTTTACAGGCAGCCTAGTCTGGCATAGTGAAAAGGAGAAACAAGCATGATATGTCCCCTTTAAATAAAACTGTATGCACTCATAAATGCTTTAACAAATAAAGATATCCAACACACACACACACACACACACACACACACACACACACACACACACACACACACACACACACACACACACACACACACACACACACACACACACACACACACACATATCTTCTAAACCTGACAGAGACTTGACTGTCTCTCAGGCATGGTAAAGCTGCTGGTATCTTCTGAACATGAGCCAGCCTCCTCCTGGGCTGGCTCAGCTGTGGATGTGACGGGTGGTGCCACACTTGTTCCCTTCAGGTGACATAGTTTGCACAACATGCTTTATTCCCTGATGGCCTCCCAACCAGATACAACAGCTCTCTCTGTGTCATTTACACAGGTGCATTTACTGTTTACACTGTGCAACCTGAGTAACCATCAACACACACACTCACCCACACAAGCATACACACCTTTTTGCAAAACAGCATAAAAAAATCAGAGAGAGTCACAAAAGTAATCTCTTAGCCCTTTAACTGTGAAAAGCTAAGGTTGGAAATGTGCCTTTAAGTAAAAAAGGGACAGGAGAAGGAATCTTTGAGGCAGGTGTGCGATGTTCTTGTCTGCCTGTGAGCTTTGTGTTCAGTTACTATGATCTATTTTCATATTTAATGAGCTAAAATAGGGAGCTTTGTTCTGGGCCACACTCATTAAGGTCAGGTGCAGTGGAGTGAAGTCTCAAAGTGTTATTCCTCCCCATCATGCAATTGCCACTGGGAGTTTTACTCAAATCCCCCAGCTGCAACTTTCACTTCCTCATTTTTCCCCCTATTGTATAATTTCCCTCTATTTTATCCCCCCTATTCCCCCTATTTTCCCTGTTGCTAGGCGCTGCCCAAGTAGCTGCCTGTTGCAGCAGCTTTCTCGTCTTTGTCCGTTTCTTGTAATTTTTTTTTCGTCTCTTTTTTGTCATCTTGTTGGTCATGGACACCAAACTTTTTGTGGCTTCAGTGATATTTTTACTACTTTTCTCCTGTGTTTGTCTGGAGATCCTACATGTAACCATGGCTGCATTTTTTACATGTGAACTCAGCTGTTAGCAGCCTGTAGCATGTCAATGCTAACTAGTGCTTGATGATGTCCCTCGAGGTGAGGAGGAGGAGGAGGTGAGGACGACGTGCTGGTTCTCGGGTGTGAGCTGGGAGGTGACGACGTGGACCTGTCCTTCCATCCATCGTTGTTGGGAACGTGGGATCTATCTCCAGTGGGATGGACGAGCTAGCCGTGCTAGCCCAGCAGCAGAGGGGCTGACGTAGGGCAGAGTGGTATCGTGCTGTTCACAGACGTGGCTGACGGAGCTGACATCGGACGCCGGCCCCACATTGGAGGAGCTTCACCTGCTGTGAGCAGACAGGATCCAGGAGGCAGAGACTGAACAGACTTCTGGGGAGGCTCAGTCCTGGACCCTGTGGAGGTGGAGACTGGCTGGGCTGGAGAGTGGTGGACGAGTGGTGGACGGGCTGTCGTTATTTATTTTCTTGTGGACCTTTTTGCACTTTCTCGTGCAATTTCTTACTTTTATTTTATTTATTGCTGCTGTGACTCCTGAGTTTCCCCTCGGGAATAAATAAAGTGTTTTCTATTCTATTCTATTCTATTCTATTCTATTCTATTCTATTCTATTCTATTCTATGGTCACATCAAACACTTCTGACCAGGCAGTTTGGATCCACACTCAGTTTCCGTGCCCTGTTTCTGTGTGTGTGTGTGTGTGTGTGTGTGTGTGTGTGTGTGTGTGTGTGTGTGTGTGTGTGTGTGTGTGTGTGTGTGTGTAAAAATAAAAACAAATCTTCCTTCCATCCATCTTTTTGATGTTCAAGGCCTAGTCAGGACTTTCGGGGTGGTCTGGAGATAGTCCCACTTTATGAATTTGCCTGTTCATGATCCACAGTTCAAAATGAGATCATCAGTTCTGAAATGTGTTGCTTCTAAGTGTTTTTTTTCTCCGTATTTGTGGTCAGGTTAGATTTCCCAGAGAACATGAGTCCATTTATGCCACATGATCAAAAGGCCCTTTCGATGAAACTCTGGGAGTCAACAAATTTTAGCAGTTATTTGACCAATTAAGATGAACAGTCTGTCCTTTTTTGGGTTTAATTGGTAGCAATGGTGGACACTGGAGCTGGACTGACTCAAGTAAGTCTTATGTGGACCTGGTGAATCAGGCATCAGCCAGGAGGACCCCTTCTGTTCTGTCAGGGTCCACGGAATCTTGACTTCATAGGAGTCAGAATTCCTGAGAGGAAGATGTGTTCAACAGAAAAAAAGTGAAGGTGACTCAAGGGTGGGGGTCAATGAGAAACATGGCCCTGTGACCTAGGGGTCATTGGAGGTCTATGATTCTCTGTGTGGTCAGATTACAGCTTTTGTCACTGCTTGTCTGCTGAGGGATATAGAGAGTGATTGATATATTCATTGATCAGTTTGGACATCCAGAGGAGCTATCAATCCCAAGAAGTTCAAATATTTACTTGTGCACAGGTGGATGCATGCACTGTTACAGAGTGAGTGTTCAGGGCTGATCTGCAGAGGTTCATATTTTTGGATGTTTCTCTTCAAAAAGTTTTTCCTCTTTGCTTTTAGCTCCAGGATGTGGAAATGCCTCTGGAGACCCTCAATAACTTTTCAGTAAGAAAGCCTCAAACTTTATTCACCCATTCTTGCTTGGATCAAACCTCCCTTTCCACTCTTTTCTCTTTGGGGCCTCCCACCGCTGGCCCCCACCTCACATCAGAATTTTTTTGCAGGGACTTTATGTAAGAATACCATTCAACACATTCAACCACGCGCCCCCAAATCTCCGCTGCAAACATGTTCCCCCTGATTTTCTGAAAGAATTAATTGCTTTAAATAATCTCACCATCTGGTTGCAGTGGTCTATGCTTACAAGGCGGCTTGCAGTGCAGCAGTTAGGGCCCATTGAATGGTTGCAATGCTGCTTTAGTTGAAAGAGAGAGAGAGAGTGGGAGGGAGAAAGAGAAAAAGAGGGAGAGACTTGGTGAGGCTTGCCAGGAGACTGAAAAGAGGAAGGAATGACAAAGACCACCATCTGCTCCTTGTCTTTCTTTCTGGAGACCCCGGGCTCCAGCACAGCTCCGGAATCTCTATGATCCAACTGCAGACCACTGGCTGGAATGTTACTGAGAAAGAGCAAGGGATGGGGTGAAAGAGAGATATAAGAAAAACAGAGGAAGAGTGAAGCCTTTCAGAGGGGGAGGGTCCTCTTTAACATTATCACCCTGAAGCATCTGCATATAGTAAGGGCTATTTGCACATAATCACAATCCAATGATTTGTTAAGATGAGATGGAAACAGAGAACCCTTCATAAAGCAGAGCTTGGAGTCATTTTGTGAGTGGAAGTAAGTGACTGAGTTGTTGCTACATTTAGCGTCTATTATAAAGGTTGCATGGTGCATAGACCAGAGAAAACAAAGCCTTAACATTACTATGATATGTGCTTCTGATTAAAACTTTGAGACAAGAAAAAAATGCATGATTCACATTTTGCTCTGTTGGTTCATAAAAAGGTTCTAAGTAGAGTTTCAAAATGCAGAAAGAAGAAATACATACACACACACGCACACACATATATAAAAATATATATGTATCCTCTCTATGAGTGAGCTTCACCTTATCGTGGTGGAGGGATTTGCATGTCCCAATGAGCTAAGTTGTCGGGGGCTTTATGCCCCTGGTAGGGTCTCCCATGGCAAACAGGTCCTAAGGAGGGACCAGACAAAGTGTAGCTCACACAGACCCCTTATGATGAGCAAAAACAATGGTGCCGGGTTTCTCTTGCCTGGACGTGGGTCACCGGGGCCCCTTCCTGGAGCCAGGCCCGGGGGTGGGGCTTGATGGCGAGCACCTGGTGGCCGGGCCTGTTCCCATGGGGCCCAGCCAGTCACAGCCCAGAGAGGCAACACGGGACCTTCCACCCGTGGGCTCACCGCCTACAGGATGGGCCATAGTAGGGCTGAACAATTAATTGGATTTTAATCGTGATTTCAATTTTGCTATCTGACAATCATAAAAACAATATAATCGAAGTAAAACAATTAATATGCCACACTGTGTAGATGTATGCAAGTTCCTGTGCTTCATAGCTCTTCTGATTTCCATGTGCAGCCACAGCGAGTGTGTGTGACTTATGTGAATCAATAATACTGTATGTGCCACTTGCTGGTTCTTTAAAGTTGTGTTTAAATCAGTACTGAAGTTTTTGAATAAATGAATAATTGTGTATATTAATTGTGATTTCCATATCACTTAAAATAATCGGGGTTCTTATTTTTACCATAATTGCCCAGCCCTAGGCCATAGTGGTCAGTTGCATTGTGAGAAGGGCAGCAGCTGAAGGCAGGGACCTTGGTGGACTGAACCTCGGCTGCAGAAGCTAGCTCTGGAGACATGGAATGTCACCTCTCTGGCGGGGAAGGAGCCTGAGCTGGTGCACGAGGTTGAGAAGTATGGGCTAGATATAGTCGACTTCACCTCGACACATAGCAAGGGCTCCAGAACCAGCCTTCTCAAGAGGGGTTGGACTCTCTTCCTCTCTGGAGATGCCGATGGTGAGAGGCGGTGGGCAGGGGTGGCGATACTCTTTGCCCCCCAGCTCGGTGCCTGTACATTGGAGTTCACCCTGGTGGACAAGAGGGTAGCCTCCCTCCACCTTCGGGTGGGGGGACAGATCCTAATGGTTGTTTGTGGCTATGGTCCAAATAGCAGTTCAGAGTATCCACCCTTTTTGGAGTCCTTGGAGGGAGTGCTGGAGAGTGCTCCATCTGGGGATTCCCTCGTCCTACTGGGGGACTTCAACGCTCACGTCAGCAGTGACAGTGAGCCCTGGAGAGGCGTGATTGGGAGGAACGGCCCCCCTGATCTGAACCCAAGTGGTGTTTTGTTGTTGGATTTCTGTGCTCATCACAGATTGTCCATAACAAACACCATGTTCAAGCATAAGGGTGTCCATATGTGCACCTGGCACCAGGACACCCTAGGCCACAGTTTGATAATTGACTTTGCAGCCGTGTCATCGGACTTGCAGCCGCATGTCTTGGACACCCGGGTAAAGAGAGGGGCTGTCAACTGATCACCAACTGGTGGTGAGTAGCTCCAATGGTGGGGGAAGATACCGGTCAGACCTGGTAGACCCAAAGTATTGTGAGGGTCTGCTGGAAACATCTGGCAGAGTCTCCCGCTGGAAAGAGCTTTAACTACCACCTCCGGGAGAGCTTCAACTGTGTTCCGGGGGAGGTAGGGGACATTGAGTCTGAATGGGCTTTGTTCCGTGCCTCCATTGTTGAGGCAATCGGAGCTGTGGCCGGAAGGTGGTTGGTGCCTGTCAGGGCAGCAATACCCGAACCTGCTGGTGGACACCAGTGGTGAGGGATGCCGTCCAGCTGAAGAAGGACTCCTATCGGGCCTGTGGGATTCGTGAGGCAGCAGACAGGTATCGACAGGCCGAGCAGAATGCAACTTCAGCGGTTGCCGAGGCAAAAACCCAGACAAGGGAGGAGTTTGGTGAGGCCATGGAAAATGACTTCTGGACGGCTCTGAAGAGGTTCTGGACCACCATCTCACCACCATCTCAGGAGGGGCAAGCAGTGCACTGTGCTTAGTGGGGACTGTGTGCTGCTGACCTCAACTCGGGATATTGTGAACTGTGGAAGGAATACTTTGAAGACCTCCTCAATCCCACCTTCCTTAGAGGAAGCAGGGCTTGGTAATGTAGGGAAGGGCTCTTCCATCTCTGGGGTTGAGGTCGCCGAGGTAGTTAAAAAGCTCCTCAGTGGCAGGGCCCCGGGGGTGGATGAGATCCGCCCAGAGTTCCTTAAGGCCCTGGATGCTGTGGGTCTGTCATGATTGACATGACTTTGCAACATCGTGTGGACATAGGGGTAGTGCCTCTGGATTGGCAGACGGGGTGGTGGTCCCTCTTTTTAAGAAGGGGGACCGGAGGGTGTGTTCCACTACAGGGGGATCACACTCCTCAGCCTCCCTGGTAAGGTCTATTCATACTGGAAAGGAGGGTCCGTAGGATAGTTGAACCTCAGATTCAGGAGGAGCAATGTGGTTTTTGTCCTGGTCGTGGAACTGTGGATCAGCTCTATACAGGGTCCTTGAGGGTGCTCGGGAGTTTGTCCAACCCGTTCACATGTGTTTTGTGGACTTGGAGAAGGCACTTGACCATTTCCCTCAGGGAGTCCTGTGGGGGGTTCACCCGGAGTATGGGGTATCGAAATGCTTATTACGAGCCGTCCCTGTACGACAGGAGCCAGAGCTTGGTCCACATTGCTAGCAGTAAGTTGGACTCGTTTCCAGTGAGGGTTGGACTCCGCCAGTGCTGCCCTATTTTACAGATTCTGTTAATTACTTTTATAGGCAGGATTTCCAGGCACAGTCAAGTGGCAGAGGGAGTCAGGTTTTGGGGTCTCAAGATCCCATCTCTGCTTTTTGCGAATGATGTGTTACTGTTGGCCTCATCGAACACTGACCTCCAGCTTGCACTGGGACGGTTTGCAGCAGAGTGTGGGGATGAGATCCTGCCCCAAGTGGAGGTGTTTAAGTATCTTGGGGTCTTGTTAATGAGTGAGGGAAGGATGGAGCGAGATTGACAGGCAGATTGGTGCAGCATCTGCAGTAATGTGGACTCTGCACAGGTCTGTCATGGTGAAGAGGGAGCTGAGCCAGAAGTCAAAGCTCTCTGTTTCCGGTCAATCTTTGTTCCCACCCTCACCTATGGTCATGAGCTTTGGGTAGTGACCGAAAGAACAAGATCGCGGGCACAAGCGGCCGAAATGAGCTTCCTCCGTAGGGTGGCCGGGCTCTCCCTTGGAGATAGGGTGAGAAGCTCGGCTATCTGGGAGGAGCTCGGAGTAGAGCTGCTGCTCCTCCACATCGAGAGGAGCCAGATGAGGTGGCTCGGGCATCTGATGAGGATGCCTTCCGGACGCCTCTCTGGTGAGGTGTTCAGGGCACATCCCACCAGGAGGGGACCCCGGGGCAGACCCAGGACATGCTGGAGAGACTACTTTTCTTGGCTGGCCTGGGAACGTCTTGGGATCCCCCGAGAAAAGCTGGACAAAGAACCTTTGAGCATAAGCGGTGTTCATTTTCTTTATTTTTTATATTTAAATTTTTAAGGTCAACCTCAGGCTTAGAGAAGAAGCAGAGCTAAAAAAGGACAGTTCAGTGATAACCACAACAAGCAGATAAGAATCTATCACTGCCAGATCATTGGGAATATTTATTTTTAAAAAAAGAAGAAAAAAAATTGGTTCAATATTTAGAACCTTTAAAATAAGATTTTGATTAGTTTTTTTTTTTTTTTTACGCGAAAACCTTTTTTTTTTCCTTTTTTTTAGTTACTGAAACCTTTCCTTTTTTTTCACCCCCACAAATACCTTATAATCAACATTAATCCTTAGTCAAATGTCAGTAAACCATTGCTTTTGATGAAGCCAACACCGTGCATCATTTATGAGCTATTTGTCAAACACCTCCCTAAGGCACTGGTTAGTTCAGAAAATAATCCGATCCACTGTTTCACTTAAATTTACTTCATCAAAGAGAAAGCATGTTTCTAAATTTAGCATCTCCATCCATGAGATATCAGGGCCCATGCAGGTCTGCCTCCTTTCTTCAGTAAAGAACCTGTCCTCTTTTTAGTTTTATATCTGTATTATTTCAGAAGTGAATTTGTTTAACCCTTGTTTTTTTTTTTTCCAAATTGATTCCTCAAAATATCTACTTTGTATAGATCATCACATCTTTCCCCCAGCTGTCATCTCTTGGACAACAGTGTGTGCGGCTGTTGTTGGTGCCTGTCATGTTTAAGTAGTTTGTGTGTGTGTGTGTGTGTGTGTGTGTGTGTGTGTGTGTGTGTGTGTTTGTAGGTGCGTGTGTAGGTGCGTGTGTGTGTGTGTGTGTGTGTGTGTGTGTGTGTGTGTGTGTGTGTGTGTGTGTGTGTGTGTGCACACGCTATTTGTGTGCTATTTGCGCTGCTGGGTGTTTAGAATCTTTCCACCTCCGTACTCCTAGGAAAGTGCAACAGGTGGGCTTCCCTAGTAAGATGTTTGACCGTTTGACGGGCTGAAGATGGGCAGGCGGAGGTTAAGGACTTACCTTGTTAGACTCTAATGGATCAAATCACTCAGAGACCTTCAGCCTGTGGCACCAGCTTGATGTATAAGGATAAAGACTGTTTGGGAACAAGTTACTTCATTAATGACAATAAACACTTAGAACCATGAAATATGTTTTGCCATAGAACTGCATCAACAGGCACATTTACAACATGCTTTCAAATGATAGAATTTTATTTACTTCCATCATTTCAACACCACATTAAGAAACTCTGTCTTTGAAGAGGCTGTATCATACATTCTCATATATTAACAATAGTGGATGTTCTACAGTTCAACAGTTTTATTTAGCATTTTCTCAGTCCCTTTGGAACATTTCTCAAATCATCCCCCATTTGTAAAACAGCAAATGCATGTCTCAAAACAGCTAAAATAGCAAAACACCATGGACTACCTGCAAAAGCCAGTTTCTTTCTCAAACTACTTAGTGCATCTCTCAATGTCAGTATGTGTCAGTGAACATGTCAGTGCCTCAGAATGACGTGTCCTGGTGTCATTGTGTATGGATAGGACAGTCAAAGTGCTGAGTCATGTTGTCAGTGTTTACTCTGGAAGGATGTTCTGATGTAAACTATGCCTAAAGTTTTGATGACAGTTATTGTACAGTTTCATTTAGTAGACACTTTTGTACAAAGCGATGTACAACACAAGCACAAATTTAGACAAAGAAAAAACAAGTTAGTGCCACAAAAGTGCTAAAAGTTATTTGGCTGCTGGTGCTGCCATAATGTGCAATTTATATATTCTTTGAATAATGTAATCTCACCAACTAACCACAATTAATTGCTGCAGCAATATTCTTCAACCTTTAACAACACTCAGGAATTAGTGCTGAAAATTCACTAAGAGCTGGGTCTGAGACCTTCTGACTCATTCTACCCCTGAGGACAAAGAGGAGAAGGCTCAGATTAAGAGCCTAAGTGTTCCCTGAACAGATGAGTCTTCAGACATGTCTTAAAAGTAGAAGTATAGAGTTGAGTAATTCAATCCAGAATTTGGGCACAACAGAGGTGAAGAGTCTGGCTAGAGATTTAGAGCCACGTTGGGCTGGGAGCACCAGGTGTCTTTCACAAGCAGAGTGTAGTGGGCGAGAGGGAGTGTATGCCTGAAAGAGGGACCCCAGGTAAGCAGGAGACGTTCTTGTCAACGTCTTGTAAGTCAGTAGAAGAGCTTTGAATTTGATTCGAGCTGCCACTGGAAGCAAGTGAAGAGAGATTAATAGCGCGGTAACGTGCCTTTTAGGGCTGGTGAAAGACCTGGGCCCATATGCATGACAAGCCATTTGCGGGGGAAACGGTCTGTTTCTACTGAGTGAAAAAAGGTTGATTTGCATGAGCCAGGTAAACAGCCCAAAAGCGCGTTTGCTTTAATGGAGATATACCCCACCATTACAGGCACTAACGGCAGGAAAACAGCGCCTGTTTGGCTGGTCAAAGGTAGATATTGAGCCGCACATTACAGTTTGAGCTGGCGATGTGTAGCCATACATCAACTTTAGATTTGGGAAACACATTCTTTCATTGAACAGATGAGATAGGGGAAACAAACCGGCGAGGCACACTGCTGTCAATTTTATATGTTTGATTCGCTGTATGATTTCATGTGTCTGACTCCTTCAAGATGTGTGTGGTGAAATGTTGGAGTTTATAAACTGCTTTAAAAGTTATTCATTGAGGTACTGGGGCATTGCTGACTTCTTTTTGCAAAACGGCTTTCATATTATTGATTTTATTATTGAGGTTTTCTACTCTGTGCTCAGAAACACCACACGCGTTTACTCTGTTCAAGATCACCAAACTTTCTCTTTTTTTAATTTACGTGATTGACTCACGGTTAACAGCTGTTTGTGTATTCTTGTCATAAAATGTCCATTTCTCTGGCTACAAAACTTTTTCTTGATCTTCTGTTGAACCGCTCTTCAGTCACACCACTCGCCAGGTTTATTACCATTTGTGAGTGGTAGACATGCGCAGTTCGAGTTTGTTTGATGGGGTTTTTCAGGAGGTTCCCCTTAATTATGACGTAATCTGCACCTGTGCAGCTTTCATGGTGTGATTAGTTAACTGGCTGATTATTTGCAGTCGTGCATGCAGCAGAAACATAACAGAATGTCAGGACTAATGGTCCTGTTTGTTTAATGACTGCATGTGCATATGAGCCCAGACGTGCTGCTGCATTCTGGATCATCTACAGAGGTTTAAATGGACAACCAGGGAGGCCTGCCAGGAGGGAATTGCAGGAGTTGATGGGTGACATCACAAAGGCCTGTGCCAGAAGCTGCATGGCCTGTTGCGTCACGCAGGGTCTGATCCTTCTGATATTATATAGGATATAACCACATGAACCTTAAAGGTCAGCTGATCAAGACACCCAGATTTCTGGCAGAGTTTTTGGGCACAAGTTGATTGGAATCAAGCAGGTCATTGATCTGTAGTTGAACCGAAGGACAAGCTGGAAGAACAATGAGCTCAGTTTTGGACAGATTTAGCTGAAGGTGGTGTTCCTCCATCTATGTGGATCAGACTCTATTGATGCCAATGCCACTAACCATTCTGCTTATCGATCAGATTCTTTTTTGATACCCTATTAATTTCCTCCTGTAAATTTTCTCTGTACTGAGCTCTAAAGGTTTTCTGTGTCAACATTTTATTGAGTTTATAAGTGAAAAAATATGAAACTGGTCACTGGATCTGGATATCTCTGCATGTAAATAATAATAAAAAAAATAAGAAGTGAAAATTGCACATCAAGTGATGTCAGTGTATTGTTTTATAAAAGTTATTAACTGAAGTAGACCATCTAGTGTCTTGAAGTAATTATAGCACTGCTTTCAGCCGTCTGGAAGGTTGTGAACATGGCCGTGAGCCTGCCGTAACTTTTCTTTTCTCTTCCTGTTGGAAACATTTGCCTGTTTAGCATCCAAACATTTGGGGTATTGTGCTTGAGTACCACACAGTTTGGATGGCTAGCGTGCCCTTACAGAGACAGCGGCTAAAGCAAAGTGTTTCAGACGGAGGCTGGAAAAGTTTTTCCAAAACACCAGTGAGAAAGAAGAATAGAGATTTTTTTTTTAGCTGTAAATCATCTCAAGATTCTACGGAGCACCAGAGGGACAGGTTAAAGACTAAAAACAGCACATGTGCACATGTAGCAGTTTAAAAACCTGCTCACATTAGTGTGAACATCCAGCACTGTTGTTTTAAGTCCATGTTTATAATATAAGGAGGAGGTATTCTAATACATTATCCTTAATAAATGTAACATGAGGGGCTTGACTGATGCCAACCTTTTGCATTAAAACATATGTATCACAGGCAGCTCTGCCTAGCATCATTCACAGATTAGAAGTGAATTCCTCAATGCAAATTTATTCCATTTTAGTCCTTTGGCAGGTCATCAGCTATCCTACCATACTGGTTTGCTTTAGTGAAGCATCCTTACATGCTCACATAGTAACCTTGAGGTTTTTAGAAATAGACTTGTCATGGAAAAGTTTGCATCACACAGCATCATTTGAATAGCGTGAAGCACTGGAGCCAGAAT
>NW_027437190.1:1328366-1338366 GCF_033239565.1 Halichoeres trimaculatus | reverse complement strand
ATGTGTCGGAACAGGAGTTTCTCATCGTGGATGTTCAGCATAGATCTGCATCAGCTGTGCGATGCTGTCATGCCCCTGAACTACGTATTTTGGAGGAGTTTCATGTTGTAGCCCTCTTACAGAGGAAACATCTGGAACTATTTCAACTTCAGGGGTGCTGTAAGAACTCAACTATTCACTATGAATAAGTTCCCAAAAGAAGTGCCGAAGAACCTTCACTGAAATGCTTTTCAAAAGCAGAGCTTCAACTCCACAGGAAAAAAAAACAGGAAGAAAGTGGGGCCTGAATATATCCAAAAGTGTAAATTTATTGATGACTTGTAACAATTGGTTCCAACTTTGGGTATTTCAAAGAGACATTCATTTGTGCTGCTCGACTGCTATGATCAGTATGATAGCTGGAGGACACAGCCAGGGTACATTTTTTCGGTCCTGGTTGTTGGTTGAGTTAGAAAAACATGTGTTTGGTATCCAACATTCCTCTTTCTTCTCATACTGTAGATGGATCTTCAACATGAAGCTAACTCCTTTAAAGTGATACTCTGGGATGGAACAAGTTGGGTCCTATCACAAGGTTTAGGGCAGAAATTACCCCTACAGCAGTGTTTTTGTACAGCAGAAGCCCAGAGCGCTCACACCAAACACCCCCTCCCTGCTCGTCAGCCGGTTTCCTCTGCACTCAGGCCATATTTTATTAGACCAAAAACACAAATAAACGGACTCCCACCGAAAAACTCTGATATCGGTCTGCATTCACGCTTTATTTAGAGAATTTTCAGCGCGTTACTTTCACACAAAAACACCGCTAAATAAGGCTCTAGTTCTCATCGTGTCTCTTCGTCCTGGCAGACTACCTGCATTTGTTTATATCTGGCACGCCGCACACTCGGACTGATACACTATAGCAGCATAGTTTTGAATTAATTGTAGCTGATTTATTGTGTTTTTGGGAAGACCAGAGAGGAGAGCATCACAGTCTTCAAGCTTGCTAGTTATAAAAGCATGCATTAGTCTCTCTGTTTGGCTTAAGATTAAGATTTCTGTTTTGTCCTGGTTGAGCTGCAAGACATTCTGTGACATCCAGGCTGTTACATTACCAGTAAGGCCCACATGTTCATTTAATCTATTGAAAAGAATCTGGTAGTCAACAGTATCAAAGGCAGCACTTAGGTCAAGTAGCACCAGAACTGAAGGCTTTTTGTTGTCAAGATTGACTCTGATATCATGAAATACTTTAAGCAGGGCTGTCTCAGTGCTATGATGTGTCCTAAAGCCAGACTGGAACATTTCTAAGGTGTTGTCTGAGTTTAAAAAGGCACTCGGCTGATTAAAAACTACTTTCTCTAAGATTTTGCTTAAAAATGCTAGGTTTGAAATTGGTCCAAAATTGCTAGGTGTTAAAGTATCCAGGTTCCCTTACTTTAAATTGGGTTTTACTAAAGCTGTTTTAAAATCAGTTGGGAATACTCAGAGCTGTAAGGAGTAATTAACAATAGCAAGGGCATCCTCTGATACTGAATTAAAAACCGCTTTAAAAAGAGAGCTAGGATTTGGGTCAAGGGAACACGTGGAGGGCTTCAGTGCTGTTACTAACTTCCTAAGTGTTGCAGCATCAACCAGGTCAAAACTTTCCATCTTAACATCACTTCCTACAAGAGACACAGGGGAAAGTGCAATGTGCTTATTTTGCTGGCAGATACCAGACCTAATGTCTTCTATTTTGCCCCTGAAGTAGCAAGCAAACTCCTCACATCTGTATCCTGAAAGTACTGAGATGTTGCTGGTTGTGTGGTTTAAAAGTGAATCTATTGTGCTGAAGAGATGTCGGGGTTATTGAGGTTACTGTCTATTAGATCTGAAAAGTATTTTTGCTGGGATGTTCTGATTGCTTTATTATATTGTTTTGATTTTTTTTCTAATCTGGTTTTTCTCCATCTTCGTTCAGCAGCTCTTCAGTCTCTCTTCAGTGTAACAATGTTGTTATTTTTCCATGGTACAGTCTTTTTTGGGTTTATTTTCCTAGTTTTTAAAGGAGCAAATGAATTAAATACTCTCCTGAGTTTGAGGTTGAAGTTGGTGACCAGTTGTTCACAGGATGACGGTGACATGGTGTTATTGAAGACTGTGATCTGTGATGTGACAGCTTTGGCTACTTCAGGGGTAACGTACCATTTTTGAACTGTACGGTCTGTGGTAATGGGGAGAAGGTGGGCTAGACTGTTAAAAATCACATAATAATGGTCGACGAGAACAAGATCGGTGACAGATGAGATGTTAAGATTGATACCAAGTGATATAACTAAATCCAAAATTATGTTTATGCTTGTGAGTTGGTGTGTTGACATGCTGCTTAAAATCCATACATTCTAGTAATTCTAAGAACTGTTTGGTTCTGGTATCTGCCAGGTTGTCAATATGAATGTTAAAATCACCAATTAAAATACAGGTATCATAAGTTGTGTGAATTGCTGATAGAAGGTCTGAGAATTCAGTTAAAAAGGAGGAAAAGGGTGAATTGGGGCTCTAGAAACTGTCACTGCAAGAATGGGTGGTTGGCATTTAAGAATTGTGGCACTGTATTCAAATGAGTGAAATGTATATCCCTACTTTTCAGAGTTTCTCTGTATAAGGCAGCTATATGCCACCACCCCTCCTTCCTTCTCTACAGGAGAAAGAGAAAGTATGGCTGGGAGGACAGGCCTCAATGAGTGTGGGCTGTACCTCTGATCCCAGCCAGGTCTCAGTCAGGAAAAGACAGTCCAGATCATGATCAGTGATAAGATCATTCAGAAGACTTGTTCGTGACTGATCTAACACTAAAAACATCCATTTTGATTTCTGATGATTTTTTTCTGTAATGTTGTATTCCTCAAGATGGGAACAGTCACCAGGTTGTTGTAGTTTTGTCCTTTAGATGATCTACTTGAAATATTTCTGTGAGTTGAGATCATGGATGAAATACAGTTGACAGGGGAAGGTGGTAGTCATGATGATAAGCACAGTACAATATTTTCTGCCAGCATCTGAGAGCCTCTGTGGTTTGGGTGGTTAAAAAACGCTGGACGGCCCCAGAAAAGATCAAAGTTATCTATGAAATGACGTTAAGTTTTTCACACAAAGATTTCAGCCATGAGCTCAGGGAGAAAAGGCGACTGAATTTCTCTATACCTTTTTGGAGTGTTGGTAGAGGTCCCGAGATTGCAACGTTAATAATTCATGGTGTGAAACCGCGGCCACTCTCAGCAAAGAAGAGAAATCGGTTTAATGAACCTGAAAAAAATTCTGGGACAGATATGTTATGTTGTACACAAAGGCAAACTTCTTTGATTCTCGTTTAGTACTCAGTAGTTGTATGTTTGTAATACATTGCCCCCTGCAGTCTGGGAATGGACACCAACAGATGCCGCGCGGGGTGTTAAAAAGCATAAAAGCCTCACGCTTTCTCGCGGATGTCATGCGTCCCATTTCTGTCACGTTCACATGAAAAGCATAACACAGCCTTTAGACCTACAGGGAGTGCTGCAGAGCACCTCCAACCCAAGGTGTGTCCCCGCACCATGGGCGTGGCCACAATACAATCGTGCTCCAAAAAAAAAAAGAAAAAAAAAAAGCAGATTCGACTACCATCAGCTTCTAAGAACGTTAGAAGACGAGCATCCCGAGCCATAGCTGAGCCATATTTTGCATGTATTCAGACCCCTCTTGCAACCCTTTTTTTTTTTTTTTCAAAAACGTGACAGGTGAAAAATCTAGTGACTTTTTCTTAGTGTTATTGGAGACTTAAGAGACTGTGATGTTGCAGCCCGTATTGTTGCTGCTGTAATGATGCAATGATGTGAAACTACAGTTATTGTATGTGTACACGTATCTGTGTGTTTTGGAGTGATGCAGTTTTCATAGTTTTGCTTTTATGCTTAATATAATATATAAACCTGATATTCTGCAGTCCGGGGGGGGGAGGGGTCTGCTCACGGCTCACGGTTTTTCCAGTAAATGAATAAGAGAGGGTGATCGCCACAATGATAGTTTTTCCTCTGTGTGTGTGTGTGTGTGTGTGTGTGTGTGTGTGTGTGTGTGTGTGTGTGTGTGTGTGTGTATGCCAAACAGAGTGAGCGATGAAAAGATAGAGAGCACACACTTTCACCTGTGGACAGAGAGTAGGAGATAGGGCCTTTTGTGCTGATGTGTTGGGTGACCTTGCACTCTCAGTGATGGGCCTGTATCTCCACTCACACAATGGAGCAGAAAAATAGGATTCTTAGATACATCAGAGCACAGAGGAGCCAGGGACTGGATCTCACTGATGCACTGGGTTTAATATCAAGTGTGTGTTCCTGTGGTGCGTTTTGTGTTTGTGTGTGTGGTGCAAGACTGGAAACGGAAGAAAAAGAGAAAAGGGAATGCAATCTATCACAGCAGCTGAGAGACTTTGGCAGGGCCTCAGGGTGCTTATTATTTTGCCTACAGTGTGTGGGCGAGTGGCAGCACAGAGGCTTCTGCTGCTGCGGTCAAGGTGCAAATCATGTGCTGTAAGAAATACAGAGAGAGAAAAAAAGTTTCTTCTATAACTAGAAAAGTGACTTTAAAACATCATGGATTGTCTGTAAGAGTCATTATGTTCCCATGAATTAGAAAGAGTATCCCTGAGCACAGTGTTAGAACTGGGAATGGAAGCTTGCAGTACACAGACTACGTCTTCGTTGTAGATGTAGAAGTAGAGTCACCAAGCCAGGAGTCTGAGTTAAGGACCTGTTACCTAACTAAAAGAGAAACTGGATGATTGAAAAGAATGTACTTTACTTTGTGCTTTCTGTAACACAAACACACACACATGCTATTCTGTGTCATATTACTTGAAAGGTCTTCTCCTGGATATTAACCCCTTGATGCCTGTTGTCTCAATTTATGTTCTTCAACCCAGTCCCACCTCCTCTCCTACGGCTGCACTCCCTCCATGTCTCTTATCATCTGACCATTTAGCCCTGATGCGGTATGACAGGTATGGCTTCTCCCACGCTGGACACATCTTGATTCATGGCCGGCTGTGTGGTGCGTAAGCCCCAAGGTCTTTGTGCTCCTCACACAGTGCAGATCAATCCCGTTGGCAGGTTCCCAAGGGGGACACAAAGCCCTTCAGCTGAGACACCAATGTTCCTTAGCCCTGAGGGGTGTGTGTGTGTGTGTGTGTGTGTGTGTGTGTGTGTGTGTGTGTGTGTGTGTGTGTGTGTGTGTGTGTGTGTGTGTGTGTTTGTGTGTGTGTGTGTGTGTGTGTGTGTGTGTGTGTGTGTGTGTGTGTGTGTGCACTGGTGGGGGGTTGGGAGGGTGATCAGTCTGTGTACCAGGAAAAGGACTTGTCTTGAGAAGTGTGGGGTTAAAGTCCTGTCTCACCTCTTTTTCCTCTCCTCTCCCCTTCCCTCTCCTCTTGCCTCTCCTCCCTCTCCTCTTCACTCCATCTTTCCTCCCTACTGCCCCCCTTTCTGTCCCCCTTTGTGTTTTCTCCCGCTCACTGTAACCCAACGTGACCGAGTTACAGATGGTCTATCAAAGCCACGGCCCATCTGAGACCTGTCTAGGGGCCTGCTGTGGGCCTACTGGGGTCTGTGGGGGAGTGTTAGGCTGTCCAGTACCCTGCCTGCATGCCCATGTGTGTGTCAGTATGTGTGTGAAATTGTGTGTTAGTCTGGGATCTTCAATCAAAGCCAAGACCTTGCAGCGGTGTCTATGATTTCATATACTAACATGCATACTATTATATACATACATACACAGCTCTGGAACATGAAGACTGCTACATTTTCTTTTTCTCAGATGTTACTTTTTATATTTAAGATTGTGTGTTTTTCTATAAACCATTACCTACATTTCTCCCAAATTTTATGAAAAAATGTCCTCATTTGGGGCAGATATTTGCAGAAAATGACAAATAGTCAAAATGGCAAAAAAGATCCACATTTGGATGAATGAGAAATATGCTAAAAGTTATAGATACACAGGATCCCAGGGAACAATCCAGTACAAGTGGCTGCTGCAGGATTGGGTCTGCACACAATGGATTTCTTTAGAGGCAGGAGAGAAAAATACAGGCTGACACTTTGACGGATGGATGTGGAATGGTGCGTTAGTGAGCACGGGCCTCCTGTGCCATCTCACCATGGCAATGGCATCCCAGAGGAAAGGCCTTTGGCTATATGTCTAATCCCATACATCCCCTACAATTCTCAGACTCCATCTCAGCGTACCTGAATCAATATGGTTTTCTAATTGAACCTGAAGGTGGGAAGCACAGCTCTTTCTTATGATAATCAAGCACAGAGCAGAGATATGGACAGATGTTATATTTAGAGGATATAGAACACAAACTATATGAAGGGACTGTATGCACTGATGAATATGGTAATGATCCCAGATACTTTCAGTAGAACAGAAAATTTTTCCAGCAGTTAGAAATAGAAATAGAAATAGAAAATACTTTATTTATCCCCGAGGGGAAATTCAGGAGTCACCGCAGCATTTAAGAAAACAAAAGTAAGAAAGAGTATAGAAAGTGCAAAAAGGTCCATAAGAAATTAGATGACGACATCCCATCCACCACTCGTCCACCACTCTCCAGCCCAGCCAGTCTCCACCTCCACAGGGTCCAGGACTGAGCCTCCCCAGCAGTCTGTTCAGTCTCTGTCTCCTGGATCCTGTCTGCCCACAGCAGGTGAAGCTCCTCCAATTTGGGGTCGGCGTCCGGTGTCAGCTCCGTCAGCCACGTCCGTGAACAGCACGATGCCGCTGGGTTAGCACGGCTAGCTCGTCCATCCCCCGGAGCTAGATCCCACGTTCCCAACAACGATGGATGGAAGGACAGGTCCACGTCGTCACCTCCCAGCTCACATCAGAGAACCAGCACGTCATCCTCACCTCCTCCTCCTCAGCTCGAGGGAAATCATCAAGCCCTACACTAGTTAGCATTGACATGCTACAGGCTGCTAACAGCTAATTTCACATGTAAAGAATGCAGCCATGGTTACATGTAGGATCTCCAGACAAACACAGGAGAAAAGTAGTAAAAAATATCACTGAAGACACAAAAAGTTTGGTGTCCATGACCAACAATGAACCATACAAAGTAATGATCCACTCCAAATACAGAGATGACGAAAAAGAGACGAAAAAAATTACAAGAAACGGACAAAGACGAGAGAGCTGCTGCAACAGGCAGCTACTTGGGCAGCGCCTAGCAACGGAATGGGTTGGAACAGTTTGGAACAGTTAGGGTGAGATTTGAGATCAGTGCAATTTAAAGCAGCAGCCAGACCAGAATATTATAGCAGATTATAAAGATCCATTTACTCTTTCCTGTTTACATACAGTTTTTATACTACACAGTCATTGTTTAAATACAGCAGCTTCGAAAGAATAAAGTGTTGTGAGTAGGAAGTCACGGGATTTGGAGCAAGACACTGCTGTCATGTCTTCTTTCACAGCAATTTGGTGTCAAGGAGTGGGATCCCTCAAGCAATCGTCTTGACAGTGGAAAGGCCATCCTGTCCTGAAAGAAAAACTATTTCTAGCCTCCAACCTCAAATCTGCCCCAGATCATTGCTGCTGGGATTTAACGAACCCAGTTCAGCTAAATTTATCTAATGAGGACTGACATATTGGCTTTTAAATGATTTTATTTTCTCTAAAAAATCGGTTTTGAAATTGGCAAAACATTTTCGTTTCTCATGATATCTGCAATTGGTTAGGTCTTCTCACTTAAATCCTTATTTTCACCCCTGTTGTCACCTCCATCCTTACAGTGTTAGGTTTTCTCACTTGGAGTGAGAAGTGTCTGCTTTTTTTTTTTTTTTTATCACTTGTAGCTTATGACAAAGCTGTCCTTACAGAGACGTCTGAATTGCATCATTGATATACGGCCTCCTCATTTGGAATGAGGAGGGATCCGTTGGGGATGGACCTCCAGAGGAACCTATAGTGGATGTTATGAGAAGGACAAGTGGGGATAAAAGTCTAACATATTTAGATGCATAAAGAACTGAGTTTGGATTCAAAGGTCAAATTTAAATGGGGGGGGGGGGTATAAAAAATGGAATGCAAGTCATGAACTGGGTAAACAATGTAGAGAAATGACCCTTTTCATGAGGGAAAAATTGAAACCATTGAAAATCAAAATGAACACAAGCAAGGACACCAACCCTTGCAGATTTTTTTTTCCACAGATGACCGCTTTGAAGCAGTATCCGGACCTCAACGAAAACCCATCTTTTCTTCCTTCAGCTTCATCACTACACAACAATACCCAAGGAGGGAAAAGAAACAAACTCAGCAGACAACAAAGAAAAAAGAGGAAGACCTCCAAGGACACTCATTCTGAAATGCCTGCTTTACCACCAACTCTAAAATTTGGCCACAGAAATACCTCATCAACTCAAGTAGACCAATCAGACTTAAAGGTCCCATATTATGCTCTGCATTTTAATATGGATGTCTGCAGTTTAATATGGATCATTGATGTCTTCATGAAATGGTAGTAACATTTTTTGGTCCAAAAAGCCAATAAATCAAGCACAGCAGCATTGTTTCCAGGCTCTCATAGCCCCTCTGTCCAGAACACTCTGATTTAGTGGGCGTGGCCTTCATATGTAATTGAGCCACCGCTTAAATGGCCCGCTCTTCACTGAGATTGGCGCCATGTAACCATGACTACCGAGCTCCGAGTGCACAATGTTTAGAAAACAGCAAAGCTTGTTTACCGTAACATTACAGGCTAATACAACAGGCTAACCTCAGCTAAAGTTAGCATCCTGAAGCTAACACAGAGACAGGGGGGACACTGAGGAAAAGCTCTTACATCTGCCCCACAGCACACAACATTTAAAATACTCACATTTCCAGGGTCCCAGGTTTGTTGGGGGATGGTTGGTAATGCGCCTGGGTTCAGGACCAGTCTATTTGCTAGCCCTCTGTTGGACTGTCCAAGCAGTGGGCCGTGAAGTGACTAGCACACATATGCACAGTTTTACTGAGTGTAGCTGGCACATTCCCTTGACAAATGAACTCTAGCCACTTACTCTTGTCATCTCCCGATATGGAAAGCTCGTGCATGATGGAACTATGTGGCTGTTTACAGCCAAAAGCAGAGCAGTAATGGCTATTCAACTTTGGCATTCTCCTCCCCGCTGCAAGAGAGATTTTTCTCTTTTTTGCAGCGGGGAGGAGAGAAGGAGATTCAGGGGTAACTGCTCCGGTGGACCTATCAGGTCAGACTTTTTCCTGATTGGTTAAAAAAAGGAATTACTGATGTCAGCAAATCCCCAAATTCCAAACAGCTCGTTTCAGGTCAGGATTTTACATTCACAAGCACAACTAAGTACAGGTTTTGTAATTAAATATCACATTTTGTGGCTGGGAGGAAAGCCAAAGACCCACAAATTTAACTAAAAGACTTAAAGTGATTTTTGCATAATATGGGACCTCTGGGACTTAAAATGGTTGAAGGTTGTCAGAGAGGGATGAACTCCAGCTGACAAGCCGAACTAACTTGTGAGGTTAAAAGGAGGTACTGCACCACACTCACACAAACATACAAAGCAGATTAATACAAAATCTATTGAGAGCTTAGACAACAAACATATAACTGCTCCAAAATTTGTTCAGTACACATCTGATTATTTCAAGAAGATTCCGCAACATAAATTCATCATGATTTTTAGTTGAGCCCAGAGATATAGACTATGTGGTGAAAGCTTTAGAATTCACCAGAAGAACCTTAGTTAAGTCTAAGGTAGGAGTCATATGATTATTTCAGTATTTACCCACTTCCACCCTGATCACATATGGTGATTATCCGGGCTGGAAACAGGTGCATGCAGATTCTATAGAGAGAAAACTGATTTTGAGGTAAGAAAGTACACTTTTTGACCAAGACTATATTTTGTTTAGTTCCTATACTAGTTCAGATAAAACCATTGGACTTACATTAGAATAAATTTAAGTTTCTCAGGAAAAT
>NW_027437190.1:1310866-1323366 GCF_033239565.1 Halichoeres trimaculatus | reverse complement strand
TGCTTTTTTTTGACACACCTGATGGAAATTTTGCCATCTATCAGCACTTCTTTCTCTAACTTTTGTGAATCTTTCTAGCTCTGCAGCAGTTGTGTGATCATGTTGCAAAGTCATTAGGGGCTCAGTGAAGCTGCTCATGTCACTTACTCAAGGGAGGAAACTGCTTTGTTTTTCACTCACATACAGAGAAAAAAGTGATCAAACCTTGACAGTGGAGGTAAAACCAGCATGACAGACCTGCAGAAGGGACCAGCGAGAGCATGAGGACCTGTCCAACACTGCTTGCAGCTTTTTTTATAGGCAGTGGTTGACAATTCTGTCATCTATGAGCAGTTCTTTCCAAAACTTTGGTGAATTTTACTCCCTCTGCAGCAGTTGAGGGATCATGTCACACACCTATCAGGAGCTCTCTGCAGCTGCTCATGTGACTAACTAAAGAAGGGGAAGTACTATGTTTTTCACACACACACACATTATGAATATATTATATATAACACATATATGATGCTCAGCATCCCATAATTTGCTCTCTAGCGCCATCTAGGTGCACTAAAATGACTCTAGCATCCAGTAGGAATGTCGTACAGACATCAAACCAATGACAAAATGTTTGTCTCATTGACGCGCAAACATCATACACTCACACCCCTGACCCATCCTTTCACATATGACATGGATGGATCAATGAGAAAATTTACTACAAAAAATCTGATCATTTGGAGTTTAGCACAGCTGGTCATGTAACTCACTAAAGGAGGGAAAATGAACACACACATTATAGAGGGATGAAACCTTTGAGTAGGGTAAAAAGAGCATGACAGACAGGCGTGAAGAGACCGGCGAGAGGGTGAGAGGGCCATGGGGCGACTTGGCGAGGACCCGCCCAACTCTGCTTGCAGCTTTTATTTTAATATAAAATTAAAAGTTTTTAAAAAGGTTCAACATTTGAATGGTTGTTTCTGTACTATTCTTGGTTAAACAACAGTTCTTATCATTGTGTATCAGCATTTCACACAGCCTCACATTGTTTTTGGAACTGGGGGTGTATTTCATCCTCATGGTTTGGAGCCTTTTGAAGCACTTCTCCCAAAAGCTGTTCACTGCAAGAGAGTATTAATGGATCAAAAGTGGGTGGTAATGGATGGTAACACACAGGATGAAACTAAACAGCTCTGCACTGAGCAGTATTACTATAGAAATCTCTAACAACTAAAATATTCAAATGCTCAGTTCACTGCTCAACAAGTGATGTGTAAAATAAAAAGGGGTCTAACAATGCATTAATGTTTTGGTCAAATAACAAATAATAAAAAAAATAAAGTTGTAACAAAGTTACACATCTAGTATGTATAAAGTTTGACCACAGCCCATCTGGAATGACTGGAGAGCTGGATTTTTTTTGACCTAAACTGCAGACACTCACCAGGAGGAACAGTTTTTGTGGAGACTTCACTTCGAGCTGAGCAAGATGACGCGTTTTTTTTTTCCGTGTATGATGCATATAAAGAATGTCACCATAGTCAAGAACAGATAAAAAAGGTTTCTTTGAATCTTTTTTTTTTTGAAGCAACCAATGAAAAATATCATTTGTTTCTGTAAAAGAAGCTCAGCTTCACCCTATTTTTTTGTGATGGCCAAAAGAAAAGTCTTCATCAAAGAGAAAACCAAGGCTTTCAAAAGAATGGACCCATTCACTTCCCTCATTTGACAGATTAAAAATCTGACAGTTACCCTCTTCTGTCCTCTTGGATCTAAAGAAGTATTGTTTTTATTTTGTCAGCATATAGAACCAGCCTCATTTTACAGAGACTTCTCTGGACAGTGTTAAATGCAGCTTGCAGTTGGTTGACTGCACTCAAAAGAGAGGAATCTATAAGCTACCCTCAAAAAAACAAAGCTGTGTTTACATTCATAGCCATGTTTGTGAGCTGTAACAGCACACATTTGGTTGATGACACTCCACAGTCTGCATGTTTTATTAGTTATTGTAGCTGTTCTGACAGAGGCAGTTTGTCCATAATCTCAAATATCTCAAGTGTTTGATTTTTACGACCCCAGGTTGGGAAGCTGGAGACTGTTATAATATATGACATATGACCAAGAACACGATTCAAATGTTATTGTTTTAACAGCTCAATTTGAAAAAATAAATAAAGATAAAAATACATTAATAATAATAATAATAATAATAATAATAATAATAATAATAATAATTAATAATAAACTTTTATATTCCAAAGTGAAGACAGCAGAAAGGAATGGTTTATCAAATTAACTAAAGAAAACTTCAAATTTGGTTCAAATGTGTAAACGCTCCCACAGTGATGTGTTTGTTGAATACTAAATTGACCAAATATGAAGAGGTAAGGACTGCCCTGTATGGTTTAATGCTAACTCACAGCATATTATGGAAGAAGCTGCCCCTCTTTCTACCATTTTTCCCCTCTGAATAACAGTACAGCCAGGTTGACATCCAGCTGTCTGACGGCAGAAAAAAATTCACCTCCTAAATTCCTCACAAGGCTGACGCAGAGCTCCAGATGAGTGTGTGAAGGAGCGCAAGATGTCTGGCACGCCCTCTTTCCCTTACATACACACTCTCTCTCTCTCTCCTCCCGCTGGTCTGCTCTGCCTCTTCACTAAGTGCTACCAGGAAGCTGGCCAAGACTCTCAGAAAGCCAGCATGTGTTTACCACCCTCTGAATGCACGCCACGTGGAGAGCTCTGCCTGCCATCTGAATGCTCTGTAATATCAATAATTGATGCTCTTGAGGAGTAGTAATTAAATTAGTTAATTATGCTGGTAAAATTACATGTAATTATGAGACTGGAGGGTATGTTTAGTAAATTAGTCTCATCTATGCTCACTCTGTATACTGCTGCCAAAAAATATTCCTTGATGATTAGGTAATTTTGATACCGTCTCCGTGTTGTTTTGGAACACACAGGAATCACTTCACACAGACACTGTCTGATTTGGGTTAGCACCATTCCTTTTTATCCTTTCAAAAATTAAGTCATTTATAATAATGTGACAAGTGCTTTTGGCAGCAGTTTCATCAAGTTTCACAGCACCGATCTAAACACAGCATCATGAAAACCTGGGTGAGAGTGAAAAACAGATTCTGTGGTGTGCTCTGTTCCATTCTTTTCATACCAAGAAGAAACATTTGTTTTCATATTAAAGGGAAAACATATCCCATAGCATGTCAGTTCAGATTGAACTCCTTGTGTACCTTTCAAGTTTCCCTCAATGGGTTGAGTTGAACGGGTTTGATCTGAGCAGATTTACAGGTATGATGCATGTAAATGAAACATGTTTTTGGTTCCTGTTACATAAAAAGTGCAAATGCAGAAAAAAGGGAGACATCAACACATTTTTTTGGGAAATATAACTTTATGAATCTTTTTCCACTAAACACTACTTTAAAATGACTGTATGAGTCTCCAGTCCCAGCACTTACACATCAAGTCACACACATTCATACAGAAACCCCAGAGACGCCTAAAAAGTGCCCATCCATGCAAAGTACTTCTATAGACCCACTGAAATGCCATTGGCTTTCCCAAGATCATGTTGGTATGTGGATTACACAGTGGAAGGATTGAGCAAGCAACCTTCAGATTGAGAGATTACCAACTTGGGCACAGAGCCAAAGCTACTGTCTGACCCCAGGATCTATTTTTCCTAAAATTTGAAGCAACCTGAGCCCCCATTTCTTCTGTGCTCCCACTTCTCCCACCTTTTCATGTGAATAAGATGTCAGTGTTGGATATCTGGTTCACATAAACCTGACACATGAATAGAGAGAAGTACAACAGAGGATGAACCAAAAACTTCAAAGTATATCAACTGTCATAGTCTGGCTTTTGGTTCATGTTTTCTTGTGTTTTTTCCCGCTTATGTCTCTTTGTAATTTGGTTCTTGTCCTGTGTCTCTGTGTTAATCTTAGTTATTCTTGTGGATTGTTCTCTGTCTCTTGTTTTTAGTTCGTGCTTCTCGTGGTTTTGATTTGGTTCTTGTCATGTGTATGTCTTTTTGTGATCATTTCTAGTGTTTCTGTGTCTTTAATGTTTTGAGTCTCTGTCGGTAACAGAGAGTGAAGGAGACTCTCTAAATCACGTAATCAGACGCTAAACTCTGGGAGCTGTCAGGCTGTCCAAGCCGGAGATGCAGAGTCTCCATCAGCGCACAGCGCTCTCTGGGAGTAGAGATTTTTCCTCATCAATATTCCTCACGTATGAACTTAGTGATCTTTTCCTATAAAAGTATCCAATAACACAGCACCTCATGCTGTGAACTGAAGTTACAAATCAGTATTACCCCCTGGTATTTGATTTCACCATGTGACAACGACAATAAAAACAATAATACGGCGCATCGACTATTAAAATTTGCATCAATTAATTTTTTTCGTCGACTAATTGTTGCAGCCCTAATGTATATTAGCAGAGTTTTCGTCTTATAAACCACATTTAGTCCCGTTCTTATTAGTCAACAATATTACATTATATATTTAATTATAGTTTTAGTCACATGACCACCATTCACGTTCCGTCTCCTCCCGTTTCCGTCATGTGATAAAGGTTCGTTGACGTTGATATTTAGTCAGAATTTTCGTTGATTAAAGCAACACTATATCCCAGTGCCTCTTGTGAGTTTTCTGGTGTTTTGGGTTTTGTTTCTTTCGTTAGAGATTTTTGGGTTTAGTTTGATTTTTGAGTTAGGAAAATAAAGTTTTATTTTAATCTGCATTTGGGTCCTCCTGACATCAACATAATCTCTGTGACAACACCCATTTGTTCCTAATGGAGTTTTTGAAGCCCATTGTCAACAGGGGCCACAACCCAAGAACCCAAGCTTTGTTCAAGATAGGATGAAGTGAAGAGGTGGCCCTTAAGTAGGGTTGCCACCTTTGAGGCAGAAAAATAAGGGACACCATCAGCAGCAGGGAGGTTGAGGCCTGACTACCAATGGTAAAGTGCAGCACCAGTTGTGTTTTTTTTTTTCATTTAATTTATTTTTTTTTTTATTTATTTGCACATTTAAAAGAAACAACATAATTAGAAATATTAACATAAATTATTTGTGCAGGTGAGATTTAGAAACCCAGTGGGGTTGTGAGCTTAATCTCTCCTCAGAAAGTAATCATAATATACAACTTAAATGTTACAGCAAGGCAAAGAAACAACATTAACAATGCATACAAGATAAAAAGAAAGGAAATAAAATAAAATGTGTGTGCGTGTGTGTGCATTGTGTGTGCATGTGGGCGTGTGCGGGGTGAGAGGGAGAGAGAAAAGTGAATTCAGTTCATCAGATGGTTTCTGAGCTTGTGTTTAAAATGATTTAACGAAGTCGATTTTGATGAGATTCCTGTATAGCTGTTCCATAGCTGCCCCCCCCCTGTACCTGATAGAAAACTGACAGAAAGAAATACGAAACTTTGGGACATGAAGATGGTTTGCCTGTCTTGTTCTAAACAGATGCACATCACTGTTAAACTGAAAAAGGCTCTACAGGGAATAGAACATGAAACTGGCTGATGGAGGAGCTTGAAAATAAAACTGCAGGTTTGGTATTTATTTAGATTAAAGGTTGATAAGATGTTTAGTTGTTCAAAGAGAGGGCTAGAATGAGCTGACCAATTACTATGTGTGGCAATCCTGCAAAATTGTTTTTGTAGCATATGGAGTTTCTGTAGATGAGTATGATGAGTAGCTCCCCAAACTACATTACAATATATAATATACAGGTAAATTAAGCTATAATATAGAGTTAGAAAACATTTATCTAGACTCAAACTACGGA
Organism: Halichoeres trimaculatus; assembly: GCF_033239565.1. Taxonomy (NCBI): domain Eukaryota; kingdom Metazoa; phylum Chordata; class Actinopteri; order Labriformes; family Labridae; genus Halichoeres; species Halichoeres trimaculatus. The sequence goes on along the minus strand of NW_027437190.1, from coordinate 1,317,554 downwards.
ATTTGCGAATAATACCAGTAGATTTCGAGATTTTATTACAGACATGGGAAATGTGTTAATCCCAGGTTAGCCTTTCATTGCTTACTACTCCAAGGAAAGTCATTGATGAGACCTGATTGATGGGGTTATTTCCAATGGATAGACAAGCATTAGGTTTACAGTACTTCTTTTTTTGATGTAAATATAATAAAATTAGATTTTTTTAATATTGAGCGATAATTTATTTAATTTGAACCATTTTGAAATACTTTCTAAATCATGATTAGCCTTTTCCATAAGTACAGAAAAATCATTTTGTGAGATAAATAAATTTGTATCATCAGCAAAAAGGATTGAAGACATGGAGGACAGACCTTAAGCCAAGTCATTAATATAAATGATAAATTAAAGGGGGCCTAGTATGGATCCCTGGGGGACTCCACATGTTAAAGTGTCATTTTCTGATGATCTTCCCTTAACTGTAACAAATTGCTGTAGATTATGAATATAATTGTGAAACCATGTATAAGTAGTCCCTCCAAACCCATAGTGTGATAACTTATGTAATAATATCTCATAATTTACGGTATCGAAAGCTTTAGATAAATCAAGAAAAATTCCTAAGGCATATTCATTATTATTGAAGGCATTATGGACTTTATCAACCAGTTGAAGTATAGCCATTTCTGTGGAATGATGTTTCCTGAATCCATACTGGTGATCATACAGAATGCTATATTTCTTTAGATGTTCCATCATTCTGTTATAGACCAACTTCTCTAAAATTTTTGAGAGACATGGAAGAACAGAAATAGGACGGTGGTTGTTGAATACATTTCGGTCACCGGATTTATAAATGGGGACTACTTTTGCAATTTTAAGGTCATTTGGTATGATGCCAGTTTCTAAAGATCTAGAAAAGATGTGGGTCAAAGGCTTGACAATTGCATGACTGGCTTTGATGATTAGGCTAGCCCTGATCTAATCGTGACCAGCAGCTGAATCTTTCAGGGACAATATTATGTCCATGATTTCCTTCTCAGTAGGAGGCTTGAAGCTCCGAACAGGAGGATAGGTCTCCCTCAGGAACTCAGATGGAGTGCCGGCCACAGGACCTATGCTCTGTGACAAAACTGTACCAATATTAACAAAATAATTATTTAAACCTGTTGGAATGTCAGATGGTTCAGAGTAAACTCCATTGTTATCAACAAACTCAGATGGAAGAGTGGCTGACGCCTTTTTCCTATTGAGGAGCTGGTTGATGACTCCCCAGGTGGTTTTGATGTTATTTGAATATATGGTAACATATAAGTTCAAGTTTCATGTCAATAAGTAAGAATTTTGAAGTATTTTTTTCAGAATGTACCCAGTCCTGTCCATCCTGTTTGTCCTGTTGTTGTTGTTTTCTGTAAAACCCTGAATGGTACTGATTGGCAATATTGAACTTTTTTCATGTTGTATTAATAAAATGTCTGTATTCCTGGTGGATTGATGAGAAATGACCAATCTGAGAAAATATATTCAGTAAAACACTACTGTAGCTTAAAAAAATGTATGCCTTCATAAAATCTCATTCTGTTGATTTTTTTTTAAGAGGGATTAACTTTTCAAAATTAGTCAAATTATATTAGTTATGTATTAGATTCATGTATCTGAAGATTCTTCAGGTGTGAAGAACTGTGAGTCTGCCATTTGGCATTTATTTGTTCTGATCTGGCAGTAATATTGCTCTCCAGCCACATGCTGTCGTATGTCCGACAGGCCACCATGCACCACAGAAAGCACTCAACGACAGACTTTACCGTGTCCTTTGATTTGTTTCACTCTCAATGTCAAGCTATTCATCTGAGCTTTCCCACTCGGGTCTGTGTTTTTGCATCCTTCACTTTTCGGTGGAGCACGGGGCAGAGTGCCAGATGCAGCCACAGGCACAGACATGTAAACTTCTGATTGCCTATGACTTTCTCTCACCCATGTAATGATGGGCACTTATTCCATGCTTAAAATCAACTAAAAATAAACTGCTACTTTTTGTGGGCGAACACTAAATCATGTTGAATTTGGGCAGAATCGTGCTGCATTCAAGGCAAACTGAAAAATCGCTTCACGTATTGTTTCAAAACGGGATGCAACTTTTAAATGTGAAATACAGGACGCTTCTCTATTTTACGGGATGGTTGGCAACCCCAACCTTAAGCCTCTTTGCTGATAGCTAAAGGGTGATCAGGGTTGTGAAGTTTATTGACTTTTGCCCAATGTCAGGCCGCTGGGTTCACATGAGAGAGTTGTTCTGTGGTCCTGCAGCTGCGTGCAGCTTTGTTGATGATGATGCGAGACTTGGTGATGTGTTTAAAGTGTGTGTGTGTGCATTTCTTGTGGTCTTGTTGCTGTGTAAGACTCCAGCCTGAAACAGGAGCACCTGTTTGGGTGGACCCACAGATGGCTGTCGTGTATTTTTCTCAGTGTTTAGCGCATAGTCATGGGACTGTGTGACAAGATCTTTACATCAGGTCTTGTCTAACAAACATTACCTTTCTCATTACCCACGAACTTAAGATACAAACATGTTGGTGGAAAACCCAGGATGACTTTTTGATTTGAAAGGATTTATTTTTATAGACTTTTGATAAAATAGTCCAGCAGAGATGGCTATGCTCAACCTGACTGATCAAAACTAAGAAATGACACAAAAAAAAATGTAAAGAAAGACTGACTCTTATGGTGTTACGTCACTTTATTAGGCAGAAAATCTATTACCATGATGTGGATGAGCATTGTCTGTCATTTTACATGAGTCATAAATATAACTAATTAAAAACTGCAACCCTGTTATAGAGTAGGTTTGAGACAATGCAAATTTGATCACCGCCAAAGTTAAGAGAATATTTGGGCTCCGTTCATGTTCCAGTTTCACTTGCAACACTTCCCATAAAAGGGTATGGGAGCCACCCAGTCACCCATCCATCCATCCATTTTCTATACCGCTTATCCTGTTTAGGGTCGCGGGTGGCTGGAGCCTATCCCAGCTGTCATTGGGCGAGAGGCAGGGTACACCCTGGACTGGTCGCCAGTCAATCGCAGGGCTGACACATAGACAGACAACCATGCACGCACACACTCACACCTAGGGACAATTTGGTGTGACCAATTAACCTGCATGTTTTTGGACTGTGGGAGGAAGCCGGAGTACCCGGAGAGAACCCACGCATGCACGGGGAGAACATGCAAACTCCACACAGAAAGACCCACCGGCCGAGGTGGGGATTTGAACTGGTGACCTTCTTGCTGTGAGGCTGCAGCGCTAACCGTTGCACCACCGTGCAGCCCCCACCCAGTCACATGTGAAGCAATGCCAGTAAATCAAATCTCATCCAAGTATACTCTGATCGAGAAACACCATGTGAGCCATCCCTCTGTAAGAACTTGTCTAAATATGGCTGAGTGCAGGGTGGAAGCTCTAAGTCAATAACACCAGTGAATGCCTGCAGGCTGGACCAACTCTCTCCTGTTTGACTTTGTGCTGTGAAGAGAGGCTCATCTGTAAGCCATACAGCAGCATCACATTTCCCTCAAGATCTCCTAAACAGCCTGTTGTGCTCCTACTAGAGACAGAGACAGCATATTGTCTAGACCGGGCTGAATGCACAGACAAATTACAAACACTGTGTACCAAAGTTAATGAGATTAAGCTTGCTGCCAGAGAGCTTTCCCGAGTTAATTGCCTCTAAAACGTCTACTGTATGTGTTGTGCCGAGAAGTTTCCATGAGCGTGTTGTTTCTGTGTCATTTTAAAGTGACAGCTGGTCTTATTGATGATCACCAAATATGAAGGGCCGTATCGACTTCAAGTAGCACCGGGACTAAACCAGGAGGTATGCAAACGCTCACACATCAGTGCACATTAAAGCATTAATAACTGGCAGAAATGCCGGTCCACTGCTCAGCCCTCCTGTGGCATGATGGGTAGCTGCGGAGGTTGTCAGGCCTGAGAGGCTGTCAGTGTCTGGCTGCACTTCAGGCTGGATCCTTTTCATGTTTGTTGGCGAAGAATCGCGAAGAATCGCAAAGTGCCAGGGCATCTCTCCTGAGATGCCCTGGCAGGTTACTTACATTCTCCCACCAGTTAAAAACCTGAACGCTTACACACACACACACACACACACACACACACACACACACACACACACACACTGGATCACACAGACATTCAGTTTGAAGCACAGATCCAGCCCATGCACACACTACCACACACTCACACACACTAGATGCACATGTTTCTTACTTACAGTTTTCTCGATTGTTTACACACATTTTCTGAAAGGATGCCTCATATTCTCAGAACTCTACACACAAATCAAAAAATCACTCACACATTTCTCAAAACCCCTCAAATCTCCTGCAAAATGAAACTTTATATCCAAAACAGTCTTTATTCTTCTCAAAATGGTGTTTTGTCTCCATATGACACACACAAACCACTATATGGACAAACATTCATATGAACCAGTTGAACACTGATGTGCTCAGTGTAAAACACTGTGATTACATAATATTCATCATGGCTTGGGCCTTGTTGTGTTCAGTGTGACACTTCTTGCAAAATATTTTAGATTTTTTTTTTTTTTTTTACTCACAACACAAAATGGCTGATGATGTTCCTTCCCCTTCTACGTCTTTTTGTGAGGTTGAATCCATCCTCATCAATAAAGACAAACTGGTGCTCCACTGCAGCCACCTCTAGCTCAAGGACTCTCTGAAACACACAGGATAATATCAGAAATAGACATGGAGTGATCACTATGTGAAATACATTCATTATGATTCCAATACTTAAACATGTATAATATTTACAGTTTTCAGGGTATGCATCAGTTACAGGATTGTAGAGGACTTACTTGCACATAGTTATATCGCAGTTCTTTGACTCTGTCTGAATTGCGTTCAAATGGAACTCTGTAGACTTGTTTCATATTCAGAGAATTTCTTCTCAAGACACGGTCCAGAGTGGATAAACTTATTCTATCAACATTTGGAAAAATGTCATTGTTTTCTAGTACTTTTCTTTGGATTTGTCGTAATGTAATGGCATTATTCTCGAGGACCATGTTCACAATTTGATTTTCCTGTTCAGGAGACAGTAGACACTCCCCACCTCCTCTTGATGGTCGTCTTTCAGCTCTGCAATACAGAGAGTGAAATATTGTAAATATTGTGAAGGGATAAAAAGAAGGAATACATTTCTCAAATAAACACTTTACTTTTTTACAGTCCTTCAGAACAGTCCACTGACAATACTGTAATACTGTACTCATTGAATACTGTGTTGAGTTGCAGTACAACAATTTCCTAATACTAGTGAGACTAAATTTCTTACTTATTTTCATTTTGGAAAGTCCGGATGATGGATGCTACTGCGTATCTGCTCAAATTTGGCTGCACCCTTTGCCCAGCCTCCCTCATTGTTAGACCATAGTTTACCACATGGTCAACCAAAGTGGCCCCGATCTCATCAGAGATTATGGCCCTCATCCTTCCTCGTTCTCCTCATCCTCCTTGTCCTCCTCGTCCTTTGCATTCTCCTCCTCTCATTCTCACACCTCTGGTTCTCCCCCTGATTTCATGTTGGCATCCATTGTTCCAAAACAGAGAAACTCACCTGTTGCCCTTTTATGCTAAAGCTGATTGCTAATTGTAAAAATGTGTGACAGGTGTTTACCCATGTGATGAGTCAGTGTGCATTATAGGAATATTAATTTTACTGTTTTGAGTGGCATTGTGTTCTTTGTGAAAACAAGAAGTTTACTTCATGAAAATTGTGCCAAAACTCAGAGAATTGTGTGTAGTGTTTTGAAAAAAGTGTGCTGTAGATCTGCAGTCTGAGTGTAAAGCAGGAACTGTGCTTATAGTTTAGCAGACTTGGTTCATGAAGTTGGTGCATTGGTTATATGTTGTGGTCATTGTGTCTCAGGCACCAAAAACTGTGTGTTAACAATCGAGAAAAACTGTAACATATTAAGTAAAGACTTAATGACAGATAGGCACAGAAGTAACTAGTCCAAAAAGTCAAAGAGTAAACAACAAGCAGATGTGCGCAGCCATCTTGGATCTTGATGAGAAGCCTTTTTCCTTTTTCTTGTGTTTTACCCTTCATCTTGTGTTTTAGCATTAAGCCTGTGTATTAGCCTTGGGCTTGTGTTTTAGATTTTAGCCTGTGTCTAAGCCTGTAGCCTGTGTTTTAGATTTTAGCTTGTGTGTTAGCCTTTGGCCTGTATCTTAGCATCAAGTATGTATTTTAGTATTTGGCTTGTGTTTAAGATTTTAGCTTGTGTTATAAACTTTAGCCTGCATTTTAGCCTTTAGCTCATGTTTTAGCCCTTTGCCCATGTTTAGTCTTTAGCCTGTGTTTTAGATTTTAGCTTGTGTAATAAACTTTAGCCTGTGTTTAAGCATTTAGCCTGTGTTTTAGTTTTTGACTTGCGTTTTAGATTTTAGCTTGTGTAATAACCTTTAGCCTGTGTTTTAACCTTAAGCCTGTGTTTTAGCCTCCAGCCTGTGTTTTAGCCTCCAGCTCATGTTTTAGCCTTCAGCCTACAACTCTCTTTATTTTTGCCTGAATTGTCTTACCTTTGTCTTTTTGACGGTTCAGCTCCAGTGTACACCTTTGTGACAGAATAAATCACCAAAATAATTTTCAGCAGAGAAAAAT
>NW_027437190.1:1210866-1308366 GCF_033239565.1 Halichoeres trimaculatus | reverse complement strand
TCAGCAAGGCCTCTCACAGCTCATCAATTTCTTCACAAGTCCTGAGGGTAGGGAGCAAAAAAGTCCAAAGGTAGACCCAAAAACTTTCACCAGAGCTGAACCAGAGGATCTGATTGGCTGTCCATCAGGACACGGGATGATCCTGGATCCAGATTGGAGCCAACTGCAGCCCAATAACCATCAGATGCCATCTGAGAGAGAAGAGCGGTAAAAACAAAACACGTCTTCAAAGGCCTCATCTCCTTCAATGCCACAAACTCACCGTTTGGACTTTTTCAGAGAGCAGCAAACATGGGACACTGAAAGGTGAAGAAAGTTTGATTCTCTGAGGAGAAAAACTGAACCTTGGCGTCCTGATGGCTTCAACCTTACTGACATGACCAGGAGATCCCACTGGTTATGTTTTTATGATCACACAGTGGAGGGGGCGCCATCATGATCTGGGGCTTTTTCCTTCGATGGAGCAATGGAGCTTCAGATTGGTCAGGGGCGTCAAACGGCGGCTGGCTCTGTGGAGATGTTGCAGGGGGCCTCCTTAATGACTGAGGGCCCTGGTCTGTGTGGTAACAGCTGGTTTTTCAACAGGACAACACTGCAGGTCACAATGGGCGCCTGACAAAGGACTTCTTCCAGAGGAATCAGCTCACTTATTGGGGCCATCCTGTGTGTTCCCTTGATTTAAACCACACTGACACAATTTGGGGATGGATGGAGAGTGAAGTTTACAGAAATGGACATAAGGTCCAGACAGTGGATGATTCTCCATGAAGACATCTTCATCACTTGGAGCAACGTTCCCACTAGCTTTTTGGAAATGCTTGCTTCAAGCATTAAGTGATCAACAACAACGGTGGAGCTCCTCATCACCTTGTCCTTTTTTGACACTTTGACTTCTGTTGGAACCTTAGAACCTCTTTAAGATCAAACAGTGCAAAATGTAAATTCTTTCAACTTTTCAACTGGTCTTTAATTTTGACCAGATGTGTTTTCCCAGTTAGGGTGTGGTAGCTTTGCTCCTCCAGCATCACCTCCTCAGTATGAATGCTGCAGAGGCATGATGGTTGAACTGCTTCAATTCTTGGTGTCACTGATTCAATAAGGTTGTAGAAACACACAGGATCTGATGACTCTGGAGGCCACTGGAGTCCAGGTAACTCATCATCATGTTCATAAACTACTTGAGACTTGGGTAGGCCGTAGACCACAAACAATCAAGTCTTTACTGGGCTGATTGTGTACAGCTTAAAACACTAGTTCTCCATCTAACAATCATAATACCAGGTGGGTCTATGTCTTTAAGATTAATGCTGGTCTCAAGTTGTCATTCGGACTGGAGCTGGAGTTGAATGAGCCAACCTTCATTAGAGTTCAGTTAGACCATGAGGATGGAGAGATGTAGATCATGTGTGTATGGGGGCAGGGGGTCAAAGATCAGAACGTGTATCTTCAAACCTGTCCTGCTTAGGGATTCCTTTCTTAACTGTGCTTTAGAGCAGGAAATGAAAAAAGGTTAAAAAAAGGTACATGTTCTGTCTCAGGGTTCTCTTACAAACCAGACCATCAAGTCAAGACATCAAAACCCTCAGGGGAATCCATGAAGGTGGGCTACAGGAGCATTACAGGATGTAGTTAAAGTGATGACGTTTGTAAAAGAAGGATCTTCATAACAAACCCACAGCCATGCAATTTAACAGTGTGTGTGTGCTGTAAGCATGTTCACAAGCAACCACACACACACACACACACACACACACACACACACACACACACACACACACACACACACACATGCATTAATGTAACATCACACCAAGAGGCATCTAATGGACATTCAATGCAAACATTTAGCCTGATGTCATAGTTTTATTGGATAATCTTGAATAATGAGCAGGGCTTTTAGAGCTCAGACTATTTATTACAGCCAGCTGCTCCACATGGGTCCATTGTTGTCTTTAATTATAGAGAGCTGAAATTTTGAACCAAGATGTAGGATATACAAAGATGCAGCAAAGAATAAAGAATTTACAGATAGAAACAGCACTAACCTTGTTTTCCATGAAAATCTCCAATGTGTCACAAAGTCTCTGACGTGTCTACAGTCTATCTTTGCTCTGTCATGGCACTGGATCAGATAGGTTTCCAATCAAGTCAATCTGTCAACTTAGACTGGATCCGCTCAGTTGTGGTCCAGCTGGGTGGTTGGTCCGTCATTTTGTAGGTAACACAATTAATCGAGCGTAGTGTTAGTTCAGGCAGGCCACAACGTCAAGCTCCGGCAGCTTAGCTGTCATCATCGGTGCAGATCAGCTGATTGCTCGGCTTACTCCTGTGACTGCTCTAGCCCAGCCTCCTTCCTGCTTCCTCTGCTGGCATTTTGCAGTCATACTCCCGCATGAAGAAAGATCGCTCTTATTCGTATCTACCTCGCTGGTCCCGATGTTGTCACCCATCATTGACGATGGAGACCCGTGGCATTACAATGGTATCATGACAGAGCCTCATCAATTCCCTGAATCAGAGGAAGCCATCATTGAAGAGAGGGCTCCTTCTCTGTCATAGCTCCCGCCTGTCCGTGTCCTGTCTCTGCTCCCTGAAAGGCTTGGGCAAACATAAACCTGTTCCCGAGACTCAGTAGTCACTCTGACTCCAGCCGCTGCCCTGCCGGCCAAAAAAGCCAGACCACCGACCTCAGCAATCACCTCCACAGCTCCACAGGTAAACGAGGCCATCTTAGCAATGCTGTCAGTCAGTGTACGTCTCAGCTATTTATTTTCTCATTTTGAGATTTCAAAATAAAAACGAAAAATAAACCGTTTCTTTGCTGCTCCAGAAATGGAATGGCATTTCGTTTTTCTATAACGATTGTACAGAATCATCTTTGGCCATTAGTTTATTCTCCGACGCAGCTCCTTCCTGGGATTTTGGGGCGTTCCTCAACAACCAGCAGTCCGCTGATGCATGGCCAAAAGAATTGTCATCTCTGCCAGCTAGTGCTTCTTCTTGGAATGGTTATATACCAAATCTTTATAGCTGTCTTCTCTGGGGAGGATTCTGGTCTAGGAAGGAAATTATTTTCTCTTGTGACAATGAAGCAGCTGTCCACATTTTAAACAAAGGACGCTCCGCTATTCCATTCATAAACAGATTTTAAGGCGTGTAACCTGGGAATCCTTGCTGAGGAACTTTAACCGTGCAGCTCACATTCCAGGATCTGATAATAAGGTTGCTTGCAGACATACGCTTTTAGCTGCTCGCTATATGCGCTCTGGTTTAGCAAATCTGCATTAAAGTTGTATGACTCTGCATGGTCCTATTTCACAGCATTTTGTTCCTCCTCCTTTGTTGCATGCTTCCAATAGTATTCCCAGTGTTTGTGCATTTCTGGTTCTTGTTTTGGGTCCCAAAAAATGCAGCTGTCCTCCACCAAAGGCCTCCTAGCAGGTGTCCAGTTTGGCCTGCTTTGCTCAGACCTGTCCACCTACAGCTTACCAGAAAATCCTTCTATTAAGCTTCTCCTAAATGTCTTTAAAGAAAAACCACGAGGCAATGACATTTGTCTCCCTTCCACTCTTCCACTTTTGCACAAATTAATCTCTTACTTAAGGAATGGGTGCTTCAGTCCATACACAGACTTCCTGTTAGAAACTGTCTTCCTCACTGCTTTATATGGGTTCTTAAGGTGCAGGAAACTCATTACACATAAATTCAGAAACTAACTTTGATTTTGTCCACTGTCTTCTATGGACCGCAATCTAAGGAGCCGTGCCCAGGCCAGTACTCAGGAGCTGCTGTTCGTGCCTGGTTCACCTCACGCCTTCATCTCCTTTGCCAACTCTGCTGTCTCCCTCCAGAACGCTACACCCCTCATTCGTTCTGCATGGGAGCAGCAACAACAGTGGCTAGGGTTGCTCTGGTGTCCACCCTAAAGCTATGGGCAGATGGTCTTCCTCAGCTTTTGAACTAGAGTCTGGGATTGCTGGTGTGGTCGTTTTGGGGTTTTATTTTTGCTGCTGCGCTCCCTGCTTATGCCGCTCATGATATCCCGTGATGGGCAGGAAGGTGTGCTCAGGCCTCAGCGCGTGGAAGAACAGGGAGTCTCAGAATTTGAACGTTATCTGCGCCCTGGCAATAAAGCCATCCTAGATGCTCAAAAAGCTTTGAGCGCTTCATTTTAATTTTAACTGTTAGAATGATCCAGTAGTTCCCAACCTTTTTTGGGCTGTGACCCCATTTTTACATCACAAGTTTCTGGCGACCCCAGACACCTATATAATGTATACTATTATGGATGAGGCAGGAAAGTTAGGTTGAGAATTTTCCCTAGTCAGGATATGTACATTCAGTGGAGCTTATATTTACAAGGCTGCAAATTAATACTGAACAAATAACTCAAACAACTAACTATGAAAGAGCTGCAGCATCTTAAACCAGCAACAAAGAACATTTTAAAGACAGTGCTTCAGTTTCAGCTTCAGAGTTATTTGTGTCTTTTATGTATTGTGACTGTCTCTCTCAACTCACCATATTTAAAGTGATACTCCAGGATGGAACAAGTTGGGTCACAAGGTTTAGAGCAGAAATTACCCCTACAGCAGTGTTTTTGTGCAGCAGAAGCCCAGAGCGCTCGCCCCAAACACCCCCTCCCTGCTCCTCTGCAGGTTTCCTCTGCTCTCAGACGGGGCCATATTTTACTTGACCAAAAACACAAATAAACGTACTCCCACCGAAAAAAACAGATATCGGTCTGCATTCACGCTTTATTTAGGGAATTTTCAGCATGTTACTTTCTCACAAAAACACCGTTAAATAAGGCTCTAGTTCTCATCGTGTCTCTTCGTCCTGGCAGACTACCTGCATTTGTTTGTATCTGGCACGCCGCACGGACTGATACACTAAGCGGCGAGCGCCTCGTAGCCAGCTGTGGCTCTGCAGCGGAGGTAGAGCCGTTTTACGCCACGATGAGAACTAGAGCATTATTTAGCGGTATTTTTGTGTGAAAGTAACGCGCTGAAAATTCTCTAAATAAAGCGTGAATGCAGACTGATATCAGATTTTTTCAGTGGGAGTCCGTTTATATGTGTTTTTGTGTTTTCAACGTCAAGTGCTGAGGTGGAGAGAGTGCATCTCATCTCCAGCGTAACATCCAGTCGAGAGCGGTACTTCATAAATATTATATACTGCATTTTTTAAAACTTGTTTTTTAAAGTTATTATCATTATAATAAATATTTTTATAAAGGAAAGTGTGTGGTGTTTTGATTTAAATGAAATATATAGGCCTATTCAATCATTAAAAAATATATTAGTATTTTTTTTATCTTTTTTTTTTTTTTTTACAATTGCTGGAAATTCCAGGCGACCCCATTTCAATTCCAGGCGACCCCACGTGGGGTCTGGACCCCAAGGTTGAAGAGGACTGGAATAATCAGTCATTTGTAGGTATGATTGGTTATGTCTATTTATTTATACATCAGGCTAAAGAGTATGTGAGGCTTATTCCCTATTTAAATGTATCAGCAATAGATTGATAGATAATAATAATAATAATAATAATAATAATAATAATAATAATAATAATAATAAATAATCATCATCATCATCATCATCATTTCAATCCTAGATAGCTTCCTGGCATCTTTTGTTGCAGAGAGTCTGGCATTGCTGGTGTGGTCGTTTTGAGGTTTTATTTTTGCTGCTGCGCTCCCTGCTCATGCCATTCATGATGGCTCGTGATGGGCAGGAAGGTGTGCTTTTTCTGCCTCAGGATTTCCACACATGCATGTGGAAGAGCAGGAAGTCCCAGAACAGAACCATACCGCCAAATGAAATTGTGAAAGTCAGTATACATTATTCATATGGGGACAAATCATAACAAACCTTGTCTTTTCACGAAGTAAATCCATGCAGCAGTTTACAGTTTTTCTCAATTGTTTACACACAGTTTTTGGTGCCTGAGACACAATGACCACAACATATAACCAATGCACCAACTCCATCAACCAAGTCTGCTAAACTATAAGCACAATTCCTGCTTTACACTCAGACTGCAGATCTACAGCACACTTTTTTCAAAACACTACACACAATTCTCTGAGTTTTGGCACAATTTTCATGAAGTAAACTTCTTGTTTTCACAAAGAACACAATGCCACTCAAAACAGTAAAATGAATATTCCTATTATGCACACTGACTCATCACATGGGTAAACACCTGTCACACATTTTTACAATTAGCAATCGGAGCTTTAGCATAAAAGGGCAACAGGTGAGTTTCTCTGTTTTGGAACAATGGATGCCAACATTGAAATCAGAGGGAGAGCCAGAGGTGTGAGAATGAGAGGAGGAGGACGCAGAGGATGAGGAGGACGAGGAGGACGAGGAGGACGAGGAGGACGAGGAGAATGAAGAAGGATGAGGGCCATAATCTCTGATGAGATCAGGGCCACTTTGGTTGACCATGTGGTGAACCATGGTCTAACAATGAGGGAGGCTGGGCAAAGGGTGCAGCCAAATTTGAGCAGATACACAGTAGCATCCATCATCTGGACTTTCCAAAATGAAAATAAGAAATTTAGTCTTACTAGTATTAGGAAATTGTTGTACTGCAATTCAACACAGTATTCAATGAGTACAGTATTACAGTATTGTCAGTGGACTGTTCTGAAGGACTATAAAAAAGTAAAGTGTTTATTTGAGAAATGTATTCCTTCTTTTTATCCCTTCACAATATTTACAATATTTCACTCTCTGTATTGCAGAGCTGAAAGACGACCATCAAGAGGAGGTCGGGAGCGTCTACTGTCTCCTGAACAGGAAAATCAAATTGTGAACATGGTCCTCGAGAATAATGCCATTACATTACGACAAATCCAAAGAAAAGTACTAGAAAACAATGACATTTTTCCAAATGTTGATAGAATAAGTTTATCCACTCTGGACTGTGTCTTGTGAAGAAATTCTCTGAAGATGAAACAAGTCTACAGAGTTCCATTTGAACACAATTCAGACAGAGTCAAAGAACTGTGAAATAATTATGTGCAAGTAAGTCCTCTACAATCCTGTAACTGATGCATACCCTGAAAACTGTAAATATTATACATGTTTTAGTATTGGAATCACAATGAATGTTTTTCACATAGTGACCACGCCATGTCTATTTCTGATATTATCCTGTGTGTTTCAGAGAGTCCTTGAGCTAGAGGTGGCTGCAGTGGAGCACCAGTTTGTCTTTATTGATGTGGTTGGATTCAACCTCACAAAAAGACGTAGAAGGGGAAAGAACATCATCGGCCATTTTGTGTTCTGAGTAAAAAAATAAAAAATAAATCAAAACAAAACAAAAAAGAAAACAATTCAAAAATATTTTGCAAGAAGTGTCACACTGAACACAACAAGGCCCAAGCCATGATGAATATTATGTAATCACAGTGTTTTACACTGAGCACATCAGTGTTCAACTGGTTCATATAAATGTTTGTTCATATAGTGGTTTGTGTGTGTCATTTAGAGACAAAACACCATTTTGAGAAGAATAAAGACTGTTTTGGATGTAAAGTTTCATTTTGCAGGAGAATTGAGGGGTTTTGAGAAATGTGTGAGTGATTTTTTTTATTTGTGTGTAGAGTTCTGAGAATATGAGGCATCCTTTCAGAAAATGTGTGTAAGCAATTGAGAAAAACTGTAATGATTGATACGTCAATAACCTGTCTGGAGACCAAACAAACCGTTTTCCTCGAATTTTCCAGGTGCCACTGGGGAGCAGGGCTACTACTTGTAGCCGCTATCATCAACTGCTGCTGCCTGCCTGTTTCCTGCTGTTTCCTGCTGTGTGCTGCTGTGTGCTGGTGGAACTGAGGACCAAGGGGTCATCTGTCGCTGCCAGTGTCTACCTGAATCCTCCAGTGCTCTGTCATTCCCTGCAGCCTAGGATGACAACACTGTCAGTAGCCTATTGCTAACAGTTGACCAGCTACATCTGCTGGTTGGACAACTAGCCAGCGAACTAGCTCTTAGCGTCTAGTTGGCTCCTTCAGCTCCAGGAGGCAGGCCACTGCTCAGTGTACAGAGGCTGGCTCACACGTTAGCTTCTGGTGGAAGTGGCCTGGGACAGGGGCCATCGGTCGTCACTGATGGCAATGCTGCCCCTGTGACCCAGACCCGGTTAGGCAGTGAAAAACTAAACAAAATGAAAACCTGATTTGTGTGTCTACAATCAGGCAATCATATGTTTACACATCTGATGTGTGTTTAATCAACTGGCTCATTGGTGTGCTGCTCTGTCAATCAGTTCTACAATATTGCAAGGATGTATCAACATGATGTACTTCTGTGTCTGATGTATACAAGTGTGTTTAGTGTTTTGCAAAACACTATGTATATTGTTTGACAAAAAGTGTGAAGCTGACTTTGTGTTTTTGTGGCGGAAATCTGGTTCAGTGTTTTGCTCCTTGAGTGTAAGATGCTGATAATTTAGTAATTCTTTTGTTTTTAGTTTTTATGCAATCATAAAAAACTGTAAATTCAGGAGAAAACCAAGGGGTGTCTCTGTTCCTCCGGTCTTTGTGTGTGTGTGTGTGTGTGTGTGTGTGTGTGTGTGTGTGTGTGTGTGTGTGTGTGTTTGTGTGTGTGTGTGTGTGTGTGTGTGTGTGTGTGTGTGTGTGTGTGTGTGACTGCTCACACATTACTGATCTATGAAAAGGCTGTAGTAACCAACCCTGTCTCTAACAGGGGTAATCTGTTAGATGACCCACAGGTCAAAGCCATTCTCCTGGATGTGTCCTCTGTTCTAGCTGGGAGTTTAGAGGCTCGTCCTCAGTCAGAGCCGGTTAGAGCGTAAAGGATCTGAGGGCTATCAGACTGTGCGTTCATCACATCACATCTGCATCTGTCTCAGTGTGCCTGACAGGGATGCACAGAGGCTCAGACAGAGAGGGGGGACAGAAAGCCAGCGTGACAGCTGTCAGACAGGTAATGTGAATGGCAGACTGAGGGACAGACAGGTGAATGGAGACAGAGACAGAGAGACAGGCCCCACACTGATTAATGAAAAACTACAAAGGCCAAAACACTCAGTCAACACAGTAAACACAGTCAAAACAGTCAACATACACACACGCACACACACACACACACACACACACACACACACACACACACACACACACACACACACACACACACAGGAGCGTCAGAAAAGACGTGAGGAGGAAACGGAGCAGAGAGGAGCTGTGGAGATGAATGGAGCTTTCAGTGTTAACCCAGGCCCACAGAGTTTGCCCAGGTGCATGTCTTTGTGTCCGTGTGTCTGCATAAAAAAGCTGTTTGCAATGGGACAATATGACAAACCATGTTCTCGTGGGGATGCTTTGTGTCATATCAGCTCCAAATAAAATGAATATAAAACTGAATCATCATCTCCATCCCTGAAGTCACAGTCACCCTTCAGGTCTCATTTCACCACCTGTGTCAGAAAAAACAAGAGGATTTTTCTCCTTCAAAGCTGTTTTGAACTTCTCTGTCTTCACCTTGCAGAAGAATGATGCCGGTTCATCTTAGCAAGCTGTGGTGAAAGCATTTGAGCACACGGTCTACCAAATTGTCAAATTGCATTAGTTTTCCCCAACAGGGGAGGCCCTGATAAAGACAGATGGTGTCCATTTAAAAGGTCCCAGGGAAGTGTGTTATTCCTGTTACTCACAAGCCAGCAGATACTGGGAAACACTGAGAAACACTCATACACAGATGTAGACACCCAGTGGTTTCTGCCTCTGCCAGCATGTACAGTACATACATGCACACACTGAAACGGCCTGTGTGACAGAGCAGGGTATCTGTTCATCTTGGCTGTGTGAAGTAAATGCCACACTTTGTGCAACCTCCAAGAGCCTGGGGCATTTATACCAGCGTTTATGATCGTAACCCCCACCCTGACCTGTTTTCAGCATTCAGGCTATGAAAATAAAGGCAAACAGAATTCTGCTGATGCATAAAATGGGGATGGGAAAGGCACACAGTAGCACCTGGTGGCACAGCATCAATTGGTGGCTGTTAAATAGCTGCCTGTTTGTGCCAGCTGCTGCATTGTTGGACCTAGACAATATGAGAGTTCCAGTCGCAGGGCTCGCTACTGGTTCAACTGTGTGTGTGTGTGTGTGTGTGTGTGTGTGTGTGTGTGTGTGTGTGTGTGTGTGTGTGTGTGTGTGTGTGTGTGTGTGTGTGTGTGTGTGTGTGTGTG
Organism: Halichoeres trimaculatus; assembly: GCF_033239565.1. NCBI lineage: Eukaryota > Metazoa > Chordata > Actinopteri > Labriformes > Labridae > Halichoeres > Halichoeres trimaculatus. The sequence continues at coordinate 1,298,133 of NW_027437190.1, read as the reverse complement.
TGTGTGGGTAAGCCCTGACCTAAACCCCTTCTCTGGGTATATTGGTGTTTTCTAAAGCTTGTCTAACCAGTGCGAGCGACTTTCCTGATTCAAACCCTTCAGTCAGAGCAGCAGTGTTCAGGAGGAGACCAGCACTGGACCAAGCCCCGCTCTGCTGCTGGTTCATCAGCAGCAGAGCGGCTCGCTCTCAGACATGGTTAATGTGTCTGGCTGTCTGGAGGTTTTCTGCAGAGACTGTGGGAGCAAACAGCGATTGGTGCTCAGCAATGCATGATTTCATGCCCCACTAGTTTGTCATTTTTCAAAGTAGAAAAGCGTTCCTCTAATGCTGATCCACATGAGAGCTTTCTCCACAGAGTGTTTGTGTTCATTCACCACCACTATTCAGATCACTGTGATGATAACAATGATGATGAAGATGATCATATGTGTGGTTTGCCCTCTTCTCATTTCCAAAATCTGTTACAGTAGTGTTTTGTTTATTCAAACTGTACATTTGAGGGAAGTGCTGTGATGTCACATTTAATTGTTACCTGTTGTTTTTTTTTTTTTTTTTTTTTTTTACTGATCTTCCAGGTGTGTAAAATGCTGGATTCTGATTGGTTAAAGGCTCTTAAAAAGCCCTTGACAAGCCCTTGACGGCACTTACTGAAAGTGCAGTGTGCAGAAGCTGCAGCGTTTGGCCAGACAGAAACAGTGGATATGAGACATAATGTATATCCATGATTGTGAAGTATCTTAAACTCCACATCCCTCATAACACGTCCTTTTTTCTTATGGACCTTTTTGCGCTTTCTATTCGCTTTCTTACTTTTGTTTTCTTGATTGCTGCTGTGACTCCTCCTGAATTTCCCCTCAGGGATAAATAAAGTATTTTCTATTCTATTCTATTCTATTCTATTCTATTCTATTCTATTCTATTCTATTCTATTCTATTCTTTTTTTCTTTTTACTAAGTTAGAAAAAAGCTTGTTATTTTCAAATTACTGCGGATCCTGGTCCTGTTTTGGGGTCTAAAGGGTTAATACTTTGTAGATTTTTTTATATTCAGTTATTGACTACTTTGAGTTAAACACTTTGTGTTTATTGTGTTTTAGACAACCAACAGTAAATAGTGAACTTATGTTGGTGATAAACATCCATCTGTTGGACCACAATAACTGATTCTTGTTAATAAAACACTATTTTCAGCCACTTTTTTTGTATGTAATTTGCCGAGTCACCTGCTTTACTATTTAACATTAAAAGGAAGGAGAAATAACATCAACATGGGTTGATCTATTCAGGTTTAACTTTACAGGTGTGCACTCCAAGGCCACTGATGTAAATTGGGGTCCAAAGTCCAAACTCAAAACATTAAGAATCAAAAGATCACTCAACATAAAAAAAAAGATCATTAGTGACAGCCGTGGCTACGATGTGGTCCAGAGTTTCTGTCGTAGTAATGTGGCATCCTTATTCTGTGAATAGTTACACTGATTAAGTAATGTGAAATAATTTTTATATGAAAAAATAATCAGCAGATTAATCAAAAAGGAACTGTTACATTGATTGAAATAAAAATCACAAGATTAACTGTTTAAAAAAAAAAAAAAAAAAACGGAAGGGGGGGGGGGGGGGGGGGGGTGTTCGGGACAGCTCTAATCAATGCCCATCAAAATGATGATTAAAACAAGCTATGCCATCCTCAGGATTCTGTTTGATCTGCAGGCTTCTGTCAATTAGTGATGTGTTGTTTTAGTTACAGATGGGCTCATTCTAAAATCTGAACGCTCCATGTCACTACAATTCTAATTTCTACACACTCTACCTTTGACTTTCACTGACAACACAGTGCAATTGTGGAAAATAACTCAGGGAGTTCATGTTGATTCAGCAGGCTCAACAACATGGATATTTTCATCATGGATTCAGCCCATCAATCCTAGTGATTGCAGTGGAGCAGCAGAGAGAAACTTGAGGTTACTGATCTCTCCAAAAACTGAAACACCAGTGGTGCTGATGATAGCATCAGGGTTGTAACAACTGTCCAAAGGTAAGTCATCCACAGCGCTCAGAGAAGGATTGTTTTTTTTAAATTCATAATTTTGATTAATATCATAATTCATTTGAAGACAGTAAAATGAGATTTTGTTCATGCTCTTAGATTTTTTTTTTCTATTTTAAGTAAAAAGCTGAGCCACAACCCAGGTAATACATGGCTTCTTGTCTGCAGTGTATTTCCCTTAACTTCCCACCAATCATACGTTTTCCCTAACTATGAGTGAAAAAGACTGCTGTCATGTGTGAATGAAGTTATTTTGTTTCTAGCAGCACATTAAAGCATTTCCCTGCTGCAGCTGTAATTGAAAACAACAGCGCCACCCCTCTTTTACATGAGGCACCTAATAAAAAAAGAGAAAATCCCTCACAGCTCAGCAGACAAGTCAAAGGAAATGGCACTGAGTAGCCAACAGAGGGTGAATATCTTCATGAAGTCTGTACTTATTTAAAGTTATTGAAACTAGATCAAATTCTGTTTCTACAGTGATTTTAAACTCCAGGTAGTGATGTGGGAGATCATTCCTTCAGACAACATGTTACACATATATATCAAAAACTCATGAATGACTTTATGAATGTTCTCACCACAGAAACTTAATATTCTGCAGACTTTTAAACAATACAAATAGCACCCAGCACGTTTCATTGGAGGCTTTTCCAGTGCAAACAGCAGCATACAGCTCCTCGAGACAAGGCTGATGGCTAAGCACAACTGAGCCAAGACAAATGCATTAAACAGATACAAAAAAAACCATGAGGTTTAGGGCTAGTTGTGGGATAATTTTGTCTTACATATTAAAATACTTCTGCAGGCTGTGATTGTGTCTCTAAATTATGTTATAGCAAAATGAAATCTCTGACTCCACCATCCCTCTTCCTCTCCCTCAACCACCATCTCATTAGTGGGCCCCAACAACCTTCCAACAACACAGTCTCCTCCTCCACCCGCTATTAATGAGGGAAGTGAGGATTCCTAATAAGCAGTTTTTCTTTTAATTAAAAAGTCTCCATAAATAATCACCTCATAATCCATCTGTCAGATCCCATCCAGCTCCTACTTAGCTCCTCTCTGAGATAAGGGACCAAGGATAGAAGGATAGGAGAGTGTTTGGTTGTATGGTTGTGTGTGTGTGTGTGTGTGTGTGTGTGTGTGTGTGTGTGTGTGTGTGTGTGTGTGTGTGTGTGTGTGTGTGTGTGTGTGTGTGTGTGTGTGTGTGTGTGTGTGTGTCTGTGTGTCTGTGTGTCTGTGTGTGTGTGTGTGTGTGTGTGTGTGTGTGTGTGTGTGTGTGTTTGTGTGTGTGTGTGTGTGGGTGTAAGTGTTTTAGTTTACCCACCTCCATCTTTCATCCAGCTCTACAGTGTGTTTGTAACTCGGGAGAAAATGCTAATAATGTTAGCATGTGTTAATAATTGATGTCTGTATAACACTTGGCTCTGCTTTGCTGATTCGACAGTATTAGTGAAGGCGGCCAGCCGCACTAAATGATTTATCGTAGCCAATATTCTTCCTGGAGGGATTCTGAATGTCTAATAAGGAAATATTTCTCCTGTGCCGGTGTGTATTTATCAAAGAGCGAACAGCTTCCTGATAGGCCCTGCTGGTCTCTAGGTTTTGGCTGCAGAGACAATGCATGGCAACAATCACTGCTTACTCAATATTCCTGGGACTTAATTCTCTTTAAAAACAATTTTCTGGGATCCCTTTCACAGTTTTATCTGCGGCCGGGGACTGTTTACCAGCTGCTGAGCACAGACTTTATTACAGTAAGTCTTTTTACTGTCCAGTAACCTGATGCCTGAGGTACGTTTCCAGGTCTTATGTTTGTCTGCTGTAATGACCCCTCCCCCATAGAAACATACCAGCTCTGAGCAGTATCTCCGTGCTAACACGTTAGCAGGGCCCTGTTCAGACACAGTGGCCTGACCCTAACTCTGACTCTGTGTGTGTGTGTGTGTGTGTGTGTGTGTGTGTGTGTGTGTGTGTGTGTGTGTGTGTGTGTGTGTGTGTGTGTGTTTGTGTGTGTGTGTGTGTGTGTGTGTGTGTGTGTGTGTGTGTGTGTGTGTTTTAGCAGCAGATTCACATGGTGGGGGGTGAAGAGAGGCCACATTGCAGATAAATAGCAGATAAATACACACTGAAGAAGAAGGTATGACTGCCTGGTGTTTCCTCAGAGAACAAAGACCTGCAGTGGAATCTAATGATCATTATGTAGAATGTGATGTTTGATCACCTAGAGCTCTGAGAAACTCCTCTGTTGTTCCTTTTTTAAAGCTTGTTTGTCCCAGGTTAGGTCACACAGCGCCTTTGACACCTAAACACGAGCTGGTCTCACCCTTTCATCACAGTATAGGCACAAAGGAGGGTGACACCTCACTGTTTTGACACAAGGATCAACACTTCTTGTGACCCACACATGCTCACTTCAGAGGGACACAGAAAGCTGATGGAGGCTGTCATTAGGACCTTCAATGGCTGGCTGAAAGAAAAGTCTGTCTATGTTGAGCTGGGTTTTGTACATCATGAAATATAAATGAATTGCAGTGATCTTCAGGCCACTCAGGGTACCTTAACAATATCAGTCACACTCACACACTGGTAGTGGAGTGGTAACACTTTTATTAAAGGTCCCATATTATGCAAAAATCACTTTATTAAGTCTTTTAGTTAAATGTTTGGGTCTTTGTCTTTCCTCCCAGCCCACAAAATGTGATATTTAATGACCAAATCTGTACTTAGTAGAGCTTGTGAATGTAAAATCCTGACCTAAAATGAGCTGTTTGGATTTTAGGGATTTGCAGACATCAGCAAGTCCCTTTTTTGACCCATCAGGAGCAAGTCTGACCTGATTGGTCCACCGGAGCAGATACCCCTGAACCCCCTCCCCGCCCACTCCCCTGCCAAAGTTGGAGAGCCATCACTGCTTTGTTTTTGTCTGTAAACAGCCACATAGTTTTGCACAAGCTTCCCCTCTCAGAAGAAGACAAGACTGAGAGGCTAGAGTTCATCTATGAGTGAAATGTTCCTGCTACACTGAGTAAAACTATGCATGTGTGTGCTAGTCACTTCACCGACTGCTTTTCCAACTTTGGGGCAGCTTTTGGGGCAGCTGTGGCTCAGTGGTAGAGTAGTCGCCTCTCAATTGGAACGTCAGGGGGTTCGATTCCAGCTAACTTTAGCTGCAGTTAGCCTGTTGTTTTAGCCTGTAATGTTACGGTAAATGAGCTTTTCTGTTTTCTAAACATTGTGCACTTGGAGCTCGTGGCGCTGCTCTCAGTGACGCTGAAGAGCAGGGCGGTATCAACGGTGGCTCATTTACATATGAAGACCACGCCCACTAAATCAGAGCGTTCTGAACAGAGGGACTATGAGAGCCTGGAAACAATGCTGCTGTGCTTGATTTATTGGCTTTTTGGACCATAACATGTTACTACCATTTCATGAAGACATCAATGATCCATATTAAACTGCAAAAAAGGAGCAGAATATGGGACCTTTATGTAATCCTGTTCACACTGACAACACAGCAACAGGTGCAGTCGGAAGTTAAGGGTCTTATATGTATACAGCATCACCAGTAATCAAACCCCTGATCTCCCTGGTTGATCTGTACGTGGTGAAGAAGGTGAAGTGGGCCGGCCTATGGAGGATGAGTGGAGAATGATGGATAAGCAGTTGTTTCTTATGGGCAAATTCCTTCAAGTTGACACTTATGACATTGTTTTTTATTTTCTTGAATGTTTTCAGCTTTATACATTCCTGTGTTTTTGCTGTGACTCCGAATTACTATTGTATTCCCAACAGGGGGCGCTGGTCAGCTCAGCCCCTTTGTTGACAAACCAGCTTGGGAACCTGAACAGAAGCTAAACGATCAACTGCTGCTGATTGGGTCAAACTCAACAAGTAACTCAATGAGCAACCAGCCCAAAACTTCCCTTAACTTCCCTAAATTTAAAGGTAGGGTCTGCAGGATTTTCCTAAAATAACAAATGTCCTTTTAGAGGAATAATCCTGCTCAGTTTTTACTTCTGGGCACCTATACTTGTGTGTCTGTGTCTGCCTCAACCCCCTCCTTTGCCTGTATGTTGATTTTTTAGTTGTTTATGGGGCATTTCTGGAAAGAGAGGGGATATGGTTACATAAGCAAATCAGAGCACCCAGTGCCTGAGTGATTTTGCGCACCGATAGTGAGTTGACAAAGCTATTCAGAGCAGCTACGATGGTACATGTAACATGGAAGAAGAAAAACAACCAACATGACACAAAACTCCAAAACAGATACAGCTTTTTCTTAAATGAGGGTGAAGCTTGACTCGACTTCCACTATCTTTCATGAACTTGGAGAGCAGCATGAGATGAAGAGCGTCGTGAGTTACGGCTAAAATACACTGGATACGTCTGCAGTACGTCTACATTCTGTTATGGCAAACGGATCAAATAGGTTTCATTCAAATCAATCTGTCAACTCACACAGGATCCATTCTGTTGCAGTACGTCTGCGTGGCTGGTCTGTCATGTTGAAGGTAATACGCAGCCATCCTATTTTCGATGGAAGTGACGCTATGACACATAAATTTAGTGTAGGGAAGATCAAGCAGGACAGGGAGTGGTGAATACCTAAAAACACCCAGTGACTTTCCAAATAAAACAAACCTTGTCAACATCTGTTTGTATTTATCTTGACTACGACAACGAATGGACATAATAAGTGGAGCCAGACCAGGAGTCGACAGGTTTGAGGTTTTACAGCCCAACATGAATGAAGGGAGGCTGATCAATGGAGAGGGAAGAGCAGGAACTCCTCAGTCTCGTGACTCCAGCTGTCTGTTGACACGCTGCTTGTTGGACTGAAAACGCAGATGGTGTGAGTTCACAAACACAGTCAAGACGCAGCACAACAGAGTCACACTGCAGACATATCCGGTGTATCATAGGTGTTAGCTTTCTTCTAACCAGGTGTGTGTCAAATATCTGTGATAAGCTTCTGCAAACATAACAAGTCAGGTGTGCATCAAACTTGCCACGTAGAAATTCGATGGTACAGGTGGTTGCTGGGTTAGTGAGTGTGCTCACGTAATTACGGTCAGAGGCAGTGCACGTGTGTTGCCACTGATACTGAGCCATGGAGGAGGAGCCCAGTTTGACGGACATCTGTTTGTTTACTGACAAGAAATGAAAATTCCTGCAAACCTTACCTTTAACTCATTACATCCCAAATTTTCCCTCCAAAATATGAACATGCATTTCATTCCCTAGACCTTCCTAATATCATATATGTATCATATTTTTTGTCATGTTTTATATTATTGTTTTGTTAACATTGTTTAATGAAGATATATATATATATATATATATATATATATATATATATATATATATATATATATATATATATATATATATATATATATATGTTAGTGCTGGGCAAGTTAACGCGTTATTTTTGCGTTAACCCGTCAATCTATTAACGCCGTTGAATATTTTATCGCGCATTAGTAAATGTTGCTCACATGCTTTTATTTTGTAAATGTCTGTTGCTGACCGCGGTGGAACCGGAAGTGAAATTGGCGGAAAAACACGATGAGTAACCAAAACAAGCATGGAGAAGAGGGGCAACGCCACGGAACTTAAAGGCGCTCGCCGCTTAGTGTATCAGTCCGGCGTGCCGGATATAAACAAATGCAGGTAGTCTGCGAGGACTAAGATACACGATGAGAACTAGAGCCTTATTTAGCGATGTTTTTGTGTGAAAGTAACGCGCTGAAAATTCTCTAAATAAAGCGTGAATGCAGACCGATATCAGAGTTTTTGGTGGCAGTCCGTTTATTTGTGTTTTTGGTCAAGTTAAATATGTCCCCGTCTGAGTGCAGAGGAAACCGGCAGATGAGCAGGGAGGGGGTGTTTGGTGTGAGCGCTCTGGGCTTCTGCTGCACAAAATCACTGCTGTAGGGGTCATGTCTGCCCTAAACCTTTTGATAGGACCCAACTTGTTCCATCCCGGAGTATCACTTTAATGCCCTGACAGTGGCAATAAGCTTTAATTTTGTATTTACATTTTGTAAATTTGATTTGCACTAAATATGTGATTTAACCATTACTGTATAACAAGTACTGATTCAGTGTTTGCATGACAGATGTTATGGCACTTTCACAATGCGATTAATTATGATTAATCAGGGAAATCATTCAATTAATTACAATTAAAAGTTTTAATCATTGCCCAGCCTAATATATATATATATATATATATATATATATATATATATATATATATATATATATATATATATATATATATATATATATATATACTTATACACACACACACACACACACACACACACACACACACACGTTAATAAGCTCAAAGAAAAACACCACTTCGTAAAAATTGAAATCAAAAAGGTCAATTTTCAGAGCATCTTGAACCATGTCCAAGACTGAAATAATATTGTTTCCTTTGACTTAGTAAACACCAAAACTACATAAGAAATGTAGACACTCTTTTTAATGTCCTTCTCACCCTGTTTTGGATCCATAAAACAATGAAAACCCTTTTCTTTCTTTTTTTGATAGCGTTCATCTGGGGCTCAACATCCTTTGACATTCTCCTTTCTCTTTATCTCAGTTGTCTTTTCTCATGATTGATTGCGCTGCTCTTTTTCTCTGAACTACCCCGACACATCCTCAGTTCAAGTGTGAGCTCCCCAAACTTTTCTGAATGGCAGCATCTCGCTATGCCTCTGTCATCTCACATCTTCACCTCATAACCATACTGATCGCTCATCCAAAGAGCACGCCGCTCTCACCCACAGTTGTTTATGAGCATGATTTTGATTGACAAGCTTTGCCAGACCCCGCCTCAACAGATGTCAGTGTCAGCCAACACTGACATTTTAATATTAGCCAATTAAAAAAAAGAAAAAAAAGTTACTTTAGGAATCTTCTCCTCTTCGTGTATCCATTTCATTAGTCATGCAGTACAGTTCTGTAATGTCCTAGAATTCAAATTGTTTATTTCAGGACCATAAGCAGATATGAGATTAAAATGTGGTTAATTAGATCAATTAATTACAAATCCTTTAATTAATTACATTTCTTTTTAAATCGCCAGACAGCACTAGTGTGAGCATATATACACTCACTGGGCACTTTATTAGGTACACCATGCTAGTACCACATCGGATCCCTTTTTCCTTTCAGAACTGCCTCAGTCCTCTGTGGCACAGATTCAACAAGGTACCGGAAACATTCCTCAGAGAGTTTTGTCCATATTGACATGATAGCATCACACAGTTGCTGTAGATTTGTCGGCTGCACATCTTCCTGAAGGGAAGGTGTCACTCTTGTCAGCTAAGAACAGGAAACTGAGGCTACAACTGGCACAGGCTCTCCAAAACTGGACAATAGAAGATTGGAAAAACTTTGCCTGGTCTGATGAGTCTGGATTTCTGCTGCAACATTCGGATGGTAGGGTCAGAATTTGGCATCAACATTAAAGCATGGATCCATCCTGCCTTGTGTCAACGGTTCAGGCTGGTGGTGGTGGTGTAATGGTGTGGGGGATATTTTCTTGGCTCACTTTGGGCCCCTTAGAACCAACTGAGCATGGTTTAAAGTCCACAGCCTACCTGAGTATTGTTGCTGACCATGTCCATCCCTTTATGAGCACAGTGTACCCATCTTCTGATGGCTACTTCCAGCAGGATAACGCTGCATGTCATAAAGCTGGAATCATCTCAGACTGCTTTCTTCAACATGTTAATTAGTTCCCTGTACTCAAATGTCCTCCACAGTCCCCAGATCTCAATCCAATAGAGCACCTTTGGGATGTGGTGGAACGGGAGATTCTCATCATGGATGTTCAGCTGACAGATCTGCATCAACTGTGTGATGCTTGTGGTGGAAAATTTAATCTCTTACATGTTTGTACTAATCAATTTATTTTGAGAAATTTCTAAGTCAGCGTCTGTGCTGTTAGAAAATCACCCAGCATCTGTTTCCTCTGTCAAAAACATTCAGAATCGGTTCTTGTTTCTGTAGACACCTATCTATGATAAGGGTGAAACAGTCTCCTAAAGGTCAAAACCGTTGAATGATCTCGAATGTCGTCATGTATGGGCATACAGAATTCTTCCTGTTGGCTTCTCTTTTCAGTGAAAGTATAAGAGGAAGAAACTTTTTGATTCATTGTTCTATTCTGCAGCAGACTCATACTCAGTTGATTAAAACCTTTGCACAAAGCTTATTAAAAGTAACAGGGAGACAACGTGTTTTGAGAAATCTTCATTTCACATCAACCCTAGGATAAATAATTTCCACAACATGCTGTCATGTCAATATGGACCAAAGTCATTGAGGAATGTTCCCAGTACCTTGTTGCATCTATGCCTCGATAGATGAAGGTAAGTGGCCGGTGAGTGTATATTTATAAAAATATGTGTGTGTGTGTGTGTGTGTGTGTGTGTGTGTGTGTGTGTGTGTGTGTGTGTGTGTGTGTGTCTGTGTATTAACATAAACACTTCTTTAATTTTACAATTTAAATTCATTTTAATGAGCAAAATTGAACACCCCCCCCCAAAAAAAAATGCGGTGACTATTGTTTCCAGTGGGATTGAATGCTTTAATGCTGCCCAAGCAGCTGCCTGTTGCGGCAGCTCTCTTGTCTTTGTCAGTTTTTTGTAATTATTTTCATCTCTTTTTCGTCATCTTTGTATTTGGAGTGGATCATCACTTTGTATGGTTCACTGTCGGCCAAGGACACCAAACTTTTTGTGGCTTCGGTGATATTTTTTTTACTATTTTTCTCCTGTGTTTGTCTGGAGATCCTACATGTAACCATGGCTGCTTTGTTTACATGCGAATTAGCTGTTAGCAGCCTGTAGCATGTCAATGCTAACTAATGTAGGGCTTGATGATTTCCCTCGAGCTGAGGAGGAGGAGGTGAGGACGACGTGCTGGTTCTCGGATGTGAGCTGGGAGGTGACGACGTGGACCTGTCCTTCCATCCATCGTTGTTGGGAACATGGGATCTAGCCCCGAGGGATGGACCAGCTAGCTGAGCTAACCCAGCGGCATCGTGCTGTTCACGGACGTGGCTGACGGAGCTGACATCGGACGCCGGGGCCACATTGGAGGAGCTTCACTTGCTGTGGGCAGACAGGATCCAGGAGACAGAGACTGAACAGACTGCTGGGGAGGCTCAGTCCTGGACCCTGTGGAGGTGGAGACTGGCTGAACTGGAGAGTGGTGGACGAGTGGTGGACGGGATGTCGTCATCTAATATCTTATGAACCTTTTTGCACTTTCTATACTCTTTCTTACTTTTGTTTTCTTAAATGCTGCTGTGACTCCTGAATTTCCCCTCGGGGATAAAGTATTTTCTATTTCTATTTCTATTTAAAGTTCCTTGAACTACTTTTCCAGGAACTAAATGATTCTTGTGTTTGCCTGTGTCTTCACGAAAGCCTGAATTCCCATGAAGATTTCGGTACTGGGCATGTATGGAGAAAAAAAAGAAAGTAATTGGGACACCCTCTCAGTCCAGAAGAGGGGTGTAAGAAAACAACCAGGCCATTTAGAAAAAATGTCACCATAGAAAGAAACAGACAAGCCACCATCTATGTGTGTAACACTGCAGTGGCCTGTTTGCACTGAGGATATTCAGCCTGTGACGGTTTTGATTATGCTTCTTTGCACAGTAGATGGATTTGTTGATACTTGAAGCTCAAGGAACAAAAGTGATTGATAGCACATAGTCCCTGAAAAAGTACCAAGTTCCTGGGGAAATGTCATGTGGTTGTGAAGTACCTTGAGTTAACTGTGCAGCACTATACTATAACTAATACTACTACATCAGCTACTTTTTCCCATATTACAAACAATACTTCTTTCACTTTCTACAAGTTTTTAATCTTCACAACTAATTTATGTCTGAAATCAGTCGTTTCAGACTGACAGGAGAGTGGAAGCAGCTAGTCTAACTTACTTTATGTGTGTGTTGAGACAAAACTAGCTCACCATGCTCTGCCAGAACATCTGTGCTCTAACAGCAGATCATATTACCCTGTCCTCAAAGCTCACTGTTGCTTGTGTTGATAGACACACAGCTGTGTAACCCACCACTAGTTACACTACACTCATTTCACATCTGAAGCATGTACACACACCTGTAGATAAACACACATCTGCACAGACACAGTGTATGAACAAGGTTACAAAATCATGCAGCCCCCCCCACACTCACACCTGTTCATTCTAACCTGACCACGCTCCAACCTGTCCTGACTCAGCACCAGTCTGCAGATGGAGTGACAAAGGCTCTGTCACCTCTAAAAGTCTTTACGCTGTCCATGGAGAACTTTTACAGCATCGGTTTAACATGATGCAAACACGCTTCATCTACCGAGTGAACTTTACTCAGTTGTTATCACAGAAATCAGTGAGTGAACATGAAAAAGACCTACAGTGTATGGACTTGCCTGACAAAATTTATTTCAAAACTTCTTCCAGAAGCATTTTGTGATGTCTCCCTCTCACTGCACCACTCCTTACAGCTATCCAAGATCACTCAGCTTCTCCAACCTTGTCTCATTATGGCTCTACAAAACACTCAGGTGCTCCTCTGTGGGGCCATTACTGAAGCAAAGCTATTTGCAAAATCCTGTGGAAAGATGTGCGACTTTATCATAATCTATGTGTACATAATCAGATTTGCAAATGTGTAAAACAATCTTCAAGTTAGTGTTCAGAATCTGTGTGAAACTAGTATATATTTATGTACCTCTCTACCAGGTCTGTTCAAACTGCTGTCCCAATCTGAAAATCATATTTAAAAAAACAGCAAAGTGTTCAGACCTTGCGTTCATTTAAATATGTTATGATCCATTTTATCACATACATTATTAAAAAAAAAAAAAAATTATGTTCCGACTTTTCATGTCACCATTGAAACACAAAGGGCTCTAATTTCATGGCGCAGTGCAGGAGGCGCAAGCCTGGTGCAGCCTGCACAGTGCTAATTTCGTGCGGCGCAGCGCCGTGCGCTGCCAATTTGACAATTTGGTAGACTGTCTGCTCAGAGATGGGTGTGACGGCGTGCCGGGGGGAGTTGACGGCGCACCAGGGGGAGGTGTCAGCAGATTCATGTTGGCGTAGTGACAATTTCATGCCAAAAAAGTGCGCTGAAAGCTCGCCAGCTCCAACCTGGTCTATCCTCGGCGCAAGGCGGAGCTCACCCCACGCAGCTGTAATTTGCTGACAGGCGCACATGTGCGCACATGTCAACAAAGCCTCAGAGGCAGGTTTCCAGAGTGTCAGGCACATTTTAATGCAATAAACAATCACAGTAATCACTATTTAATGTAACCGTCTGATCCAGCATATACATTTATATTTATTTTAACTGTACCGTCACATCTGATGTCAGATTAAAGCCGTTTGTCATAATGGAAAGTTAACCTGACGGCAGCTGGAAGTTTGATGCACATCTTACAATTAAACAATAAACAGCCTTAACATCTGATACTGAGTATATATCTGGTTCTCTCATTTCATTTAATTCAAAGAAAAGAGGGAGAGAAAAGACGAAGAAAAAAGAGACAAAATAAATGTTTGTCACTCAGGATTTACCCGTGATTTCCCATATTTCTCTGTTTTAGTCTTTATTTTTAACGTGATCTAAAAAGATGGAGTACATTATTGTAAGGAGGATGAGGTGGAGACACTGGGAGAGTATACAGTATTTCACCAAAGGTTCTGCTTGGTGATGACAAACCAGGAGTGCAGGTGGATCAAAAGTATTCTGAATGGGTAAGCCAGCTGTGTAACTGTCTCTTCATTTTGTTCTCCTATTAATGACAAAGGAACAGATTACATCTGTCCTGGGAGCTGGCCCACACAGTGACGCGCTTCGTGTCCTCCAATGTGCCCTGCTGTCCATTCCCCTGCTGCAGGGACAGCAGCTCTGATCGTCTCTGCTATCGGGTCTTTCCAGCACACTGTTTCTGCGGTGCTAGAGATCAGTCAGACCAATCAGATGCTGCGCCTCGGCTGCAGGGCATTTAAAGGCGAGGAGATTTCATTTTCATTTTCATTTCATCTCATTTGATTGGTGAAAACAGCGCTCGGCTGTGTTAAACCCACTCAGGTCTTTTCTCCTCCCTCTCTGCCATTTGCGCGGAGGGAGGCGTGGACGCACAGCTCTGCGCTCCTCTGCGCCTTGACTGCGCCTCTCTTGGCACTGCAGGAAACTTGCAAAGTGCGCCGGTCACGCCCTGTGCGCACGGCGAAGGCTGGCGCAGGGCAGGTGCGCCTGCACTTGCGCCTGGTCTACGAAATTAGAGCCCAAAGAGTTTTTGTCTGCAGGACGGGCTTGTTTAAACATCACCCCCAGAAATTTCACCAAGAACAGACCTTGCTTTCCTGTTCATCCATGGCCATATGGTGAGTAGTTAGTTTACAGTATTACAGTAAATGCCTTTCAAAGTCTGAAAGAAGTGTGTGGTTTTGAGGAGAGTCACTACCAAACACACAACTTCTGAACTAAATTAGCCCCTTTAATGCTAAGTGGAGTGTTATCTATCTCTGTTCAATCTGCATTTGAATTCAAACTGTATATTGTGCTGAGCATTGTTGAGTTATGCCAACAAAAAGCCTAAAATGTCACGACTGAAACAGTCACTTCTGAAACTCATGGAAAGGTTTTGGTAGTGACCCGATGGTTACAGTGGTGAAAATATATGATGATCATTTTTCATTAAAGTAATTCTAACATAATACACAGAAACACACCATACCTGATTGAAGTTAAACTGTTTTTTATGATTGCATAAAAACTAGAAACAAAAGAATTACTAAATTATCAGCATCTTACACTCAAGGAGCAAAACATTGGACCAGATTTCCACCACAAAAACACAAAGTCAGCTTCACACTTTTTGCAGAACAATACACAAAGTAAAACTAAACACACTTGTATGCATCAGACACAGAAGTATATCATGATGTCACATCTTTGCAATTCCACGGCACTGATTGACAGATCAGCACACCCATGAGCCAGTTGATTAAACACACATCAGATGTGTAAACATATGATTGCTTGATTGTAGACACACCAATCAGGTTTGAGTGCGATGAAAATGCAGCAGGTGAGTTCAGTTGCTTTTAATCAAAATGGAAGAAGTCAGAGGAAGAAGAGTGAGGGTGATGGAGGGAATCCATGGAGGATGAGCAGGAGCTAGAGGAAGAGGGAGACCTAAAGCAGGGGGAGAATATGTTTTGTTGTGATAGGTCATGGTGGGTTTGGTGTGGCTGGAGATCTTTAAGCAGTTGAACAATGAAGGACAGGGGGTGTTGACAGGGGGCTTAATGACATTACTGTCAAAAACAAGACCCCTTTTCCTCTCATTGACCCCTCCTTCGAGCCCATCTGTGACGCTCAGGTCTTCACCAAGTTGGGCAGCACCCATCAACCTTTTTAACTCTAATTTAGCCTGATGACAATGGGGATGCCGTTCAGCTCTATAACTTTTAATCCAGGCCTTTGGAAACAGCTGTTGTAGGAAAAAAAAAAAAGGAAAGATCCATCTGAACGCTTTGTAAAGATCTTGTTTTTTGTTGAATATTGAAACACTTAAGTTTTATTTCCCAGTATTGTTAATTACAAAAAGTCCTGGTGTAAGTCTCACACATGGTACAGTGTGAGTTGAAAATGGGAAGTCAGATCCAAAGTAATGGTTATAGAACTGCATTGAAAGGCCTGGACCTGCTCACAAAACCCTGTCCTTTTCTTGATGTTCCTAACTTAAATCAGCTGACACACTCAGGTTATATGTTAATAGAAGAAGTCAATAATTTCCTTCAATACTCCTCATAACTGTAACCTGACATATGTTCAAGTGATCCCTAAGACCCGCTGTTGGAAAGAGATTCATTTAGAATCTAAAGCCATGAGGAGAAAACCAACCCCTCATTAGATCTTTGATACCTATATTAGGCCTCATTCTTACAGTGCTTGAAGTGAAGAGGCCCCACTTAATCCTGTGGCGTTGCAAATGCTCTCATTGAAGTGTGCTCACAGTTGCATCAATATTCATCTCTCTGAGGAATATAGGTTTCAAAGTTGAATAATGAAATGTAGCGATACCCTTGCCAAAATATGCTAATTCCTACTGTTTTTCATTCAGATTATGTTAATTCATATCCAGCATCACAATATCTGCAGTACGCATAATGTACCAAACTCTGTCCTACAACATGTCCCGTGGGTATGATACAGGAGGCGTCCTGAATGCAAATACAACTGCTGCTGTAAGAACAGAGAAGGGTTATGGTTGAATGCACAGAAAGAAGAACAGGGCCCTTTTATAACCCTGTGGTCGATCTGTTACAGCAGTTACTTCACTCCTGTTGACAATGATTTTTTGGTTAGCACTGAGAAGCTAGAATATGTGGGCCATTAGATTCATTTAATTGCCTCTGCTGAAAATTCAATTTCATATAACAATAATAACAACAACAATAATAATAATAACAATAATAATAACAATAATAATAATGATAATAATAATAATAGTACAGTTGCATTATAGAGGGTTTTTTTAAACTCAAAGACACTGCACAGATGTTACAATCAGCATTAAACAAGGAACATAGACAGATTACACACAAATTAAGAGCTGATTTAAAAGGTAAGTTTAACAGAGATTTGATAATTGATGGATTAGTGCTCTTTTGGAAATGAATTGGGTGTGAGTCCGGGAGGGAGGGAGCAGCTATGGAGAGGACGCTGTTCTCCAGGTCCAGTGCTCGGTTCTGTGGGGTAGAGGCGGGAGGATGGTGTGTGAGGAATGCAGGTTATGAGAAGGAGTGTGATGGTGGAGGAAGTCAGTGAGGTAGGACAAGGTCTGGTGGAGGAAAGCTTTGTAGGTGAGGGGATGGGGGGCAGTGAAGATGTTGGAGGACAGGGGTGATGTGGTCACATGAGCAGGTGCAGAGGCAGAGTTCTGGATGTGTTGTAGTTTATGGAGGACTTTGGAAGATGTGTTGTGCAGGATGCTGTGACAGTAATCCAAACATGATGTGATGAATGCATGGATGAATGTTTCAGCAGCAGAGAGAGAGAGGAATGGACAGAGCTATGTTCCTGAGGTGGAAGAAGACTATTTGAGTGAGCATGCTATATGTAGCATGACCTCTGCCAACACAAGAGAAAACACAGAACCGGGTCATCTCAGGCCACTACAGTGAATTCATCTGTTTCCTGAACCATAAGAGGTTTCTTTGTTTGAAACCAGAAGTCTGCTCCAGGCTGGATCCAAAACATATAACCCTCAGTTTGTTGATTCCCCAGGCTCAGCCAAAGGGAGGTGCAGGCTGGGGTTCTGGACCAAAATGCAGATCTCCTTGTTAGCTCTGCCTTTCTTGGTTCCAGACATTCTGCAAAGTAAGAAGGCAAGGTATTCTGTATTTCAATCAGGAGAGACTTAACACCAGAAAGAGTTGTGAACAGATTTAATGAATAAATGCACAGAAAACTTTGGCAGTTAGACTCCATGTAGGGGGTACAATAGCATTAAGAATTATGAATATCCTCAATGGAGTCTAGATGCCGGTGGTGGTGGAGAGAGTCTTGAGAAAGCTGGATCTTGAAGATCCAGTGAGGACTGTGGGGCTGAAGAGCAGAGGACTGAGCCATGGAGACTAGTGGTGCCTGGGGAGCAGAAGGGTCCAGATGCAAGCCTAACCCCAGGCTCACACTGAATCCGGTGCAGGTCCGGTGCGGCTTCCGCATGCAATCCGTATCATTAAAATCACTGGTGTAGGCTCACATTAACCCCGCGCGGTGCAAGTCCGGTTGCGGGAGCCGTATGGCACTACTGAAAGAAGTCTATCTTTTCCAGACGCCGGAGAGGGTCTGCGTCAAGCTGAATGAAACATGACGATCTACACAGGAAATGAATTGCCAGGTGGCATGGAGATCCGTTGCTTTTTAAAATAAAATCAGTGTAAAAACCAATGTAACTTGACTCTTCTTTGACAGCACAGTCGCGCTAGTAGTAAATGTAACATTACATCACACCCGGTGACAGGAGATCGCATTTTGACAACGAGGGACAACGAGAGACTCATCCTTGAAGTGGAAAGTCATCCCATTTTATATGACACATCCAATATTATTATAAGAATAAAACGAGAGAAGAAAAAAGTAACGTTATTAAAAATATTAAACTTTCGAGGAATAAAGCTCTCGCGCAAGTCCAAACAAGAACGTGAACCCACGTAAACTTCTACTCTCGCGAGTGCAGTTTCCGTACCCGGCACCGGAGCCAGCCGCAGCCTCTATCTGGAGCTGATGTGAGTGGCAGCTTGCGGAAAATCCACACCGTATCCGGACTGCAACCGTACCGGAGCCAATGTGAGCAAGGCGTAAAAGACAGCTGACAAGCAGAAGAGACGGCTTTTAAACTTTGACAGCTATGAAATGATTGGCTTACCATTGAAGCGGAGACAATGTGATTGGATAGAGGGAAAAATTGACATGCCCCTGGTCAGCTGATAGAGAGAAGCAGGAAAGAGTGAGTGAAGGACCAGAAGAGTTTGAGCACCCAGTCTTCCTGACTGAACTTTCGCTAAGCTCCATTTATTCAGAAACTTGAGTGGGGAAGTCTAAACCTGACCTGGGATACTGAGGAAGGTTTTTTGGAACTGATTTGGTGCTGATGATCTCATTTTGATACATGAATTGTGAATAGTGAGACCATTTCAGGATCACTTACCTGCTTGTACTTAGCTCTGTATTCACATCTCCACCTGTTCTTTCACGCCACCTTCATAATGTGAAAGATTTGCACACAAGAGCAGAAAAAAAAGCAGCATGCCAAACAGGCCCACTGGACCCAATGATTACCAGGTTCTGAACAGCAACCAGAGTGCCCTGAGTCCCTTCTCTGATCCAAGCGCGGTACACGCGGGACCAGCCGTTCGCTAATAGAGACATTTACACCTTAGTAAAAGTTGGCAGGTGTTACCCTGCCGTTGTTGAGAGCGGACGCATGCCGAGCATCATTAGGCTCCGTGCCAAGCCTGTTTTGGCTGCCAGCCTCACTCACTTGCTCATTCTGGAAAGGCTGTGTGTATCTGTGAGTGTTTGTGTGTTTGTAAGTGTGTGTTTCAGCAGAGTGGTGAAGGACAGAGCTCTCTCTTATAGTAACATGCTAAGAAGAACTCCTCACTGCAGTGGAGGGTGCTTTACTGCTCTCCATGCATCATGTATCTGTCTGTTTTAGTGCTCAGGGGGGGACAGCAGGGCCAGAGAGGGAACAGCATTGTTATGAGTCAAAGTCACTTCAGCTCATGATCCAGAAAAACTGGGACAAAACTCTTTTGCTTCACATAAAAGCTTTTTTAAGATCATTTTTCCAACAGAAAAAACTAATGTGCATTAGGAAAATAAGTCACACTGCTTTCTTCTAGAATCTGAGTGCAAACTACATTTCCTTACAAACACTTAAAGCCATCTTATTCCTTTTTGTGTCAGATATCTGCTCCGGGGATGAAGGATTTTTAATATTATTAATGATAAGAAAAGGTTTACTTGTAAAGTAGAAGGGGGAAAAGGGGGTTTACAAAGTGCAAAAATATTAGAATAAGCAAAGCAGAAATACACAACCACATAAAAACAACCCAGGCAGCATTTAACCAACAACACAAAGTAAGAGTGAGATGAGCAACGTTGCAAAATAATATAGATGATTAAAACAGAGAGGCTAAGATATTCAAGCTCTAAAAACTTAATGAACATGGTAAAACAAGCTACAGCCACTGGATTAAGAAGGGATACAACAATAATACAGCAAATATAAACATTAACAGCAGTAGGAGCAGGGTGAGAGGAGAATAAGAAGCAGAAAAAAAGAGGAGTTTGGTCCTTGGTCAATGTGGCTCCTCACCAGAAACCCAAAAACACAGAATTACCTGTCCCAGAGGACTCATGCAACCTGTTTAGCTGTCTGGTTTTTACATGGAAAGGTCTGAGCCATACAGGTAAAATGGTCTGTCACCACCAGAACGTCAATCGACCTGTTTCTAGAGTCTCCAGCTGACCAAAAGTCATTACAGACCAGCTCAAGTGGCCTTGTGGAAGTAATGGATTCTAGAGGAGCTCTTCCATCAGGCTCACCTATCCGCCTGACAACACATCTTTGGCACTGACGGACATAGTCTCTTGCATCTCTGTCAAGATTTAGCCAGAAAAACCTCTGTCTCGTCAAATTTAGACTCCTGGACTGAACTTGATGTCCAGTGTTATCATTAACACCTTGCAAAACTTCAGTCTTGAGTGAATCAGGGAACACAAACTGGAGACACTTTGCTTTTGTTCTCAGATCTCTCGAAACACAGTACAGGACAGAATTGTTTAAGTTAATCTTTCCCAGGGCTTCAGGTACCTCAAAACAGTTACAGACTCCTTGAATCGTTCTCGTCTAGATGGCCTCCAACATCTCTCAACATATGACAAGACAAGGGACAGGGTTCTATCCTCCAGCTGCATATCACTGACCAGGTGAAACAAGCTGAGGCAGAAACTGCAACACTTCAGCGGGACAAGCTCTTGGACCAACATCCCACTCATTGTCCAACTGCAGCACAGCACAGACATCCTCATTACAAACTGACTGAGGTTGAAGCACACCGAAAGCAGATTGGACATTGTAACTCACTGGGGAGAGCTCTTGGTGACCACTAGATGAAAGGCATGTTGGACAGAAACACTTGACACATCATTAACCTCAGTAAGAAGACCACAGTAAGGTTCAACCAGGAGTCTGTGACTAACATTTTTTCTGACAAATGGCACCCGTCTCAGTGCATCAGCCACAACATTCTTTTGGCCAGGGACATATTTTATGTCAAAGTCATAACTAGCCAACAGCCACCCACCATTGCTCACAACAGTCCAGTTTTGGTTTGGTTAAGATGTGCATTAAGGGTTGTTATCAGCCCAGACTGTAAACTCATAACCTTTAAGCCAGTGACTGAACTTCTCACCAGCTGAACAGGTAAGTCAGTGTGCTGTGTAGTTCTTCTAGGACTGAGTCAATGACTTGCAAATGCAATGGGCCTAGCTCATGTCTCACCCTCCTGAACTTGCAATAGGACTGCACCTAATCCATCCAATGATGCATCAGTGGACAGCAGGAAAGGGTGGGAGAAGTCAGGGTCAGGGCTGTCAGGATGACACTAAGAACCAGAGAAGACTTTAGGAGGTCAAAAGCATGTTCCTGATCCGGTGTCCAGTCAGACACACACAGCTTCCAGCAAGACACTTTGTTCTTACCTTGTCCACTCTTCTTTTGCCCACCTTTTAACTGATCAAAGAGTGGCTTGGCAATTGCAGAGTATCTAGTCACAAAGTGTTGATAGTAATTTATCATGCTGAGAAACGATCTTATCCACTTCTGGGATGGGGTCACACAGTCAGGTTCCACGAGAGCTGCACTTGTTATATATGCGCTGCTCCCAACTTTACTTGGATCTGTTGAAATACCACTCTCATTCACAATGTGGCCGAGAAACTTCACTGATCTCCTCAGGAAGAAGCACTTTTTAGGGGCCAGCTTAAGGATGTGACCACACAGTTCTGATCCCCGAATATGCTGTTCATCATGTGCATAAAGCTTCCAGGGCCGTTACAAAGGCCCTGTGACAAAAAGTTGTACTCATACAGGCCCATAGGAGTGGTGAAGACTGAATACTTCATGTCTTCCTTGTGGAGAGGTATGTTGTTAAAGCCAGACATCAATTCATCGAACTGAAGAGGCAGTTGCCACCCAGGGCTGCCAAGCAGTCTGCCTGATGAAGGAGCATCCTTCAGAGTCCTCTTGTTCAGCCAGCAAAAGTCTGTACGGACTTATGAGAACCAATAGAGACGCATTCTCATTGGAAGACTTCTGGATGGTTTCCCTTTCCTACATCTCATTCAGTACTTGATGCAACTCTAGGTATTGACCAGGGGGCACTCTCCTGTATGGGAGCCTGAAGGGTCTGCTGTCTGACAGATGCATGTGGTGAACAAAACCCTTTGCCTCTCCACAGTTGAGGTGGTATTGTGAAAAGATGTCCTCGTAATGTTTCTTCTTACAGTCCTCTGACACCTCACAAGAATCAATGTTGATGTTACCGAGTCCAACTGACTGGACCCTGTCTTTGACAGAGTCTGCATTAGCAGTAGGTGGTACAGCTGATTGGTTGTTGCAAACCAGGGGAACCTCTGAGTGCTCATCAACATCAGTGTCCTCAAGTGCCACTCAGAAATAGACATCAACCAGCTTTGCATTGCGCCCTAGCGCAAGGGGGCCTGTTAGATGTATTGATGACCTTCAGTGGGACCCACCTGTCTCCCCACAGTGGAGTCACACTCCTTGATACCAAAACACCCCTGGGAGCTGAGCGAGGTGACGTAGGTTCTGTCATGACTGTGTTGCCTGGAGAAACAGCAGTGTTCTAGGGCAGTTTCCCTCAGACAAGACATTCACGGCCAGGCTCAAGACAGATTGCTGAACTGCACTTCACTGTACCAACTTTATTAGGAACTTCCTCACCTTTCCAGGGGTTCAGACCAGACATCATGGACAGGAAATGTTCAACTTCAGGGTCTGTGGATGGGCAGGGACTGGAAACAGCCTTCCAATAGGACTCACAGACATTAGACTTTCATAGGATGTGTTTTATGATAGTGGTCCCAAGTATCAACTCATCGTGCTGTCCAGAAACACAGGAGGAAAGTAGTAAAACTATCACTGAAGTCACAAAAAGTTTGGTGTCCATGACCAACATTGAACCATAAAAAGTAATGATTCACTCCAAATACAAAGATTATGAAAAGAGACGAAAAAATTACAAGAAACGGACAAAGAAGAGAGAGCTGCTGCAACAGGCAGCCAAAGCCAACAGGGTGGCACCTAGCCAATTTGGATAATCAAAATGGAAAAAAAAATGGATAATTGAATTTGGATAATCAATATCAAAATTTCAAAGGATCAATTGATTTAAAAGGTTTAGAAACACATCACAGTAGAAAATGGAAATTATAATGAATAAGAGCTAGATGAGCCTTCTTCCAAACAACAAGAGACATCACTCTGAGAACCTGCTCCTCAATCTGAATCTTCCTCGAAGCTCTAAAGCAAGGCTGAAGCCTCCATATCTGTCATTCTCCCTCCAGTTCTCATTTATCAGTTTTTAAGTGAACTGCTTTGCAGTATTGCATATGTTTTATTATCTGTATCTGACACAGAGCAGGTTGGTCTGTCGCTCCATCACTTCTGCCTGAAACTGACACAGACCTGGTGAGAGTTTGGATTCCTGTGCTTTCTGCGCCTGTTCTTCACACACTTGTTCCTCATTCTACAATCAGGAGCGCCAGCTCTTAAGCCCTCTGTGAAGGGAGGACCTGCGCCAGTGAATTCCAGCTCTAAACCTGTGCCTCCTCCAGTGACTCCTGCAGCACAAGGTCACCTGCACTCAGCCAACTCTCTCTCCCTGCCTCAAACCGGACTCAGAACTCATTCAGCTCCACCGGCTCAGTTACAAATAAACCCTTTAACACTGCTCCTTGCCTCCGTCTCACTTCTGGGTTTGTTTATAAAAAGCTGGTTTACCAAACGGTTACAAAAATATCCCTACTGGAGGTATTTTCATTTAAATCTAGGGTATTTATCTTACAATCTTTCTTGTTATATCTAGAGTGCATATGGATTTGATTTATTTTTCTACTGACTCCATCAATTGCTGCTGTTAACACAACAATTTCCCAGTTTGTGATTAATAAAGTAATTCTATTCTATTCTATTCTATTCTATTCTATTCTATTCTATTCTATTCTATTCTATTCTATTCTATTCTGTTCGATTCTATTCTGTTCTATTCTATTCCATTCTGTTCTATTCTATTCTATTCTATTCTATTCTATTCTATTCTGTTACAAAATAATTTATCAAGGTATAAACAAAGGATGTGTAAATTAAGTGTTTAAACTCTGCTGTAGCTTATTTTGTCACATCCATGCTGCTGAGTTGCTTCCTTGGTTGCTGTGGTGCTGTCAATCTCCAGCAAAGAGAAGTCTCCTTTTTCATTCATTTCATTTCATTCATTCTTTCATTCATTCATTCATTCATTCATTCATTCATTCATGTGACCCTCCATGTTGTAAATTCTGTGGGTCCAGCCAGCTGAACCTTGAATATTCAGGGGTGTGTTGTGTCAATTATGACTGTTTTCAGCCACCATGTTTATCAACACCTGATCAGGCGTACGCCGTGATTGGCCCTGGTATGGATGTTTCACAAATCATATGTGAACGTTGCCGCAAGCTCACTTTTAAACCCAGAGCCGCCAAATCTGCAAAACTGATAAAGAGGGCTGCTGTGTTTAAAATGAGCTGAAGCCTTTTCACCCATCATCTTTATTAGGCCTTGATTGATTTGACACTTTGAAAAATGTTTGGTTAGATTTTTTAGCCTTGTTAAGTGTTGGTGCTGTAGCCTCATGAGAGGTTTTATCATGGTATCCAGAGTTTGTTGTCAGATTTTAAGAGTTCTCAGCAGAATGTCTGAAGCAACCAAAACATGAAGGCAGAATGGATACAACCATTCTGAGACACCGACACATCTCCTGCACTCAAAGAGAGGGATGTAAATCCACTGCACACACAAGCCATTAATAATGATGATGGCAATAAAAATTTAAAAGCAGGTATTCACACATTTAGCCAGCCAATCAGAAATCCATCTGCAGAGGTGTTAATATTGAAGAGATGCTGGTGGCACACAAAGAAAGCATACTGGCATCCGAATGTGTAATGACAGCTGGGAGGCCATAACAAACACTGCCTTACGCAGACACTATTACTTATTAAAACAGCATCTTAAATATTTATCAGCTTATAGATGGCCCCTGTCATCGTTTCCTTATTGGTCTCCCTGAAGAGAAAGAAGCTCTATCCAGAGACCCCCCTTCAAAAACAGCATGATTAAAATGAACTGCCATCTAGATTCTGATGAATTATGCATCCTTTCATAAGGAAATGAAGCAAAAGGTGGTAGTTTAAGTCAGAAATTAATCTACATTCATCTCTCCTTTGGTGTGTTGGAGTGTCAGGGATCTCTGCATATTGATACGGTGGAGTTATTAGCTGTGTGTGAGGCTATGCTTTACAGCTGAGATGTTGGCAGCTCTGGTTCACTATGGTTGACACTTTGAATTCTTACAAATATAATTTGTCTCTGTGTGGCTTTGTCGTCAAAAAGAAAATGAATCCCTGCTCTCTGCTCAGCTAAGGGATGGATCAGTGCTGTTAACAGTGAACACAGCCATACATCATCATTACTTGTTCTAAAGGAGATAAAGTGTTGAAGAAAACTTTGAAAAGAACCAGAAACATGTGTATTAATCTTGTTTTAACAGTTTACGTGGAGGTCTGAGACGCCCTGCATGAGGAAGTGTGGTCTGCATACCAGAAGGCTTCTGTTCATCAGAAATACACCCAGCCCAAATGGTTCAGATGCTGGCCAAAGAAAACCACAATGAAAGACATGGAAATCATGATGTGTGGTCGTGGTAGTTTAATGAAATTAACAAAGAGGTATCACTTCACTTTTTAAGTTTCCTTCTTCTTAAAAGAGCACTCCACAATAAGTACTGAAAGACCTCTGGACCAGGGGGGCCACATTGGACGGAGTGAAAGACCAAGGTCCAGCAGCTCTCTGACACTTTTATGAACCCTGAGAGTAACGTCTCAATGCTCTGTGTGTGAACTCTTTCTCTGAGTGGTTTCTGTAAAATCTGTCCCTCAGTGAGCTCAGACCCCCTCAGTCCATCATCACAGACTGGTGAAACCAAAGCTCACCTGTCCCTCAGGTGTGTCTAATCCCAGATGATCAGTGGTCAGTTTTTTGTAGTGTTATGTGCTGTGTGAACATCAGACACGCCTATAGACATTTCATGTTAAGAGTTTTACATCCCTAGCTTCCAGACATTTTTATCACTGTCTTTTATTCACTTATTTATTCTATATTTTTCATCGAATTTTATTTTGTTTCATGCATTTTTTATTTGTCTGTATTTTATAAAGATAACACAAAACTAGGTGCTTTGAGTAGGGTGTGACAGTGAACTGTGTTATGAAATATATGTTGTGAAAAAAGAGCCATGAAAACATTTCAAACTGCCTGTTCAGATGAAAATGTTTGAAACATAAATATGGAAAAAGGCACTGCTGTTATTTCTGTGTCTGCATTAGGAACAAACATGCATACTTGAAATGTTTGCAGAGTGGTGATAACCAGCAGTTAGAGAGTCTGTAGGGTGAAATATCAAATGTTTGAGATTCGGGGGGCTGTTGAAGTCAATAACAAAAGGCAGTTTCTTACTCCTCAGCTCTTTATTTCACAGGTGAGGCCTAGCTTTAACACTTCTCTTTATTTTCCTGAGTTTTGATCAGGCTATAATGTCTCATGTGACAGGGAAGACTGCCTCTGTCTGTTCTCACTCCTGTCGCCGTCTCCATCCCTCTCTGTCTGTCCTGGTAAAGGAACACAGAGGAAGAGGTTTTAATGAGATCAACACAGAGCGCCGGTTACATTGATAAGTAAATACTGCAGCTTTAAATGCTTCTCGCACTCAATTGGCTCCCTGCTATTGTTGCTGAGCATATGCCTCAGTGAACACTAAATTTCCACTGTCACACTTCAATAACCCTAATTGTCCAAAATAAATGAGCTAATTTCTGAAGTTCCATTTTCATGTGCAGGAGATAAGGCAACTTTGCTGATTGATTGGGTTCCTTTGTGTGTGTGTGTGTGTGTGTGTGTGTGTGTGTGTGTGTGTGTGTGTGTGTGTGTGTGTGTGTGTGTGTGTGTGTGTGTGTGTGTGTATGTGTGTGTGTGTGTAGCACTCATAATTTGAGTGTGAAGGCTTCTGTTTATTATGCTACTGCAAGCATTTCTCTGACCCCTGCTGATATTCATCCGGCTTCCTCCACCAACAGCAATAAGTGTGTGTGTGTGTGTGTGTGTGTGTGTGTGTGTGTGTGTGTGTGTGTGTGTGTGTGTGTGTGTGTGTGTGTGTGTGTGTGTGTGTGTGTGTGTGTGTGCAAGGGGTCCCTATGGATTGGAAGCTGGATCCATCCTGATCATTTGCATTTTTTCATTTGAGCTGTTATTTGCAGCATTGCGTGCAGCACAAACCCCCATGGGCCGCCGAGTAATTCAGTAAAAAGGCAGGTAAGACATAAATTAATCATAAGACGTCAGAGAATTATAGCTTTCAACTCAACACGCGCACACACACACACACACACACACACACACACACACACACACACACACACACACACACACACACACACCTGCAGGTGTACACGGACATAATTACACATATGAATACATACTGCAAACATCAGATGCAAACAAGAAACACACACCAAACACACACACATGCACATACAGTAAACACCCACACACATTAGCAAGTCTTAGAGTGAATCTGGAGGAGACCAAGGTGGAGGGAGAAACGTTTCAACTCCATCAGGCTGAATTACAGAGCTGGAGCCAGAGGAGGAACTTTTAATGGAGTCATGTTTTATTACAAAACTTCCTCCGACTCAAACTCCACTCGCATATCAATGTGCTAATTCACTTAGCAGTTATGCATATTGGTTTTATTTGAGTCATTTCTTTCTTTAGCTGCATGTTAGGCAGGACAGAAAGTTTCTCTTGCTGGGTAATGTTGGCTTGTTAACTGTTAATGAGCTGGTGAAAAGCAAGCAGTGGAGCCTTTCCTAGTTTCTGGTTATGTAGAGAATAATGATCAGTGCGGTGGTACTGATCTGTTACAGGAGCATTTGAAGCCAGTCCCCTCTGAACTAAAATACAGCCAGGTAAACACAGTTTAGTTTGACATGAAGGGATGTTCGGGACGACTCATTCCTCTTTTCTCCATTTGATGAAAGTCACACAGTATTTGTTGTTATTGGAGAACTAACTGAAGATTAATCAGGTTGATAACCACCAAAGTAGCTCAAAGGAACATACAGTGTGTTAGCATTGACAACCATCACTCAAACACTTTGTTTCCTCTTCTCATCATTATTCTTGGTGACAACGAATATGACTGAAAGCTGTAAATGAACCTGCTGTCAGCTCAACACATCTCCTAAGGTAACAGAAATCAGAGCAGCAGCGCCTTTCGTTGGATCCAGGAGCTGTTTCTCCCTACTCCCTCACCCATAAGTGTTCATTAGTGAGCAGGCTGAGCAATTTAAAGACCGGTTAGTAGTTCTTTCTCAGAATCTACATTTACAACATAGACATTTTTCATGAGAAAATTTATAAAGAAGAAGAGTTTTTCCTCTGTATATAACTGACAAAGAGCCAAACAGCACAATTTTCCACAGTAAAACAAAATCTTCTTTGATGTTTTCTGAAATAAAATCACAGCTGTTGCCAGAAATGCTTCACAACTTTGGTGTTCATGCCCAGGGACTCTTGGGATATGTGAGACTGTAAAGAATCCACCAAATCTGGCAGCCCAAACAAGCCGCATTCCTGTGGCTTGTTTGGGCTGTGTGGAGGAGCCTTTGAAATGAGACAGCTCCTGACGCACTGCTGTGACCGTGAATTACATTTTACTTTTGTTCTCTGACAGTAATAATCAACTAATAAATCAACTGGATTTAAAAAAGATATTGTGAATGTATTTATTCAAAACAAAACAGAAAAAAAATATCTGATGGTGGTGACACAGCTTTGATGGTAATGGCAGTGGCTTAAGAACAACAAATACACTGCCTGGCCATAAAAAAAAAAAAGTTGCCACCTGGATTTAACTGAGCAAATAGGTACAAGCCTCCTATTGGATAATTACTGCATGGGTGATTATATTTCACCTGGCAACAAGTTATTTAACCCCAACTAGTGCAATGAGTTGCTTCTCATTTCTTCAACAACCAAAGACACATCCCGTGGAAAGACACATCCCGTGGTCGTGGAAGAGATGTTAGTCTGTTTGAGGGGGGTCAAACCATCTAAGGAGATTGCAGAAACTTCTAAAATTGTGGTAAGAACTGTCCAACGCATTATGGAAAACTGGATGGATAGTGGGGACCCCTCTTCCAGGAAGAAATGTGGCCAGAAAAAGATCCTGAATGATCGTGATCAGCGATCACTGAAACGTTTGATGAAATCAAATGGAAGAAAAACAACAGTACAACTCAGGGCTATGTTTAACAGTGAAAGCAAGAGCATTTCTACACGCTTAATGCAAAGGGATCGGGACTGAATAGCTGTGATGCCTGGAAAACCACTAATCAGTGAGGCTTAACGGAAAAAAAAGTCTTCCAATTGCTTGGGAGCATACAGACTGGACTCTGGAGCAATGGAAGAAGGTCATGTGGTCTGATGAGTCCAGATTGACCCTGTTCCAGAGTGATGGGCCATCAGGGTAAGAAGAGAGGCAGATGAAGTGATCACCCATCATGCCTAGTGCCTACTGTCCAAGCCTGTAAGGGGCAATGCTATGATCTGGGGTTCCTGCAGTTGGTCAGGTCTAGGTTCAGCAACAGTCTGTGCTCAAAGAATGAGGTCAGCTGACTACCTGAATATACTGAATGACCAGGTTCTTCCATCAGTCTAAATGAATATAGGAAGGCTTTGCAGCTTGCACATGCAACTTACTACTTGACTCTTATAGAAGAGAATAAAAACAATCCTAGATTCCTTTTCAGCACTGTAGCCAGGCTGACGAACAGTCATAGCTCTACTGAGCCATGCATTCCTCTATCGCTTAGCAGTGAGGACTTTATGAGCTTTTTTAACAATAAGATATTAAAGATAAGAGATAAAATTAGTAACGTGTTAATTGCAACTGCGGTAGAACCTTCAACTGATAGCGAAATAGCGGAAACGTAGTGTGTGTGTGTGTGTGTGTGTGTGTATGTGTGTGTGTGTGTGCGTGCGTGCGTGTGTGTGTGTGTGTGTGTGTGTGTGTGTGTGTGTGTGTGTGTGTGTGTGTGTGTGTGTGTGTGTGTGTGTGTGTGTGTGTGTGTGTGTGTGTGTGTGTAAGTGTGTGTGTGTAAGTGTGTGTGAGTGCGTGCGAGTAAGCTGCACAGGTGGAGATGGAGGATTTACGAACGTTTTGATTGGTGCTCGGCTGGAGGACAGGATTTGTGGGGAGAGGAGCCAGTGAAAGCCCCGCCCTCGCTCTCTCTGACTTGCCACTCCAAACAAAGAGCCGTGGGCCACCTAAATGACTCTTTGAGAAGCCGTAGAGCTGTAACTTGTGTGTGTAACTTTGTGTAAGCCCAAAAAGCCAAGTTTTCAGGAGGAAGAAGCCCGTTTTCTTTTATCGATACTTTTCTCCTGTTTTTCGTAGATTTAATTAGGTAAG
Source organism: Halichoeres trimaculatus (assembly GCF_033239565.1). Classification (NCBI taxonomy): domain Eukaryota; kingdom Metazoa; phylum Chordata; class Actinopteri; order Labriformes; family Labridae; genus Halichoeres; species Halichoeres trimaculatus. Next base: position 1,267,643 of record NW_027437190.1, on the reverse strand, counting down.
AGACTTGTCATTTGTTTTTCATTGTTTCTTTTCTACAGGTAAGGTTAGATTCATAGGATAGTTTCGTTTGTTGCTTTGGGCTATGCTCTCGGTCAGTTAATAAAACTATTGTCCTGATTTGAAAACTGTTTCTTTGGCCTTTGTTGGGATTGGGCAAGCAGAGAGGGCTCTGCATGTTGTGTCCTGGGCACCCCTAGGCCGGGAACGTAACACATATAATCTGTCTAGGTCTTTGCGTTCTCAACATGCAGGTCTGCTCGTTGTACCTAGGGTCTCTAAAAGTAGTATGGGAGGTCGAGCCTTTAGTTATCAGGCTCCTCTTCTTTGGAATAACTTACTGGTTGAGGTCTGGGGAGCAGACACGGTCTCAACCTTTAAGAATAGACTTAAAACTTTCCTTTTTGATAAAGCTTACAGTTAGAGCTGGATCAGGTCTGAACCAGCTCTTAGTCATGCTGCTATAGTCTTAGACTGCTGGGGCTCCTGCTTCCCTCTCTTTCTGTCAGTCTAACTTCTAGTCGTAATGTCCTGTTATAGTTACTGACCATACACCTCTCTGGGAGGCTCTGAGTTTGCATGTAGGCTCCTCTGGATCAGTGAAGTGGACGGTCTGCTGCTGTGCTCCTGTCAGATTTGAGGGGATCCTCGAAGCATTCCATGCATCGCCTAACTGTACTCTCAGATAGATAGATAGATAGATAGATAGATAGATAGATAGATAGATAGATAGATAGATAGATAGATAGATAGATAGATAGATACTTTATTCATCCCCATAGGGAAATTGTTGTTCCCAGCAGCTCATATGATAAACACATAAAAAAAAAAAACACACATCAACACATGTGAAAAACATGAAAAAGGCCCAACTAAATTAATAAGTGCAAATGTGCATGTGCAAGTAGGGGGCTACAAGGAGTTATATAGTGTAAAGGCTGAGGGGATGAAGAATCGCCTGTAGCACTCAGTCCTGCAGCGCATTGAGAACAGACGGTCACTGCGGCTACTCTTTTGACCCGAGACAGTACTGTGCAGAGGATGGTTGGGATTTGCTAGGATGCTCTGCACCTTGCTCCTCATGCGTCTCTCTACTACTGTCCCCACATCATCCAGACCTCTCCCGACCACTGAACCAGCATTCTTTATAAGCTTTTCCAGCTGCCTCCTGTCCTTGTCCATCTGGTTGCCCCCCAGCAGACAGCAGCATACAGCAGGGCACTCTCCACCACTGATTTATAGAATATGTGCAGCATGTCACTGCACACACTGAATGACCGCAGCCTGCCCCTTCTTGTAGATGGCAGTTGTGTTGAGGACCAGTCCAGCTTTTCATCCAGGTGAACACCCAGGTACCTGTAACTGGACACCACCTCATTGTCAGCACCATCTATGCTGACAGGCAGGGGGGGGGTTTGTGTTAACGGGGTCTATGACCATCTCCCTTGTCTTGGCGGTGTTAAGGAGGAGGTGGTTTTTAACACTCTGTAGCAGCCCCTCGGCATCAAAAAACAGCTACGGAGTTCGATTGGTGCTTAAAGTTCATCTTTATTTAGGACACCGTGAAACTACAAAATACAAAATATCAAACGTCAATATTAAGCACAATAAATACAACATCAGTGCAAACATCAACAATACAATTCAGATCATTTAATAAGTTAAATACAAACATTGAAAGCGCTAGAAAAAAATAGATTTAAATAGAGGTATGTGTTTAGAAAAATACATTCTTTACCTCAAATCGCCTGCCAAAGGGTGCAGAAGAATGCAGACAACAAAAACCCCGCTTGTCATCATTGCTGCTGATAAACACCATAATACAATTAAAAGCATGAACAACAAACCAAAATCAAACAAAAGTTTACATAATAAATGCAGCTACATACCGTTCACATTTCTGTTTGCACGCACACACACGAGGGCTCCGGGCAACAAACAAATCTGGCGTGTGATGACACCTCCCTGACCTTTATAGCATTTCTGGAGCACCGAGCATAGGTGCTCCCAAACAGCAGGGGGCAACTTACACTCTGGCCACTTACACACTCCATTGACTGAAGGCCCTCACCAGCTCACTGTATGCCCCCTCGCCATCCCTCCTGATAAATGCCACGACTGCAGTGTCATCAAAGTACTTCTGAACACGACAGGGCTTAGAGTGATTTTGAAAGTCTGACGTGTACAGGGTAAAGAGGAATGGTGCCGGCACTGTTGCAGGTGGAGCTCCCGTACTGCTCAGAACTGTCTCCGACACACAGTTCTCAAGCCTGACGTACTGTGGTCGTCCCGTGAGGTAGTCAGAGACCCAGGTGGTAAGGTAGTTGTCCACCCCCATCTTTTCAAGTTTGCCCTGGAGTATGAGTGGTTGGATGGTGTTGAACACACTTGAGAAGTCAAAGAACATTATTCTGGCATAACCTCCCAGTTCATCCAGGGGTGACTGAGCCTGGTGAAGCATGTACAGAATAGCGTCTTCTACTCCAATGTTCTCACGGTGGGCAAACTGCAGCTTGTCTTGTGCCTGTTCCACCTGAGGCCTCAGGTGACGGAGTAGTAGCCTCTCCAGTGTCCTCATTACATGTGATGTTAAAGCCACCGGTCTGTAGTCATTCATCTTCACCGGACGCCCTACTTTAGGGACCGGCACAAGGTAGCATGTCTTTCACAGGACCGGTACCTTCCACTGCTGAGGGCTCATGTTGAAACACACTGAAGAGGTTTGGCTAGTTGTGCTGCACAGTCCCTGAGCAGTCTTGGACAAACACCATCTGGCCCCACCGCCTTACCTGCCTCTTGAGCTCTGTCCTCAGTTGAGGTCAGCAGCTTCCCATCCCCACTGTATACAGTGTGGACAGAAGGCCGCTTTCCCCTCCTAAGCCGCTGGCCAGTCAGCCAGAATTTCTTCAGGGCTGACTAAAAATCTATTTCCATGGCCTGTCCGAACTTCTCCCACGCCAGAGTTTTTGCCTCAGTGACCGCTAGAGCTGCACACGATTGGCCTGCCGGTGCCTGCCAGCTGCTTCCAGAGTGCCACAAGTCAACCAGGCCCAGTACAACTCCTTCTTCAGCTTAAAAGCACCCTTCACCTCTGGTGTCCGCCAACAAGTTCGGAGATTACTGCCTAAACAAGCACCAGCCTCCTTGGGCCCAGACCCCAGACAGCCACCTCAGTAATGGCACCGCTGTACATGGTCCATTCAGTCTCATGTCCCCGGCCACCCCTGGGACCCAGCCGATGCCCTGCCAGAGGTGTGAGTTGAAGACCATCCTGACAGGGTCCTCAGCCAAGCGTTCCCAGTAAACCCTCACAGTTCATTTAGGTCTGCCAGGTCTGCCAGGTCTGAGTCGCTGCATGTGACCCACTGTGACCTGCATACAGCTGTTTATATTGTCCTATCTGTGCTTTCTGTGTATGTCTCAGTAATAATGAATCAGCTGCAGAATCAATCCTGAAGCTGGGTTTAGCTTTTGTAAATCTTTACAACACAAATGCAGCAAGTGAAAGAACTTTTTTTTCCATTTTTAAATTACCCCAGTCCACTGCATTCTCTGAGCACACTTATCAGCCCCTTTGTTCCTAAATTCAGCAGTTGGAGAAAGATTGGCCCATCAATATATTTTCAGATGAGGTAAGCCAAATAAGACTTCTCCTGCTATCTGTCAGCTGTGAATAAGCTGTCTGGGGTCCCCACAGAAGGGGTAAACACACATATTCACCAACACAGTGTTCCTGCACACACAGACATACAGACGCACTGACACACAGATACACTGACACACAGATACACTGACACACAGATACACTGACTCACAGATACACTGACACACAGATACACTGACACACAGATACACTGACACACAGATACACTGGCACACAGATACACTGACTCACAGATACACTGACACATAGATACACTGACACACAGATACACTGACACACAGATACACTGACACACAGATACACTGGCACACAGATACACTGACTCACAGATACACTGACTCACAGATACACTGGCACACAGATACACTGACACACAGATACACTGACACACTGACAGCAGAATGAATAAACTGTCCAGAACCTCTACAGTGTAATGCAGCACATGAACGGACACACAGCATCATCAGTCAGAGAGGAGTTCAATCAGTTAATTAATTAATCCATCTTTATGTATATAGCATCAAATAATTAAAAACATTTTGTCAAGACACTTTTCAAAAACATGAACAGTTTTTAATAGGTATAAAATGTTGTCAGAAACCCAACACCAAGACAAGATAAGGAGTGTCATCTGATCCTAACCCACCAAGAGCACAGAGCTCTGCAGCACTTAGCAAGCTACAGTGTCGAGGAACAACTTCCTTTAAAGGGCGTATTGCAGGTTAAAGACAACAGTTAAGCAACTAATAGTAAAATAACCTAAAAATAATATTTTTCAAGAAATTCTGAAATGAATAAACCACAGAGTCACCTGGAGACATTTCAGTATGTTTGTTTTTACTTTGGCATTAAAAACTGTGATTTCAAGGTGACACCACAGAGGGGAGTCCCTCTGGTTCTGTTTAACATTAATAAACATGGATCCAACTGTCACTGAAGAGGAAGAAAATCTTAATTCCTATCCATATGATGGTCCTGAGGGTTATAATTATGAGCCTGTTAGGAAAGATGGAGAGCTGGAACAGGGCAGGACTAGGAGGAATAACGGCTGTAGGAGAGTAGTGGAGGTGTTGTGTGAGCAGAACCACAGGAGAACGGAGCAGGTGTCCTGGTTAGGCCTGGGCAAAAAATAGTTTTTATCAATAAATTCAAGTTTTTCTTTGTGGACATATCCGCGTCAAGCGCTGACTCCATGTTTATGCAGCATGATTTAACAGTTCACCAAGGAAAACAACAGAGACTAGAATGTCATAAAATCGTTCTGGTGTGTCTTTGACACCCAGCAACCTGACCGACACATGTTCCTTACAGCTAAGATACACCAGATGCATCTGCAGTGTGTCTGCATTCTGTTACGGCAAACAGATCAAATAGGTTTCATCTAAATCAATCTGTCAACTCACACTGGATCCGTTATGTTGCAGTAAGTCTGCTCCTTCATCTTGCAGGTAATACCCAGCCATCCAGTTTTGATGGATGCCGAGCTGTGATGCATAGATTCAGCATAGGGAAGGTTGAGTGGGAGCAGAAACTACATAAAAACACCCAGTGGCTTTCAAAATAAAACAAACTGTGTCAAAATTTGTTTGTATTTGGCTTGACTACGATGACAAATGGACATAATAAGTGGAGCCAGACCAGAGGCCTATATCACGAAGCAGGATTAGTGTCTTAGCGAGATAACTTCAGGATTAACTCTCAATTACCGATAGCAAGAAGCCGGTTCCTTTTTTATCAGAGTGGATCACCATGGTGACCTACTCTGAACGGCTATCCTGCTCTGGAGCAGGATAAGTTGGAGGTTGAATCAGATCCTATACAAAAGCCCCTCCCACTGGCCAATGGGCTTCTCAGAAACGATGGCCTGCCCTTTTCTCCCGAACCCGGTGGACAGAGATGCACAAGTTGTTAGAAGAGTTACGAAGAGAAAGGGTGTTTAAAGATCGATCAGATCCACTCGATCAAAGCGACGATTCCCTGTATGAGAGTTATAGGTTCTCACAACCCGGACTACTCTACCTCTGTGAAATTTCACAGAGATAATATTTATATTACCTGATATAAATATAATATTTATATTAGAGCCGTACATTGCCAGTGCAACCCGCAGGAGTGGTGCACTGACTGTCCCACAGACATTGTGCATCGCCCTGCGATTCTTTGCCACAGGCAGCTACATGTACTCTGTCGGGGATGAGGAGCGGCTCAGCAAGTTTACGGCATCCCGTGTTGGCTGCTGCCCTCACGCAACTTAGGGATTAATTCATAGCGTTCCCAGGATGAATGAGAAGGAGGTGGAGCCAGTTACCTGTGATAGGTAGCTGATTCTGAACAGAAGATGAAGGAATTCTAGGGCAGATTTAGTCGATGAAATGTACACACAGCAGAACATATCACCACTTTTTTGGGAACATTTTAGGGGAAGCTGAGCTTCCCTTGTAGTCTTAGAACAATCACCACTGCTTGAAACAGACTTATCAGACATGATGATGTTCTTGTATTTGTTTTTTATCTGCTCCATGTTCTTCTGACTCCAGAAGGATTACATCTGGGAGAATGACATGATAATTGGAATACACGCAAGTCATTTGCACAGTAGCATTTATTATTTTATGAGATGTAGAAGTGTGATCACTATCATACTGAGCCACTGATGAGTAACTTCGGCTTTTACACAGTCCTCTATGCGTTGCCATGCAGTTTGCCTGCGGTTGGCCGCTGCTACCGTGTTCCCCCTTACCGAGATATTCTCTCCTCCTTGTATTGCTGCAGTATCAGCCGCTGCTCTTCAGCGGTGACGTACAGAGCTTCCTTAGTCGCTCAAGATTGTGATTGGTCAGCTGCCTCTGAGCCCTCCTCTTTTATGTGCGCGTTCACGGCTCTTGATGAGTCAATCCTGGGTTGAGTTACCTCGCGTCGTGCTATCTATTATCCTGATTGCCATTGTTACGGTTACTCAATCCTGGATAGATGTGAGTTACCGCGGATAAGTTGAGCGCGGTTCGTGATATAGGCCTCAGGAGTCAACAGGTTTGAGGTTTTACAGCCCAACATGAATGAAGGGAGGCTTACCAATGGAGAGGAAAGAGCAGGAACTCCTCGGTCTGTCACGTCACCAGCTTTCTGTGAAGGGGGTCTCCTACACTCACAGCTGCCTCATTGCCTGATAACGTTACCTGGTACCTGGCTGCTCAACCCCACGTGACCCCCTGACATCACTGAAACTCATGCTATGATAGGCCAACCAGCCCACTTGACCTGTAACCCCCGAAGCGTTACTACAGACGAGAGCCATCCAGGTAGTGACTAGGGAAGGAGAGAGAACAGCAACGCAGGATATTTCACCTGGGTTACACTCAGAAGTTGTTTGACTTCTACCTGGAGGAAAGCTGAGTCCTGTCTTTCTCTGTAACTCCCTCTATGCCACCAACTGAACCCTCCGAATATAACTAAACAGCAGTGCACCAACACAGTACTTTCCTAGCTCTTTTAACTGTGTTTTTAAATTCAAAATGTATGAAATAGTGCAGCTTTCGTTGTGAATGCAAAAAAAGTGTGTCTCCTTTAAAACTACAAAGTGAAGTTGTTGAAACATAAGAACAGCTGAAACTTCAATTCCAGAAGTGAAATAGAGGTTAGTTGTGCAAGTTTTTTAATCAATTAAAACAAAACTGGTTTGGGGCTCTGTCTGTCATCTGTACGTATTGTTTTCTATAAAAGGTAGACAAAAAATTGTAAATTGTATTTTTTGGTGAAAAAAAATCAGGGATTTTTTTAAGGCCATATCGCCCAGCCCTAGTCCTGGTGAGTGAACCCTGCTGGCTAGTGATATGTAGCCTAATGCTGTGTTCACATTAGCGTATTTAAAGTTTGAAATCAGATAGACGGACTTAACAAATAAGTAGTACATGTAAGAGCTGATCGTAAAGCAATGTGCTTTGAGCCGTCATGATACAGCCCATAGAGAAAGACAGAGAGGTCTATCAGAGTCTAGCCACTGATGTAGAGTCAGAAAATCAAGACTTTGCTACGCTGCTCAGCTCACATTTTTGTAGGGTTGAATCTTGGCTGAGTCTCTGACAATTCTTGTTTATGTGTAACACTGGGAGCCAGGCGAGGAGCTGCTGCTGGTGAAGCTGCACTTATCTGACTGTATAAAATAGACTCCATCATAACACCAGGCACAGAATCATCCTGTCCAAAAATAGGCACCATGGACCACTGTGTTTTTTGTGACCCATGCAGAAATCAAGTCCTGTTATTCACATGGATTTGAAGCGGAGTAAGGAGTGGGGGTCCCTTTTGTTAAATTATATGGCGTAATGTTAAAAAAGGAGCATTTTAAACAGCTATACTGAAAACAACCACTTCTTCCTCTTGATGTGTGCCAATGATTGACTTATTCTCCTGCCAGACAATGTTTAGTGTTAATTTAGGGGAAAAAAACCTGCAATATTCAGGTTAAATTCCCAACTTTTGATGATTTTTTGCGATTTTTTTAAATTTTCATTTTAATTCAAAAACAATAGAATTAAAATAATTTAAAAATGTGTTTTTAACTCGGGCAAAACGTTATTAATCCCATTAACTGTTTTGATGCCATCATAGTTTTTTTTTCTTTCTTTCTTTTTTACAACACACGTTTTTCAATGCCAATCTTTGTGTTTTTCAGTTTCAGGATGTATTTCTCAATGCATATTTTTTTTTAAATACCAAACATTAAAGTCATTGTTTCAGCTCCATAGACCCCCTGCTTCCCAGAGCACCATATTCTGGGCAAGCAGCCTGGACAGAATTAAATGTCTCTTCTTGCACTTTGTACAGGTGTGCATCAACACCAGGGGGTCATTTAGAGTGGGTTCACACTGATTGTGTAACGTTTACATTCTGCAAGAAACTTTATTTTCCTCTGAAAGGGGAGAAAAAGGAGTGATTTTCTTTGTGGTTTCAGTTGAGAGGAATCCAGTCACAGGTGCCATTTATAATAATAATAATAATAACGTTATTATTATTATTATTATTATTATTATTATTATTATTATTATTATTATTATTATGCTAATAATAATAATAATACATGAGATTTATATAGTGCTTTTGAAAGATACTCAAAGACGACAAAAATTAACTTAACAAAACAAAGAAAACAGAGAGAATCAGGTCAGGGGAGCCTGGTTGTGTTCTGTTACACTTTCAGTCAGGAAAAAGCTCCAAGGTTTCCAGACAAAGGCCTGATTAAAGGTCATGTTCACGAAATTTTCTGGACCCATGCCCAGATGTTGAGAGCAACTTTAATTTTAGAGGGAAGTTTTTAAGCTTAGTCATCAGCATGTCCCATCTGTGCTACATTTAAACAAAGCATCCAGGGACTGTGAAGGTGAAGAGAGGATGGGCAGGATGAGCACTTTTCCCACAGAGCCACTGATCAGACAGAAAGGCCGGAGGCAGGAGTGAAACCAAAGCAGAAAAAGACTGATTAAAGACAGTCAGGCGGAGTGTCCAATGTTTGAGAGAGAGACAGAGGAGGGTAAAGGGAGAGAGCGAACTGAGGAGGCTTATCTTTGGCTGTGACCTGAAACAGCTGTTTCTCTGTGGTGCGTTGAAGATGGATCCTCACTCATTTCCTCCCCACCCTGCCACTCTATTCATACTGCCAGTTTAATGTCTTCAGAGGGGCAGAGACCCACTCCTTTACCTCTGAGAGGAGGAAAATCTGTTCCAGCCAGCGATCAATCACTGCAGGGGGGGTCCAATTTACTGAAGGTATTCTGTCATGTAGGCAAGGGTGGAAGTAACGTATTACAAATACTCAAATTACTGTAATTACGTAGATATTTTTGGTACCGAGTTTTCTTTAAGTGTGTCATTTTGCTCATACTTGAGTACAATTTACACTGTGTAATCTTCTTCATTACTTTTAAAATCACAAGTCACCACTTAGTACACCCACCATCAGAATCAATATTCAAATGGTGGAAACAGAGATGGAATCCCAAATTATGACTGGTTGCAGATTTTCTTATAACACTGACAACATTTTTCTAGTGTGTGCACATGGGTGCATGCATAGATAAATAACCTATACAGAGATTACAGAATTTAGAATGTGCACAGAAATACATTACTTGCAATTATCCAAATTTAGTTGACCAAATGTAGCACACATCCATACGATGCCAAACAATCAAAAAAGAGCTCAGATTGTTTCCCTGGTTTAATGAGTTTTTAAAAATCAGTTTTCTTTCAGTGCTTATCTCAGTAATGTGATGAAGTAATGTTTGAATATGATGTGTGATAGTTGACTTATCTCTACAGAGGAAACGTCCATCACAGATTGAGCAGTACCATGACACCACTCAGGCAGCAACATCTCCTCAAATCAATTTGACAACGCAATCAAACGTCCTTAACACATAATGATAATGATAAAAATAATGATGATGATGATGATGATGATGATGATGATGATGATGATGATGATGATAATAATAATAACAATAATAATAGTAATACTAAAGTTATTTATACTCTTAGTAGATTTTGTGAAGAGTACTTTGTTCTTTGACTTAAGTAATAGTTAACATCAGTACTTTAATTTGTAATTGAGTACAACTTAAGCAATGTAACAGTATATGTACTTGAGTACAAATTTTTAGTACTCTTTTCACCTCTGCATGCAGGAGAGTCCCTGTGTTGTTCTTGTGCACTGACCACACAGGAAGTGCCCTCTCAGCTCATATACCCTGTCCACATCCACTCTGTGGCTGTAAGGGTGCTGCTCCCATTAGACACCCAGCCTGAAACAGAGTCAGTGAGGAGGGTTTGATCCCTCCTCACTGACTCTGTTTTCTCATACTGATGTAAAACTGTGTTGAGGGACTTGAGATCAATCACAATCCTGGTGCTAATGGTGCAGTCTTGTGCAAAAGCTGGAATTTAATCTAGTTTTTGTGTCTTAATTTTAGTAAAAAGAAAAAGAAATGCTTTTAGACTAAATATGAGCCACATTCCCCTTTCAGTGTATTAAAAGTTTTATTAAGATATTTACAAAGTTATGCCTGAATAAAGGTAAGTTAAGTCTGCCTGTCTGATTATTGTAATAAAAATCATTTCTTTATTTAAGAAACTTAACGAGTACTCCGCTGACTGATTTTTTTATTTATTTATTTATTTATTTATTGACCCTTTTCAATCCATCCAGGCATCATTTTTGTCTTTTAAAATCTGAAATGAGACCTTTTTCTGGACATGTCTGTTGAACTTGACTCAGGTGTTAAGGACAGTTTTAGTAAAAAAAAAAAAAAAAATGAACATGAACACTTGCAAAGTTTTAATATGAAATATGTTTTATGTTTATTTTTTGAATAACGTCCTCATTATTTATTAAGTTTAGAAATGTGTTCACTTTGACACTCACACATACGCTGTCTTGTTCAGAAACGTCCCTGTCTGTCCCTCTAAGAGCAGTCCTGGTCTGATGGATGAAACACTGATTTCTCAGCTTGGGACATAGAAACACTGAGCTCCAGGTCAATCAGCCTTATCAACATTGGTCCTTCCAGTTTTCCACACTTACTGCCACAGATGCTGCAGTAACAGGCACCCTGTAGAATGAGCTCTTCATATGGAGTTGATACAGAATATTTTCTTTGCAGTGAGCTGGGTTCTCTGCGGATACTGAAGCTGCTGTGTGCAGGAGAGAAAAAACACATAAGTATCTAGATTCTCATTTCCTGTTTTTCTTTTTTCTTTTTTTCTTTCAAAGAGGAAGTGGATAGTGTCAGTGATGTCCTCATGTGAGTGCGTCTAAAACTCCCAGCATTAGTTTTGGACAGGGCAGAGGCAGTCTGAGGAAACAGAGCCAGGGTGAATATGAAAGAAGGAGAGGTTTGGAGGAGAATGTGGGCAAAACAGAGGGTTAAAGGACAGGACGGCAGAGAGGAGAGACAAAGCGGAGCGGCATGTGACTGGCCGTCCATGGAGGTTGATGGCCAGCCCCTGTCCGTCAAGCTCACACAGAGAGAGCAGGGCCTTGCCATCTGCTCCAAAGTTAATGGGAAGGAGACAAGGTGGGGAGGTGTGTGGACGCAGCCCAGTGAGGCTGCTGGCAGCGGGGACAGAAGATGGAGGTCTGGGGAGAGGGGGTTTGGGGGCAAGGAAAATCATTTATTGAAATGTAGGCTGCAGAGGGAGACTACCTTATGACGGCTTAAATCAAAGGAGACCATGGAGTGCCGAGGGTTTTGTTTGTTTGCAAAGGTAAGACAAATTCATGTTCTTCAATCTTTGGAAGCTTTATGTGGTCTCCAAGCTTTAAACGTGTCTGAAGGCAGAGCCAAGGACCAAACCCAGCCCTGATCCTCCTCAGCCTATGTTGAGTCTGCATTCCTCAGATTCTGTACAGTTTTAGGTGCTTGCAGTGGATTTGAGCTTAACGTCAGATCGATGCTTTTGTGATCGTCTGAGTGTTTCTGAAAGACCATGTAGTGACACCTGACCTGCTGAGTTCACAGACCTTTGACAGGTAGGTCAAAGCCCTGATGTAACAATGGGAGAGATGGGGAGGTGAAATAACTTTATCAGCGCTGAACATCTGCTCGATGGAATAGAACATTTAAGTCAAATGTACCAATAACCAAGTTACAGTAACTGGGGATACTCAGTTTAAACAATCATTCTCCACTCATTTATTTAACTTGGCCTGTTAAGTAAGCATTTTCAATCATGTATTTTACATGACTCTAAATCATTAGAGCCATGTAAAATACATACATCCAACTGCCACATTACACTGATCCATATTTTATTGAACATTTCTTTTTTTTCCAGCAACAAAATAAACAAAGCCATGGCCTAAAAGGCTTCTAGAGTGTAGATTCCTGAGTGATGGCATCAGAACAAAAAATATCTCTTCCTCAGTATTGTACTGCACCTCTTCAATTTGACAAACTGGCAAGTGGGAACTTAGCCCTGTTGAACACTTGCATCTTAATATATAGGCTTACAATTTATCACTTAACATTTATACCGTATCACTCAAGACTAAAACTTCAAATTTGGTTGGCCAACTGGCAAGATAGAACTTAGCCCTGCTGAACACTGATATCTTAACATCTGCAAATAAACAATGTGTCCACGAAAAACCAAGAGAGAATGAGAGTGAGAAAAATATAACAGATAGCAGAGCAGATACCTGTATGGAGAGTCCATACTCTCCCCTACAACCTTTCCCTCCCTTTCTCTCTTCCCCAACCTCCTCTCTCTCTACCCCACTCCTCCATCTTGGCAATTTGAGCTCAATCGTGAACAAAAAATGTTCCCTGGATAAAATAAAAAGGGCATATGTGTGACACAATAAAGGTGAAAAAAAAACTTATTTTAAATGCTCATTTAGAGCCCATACTCTTCCCTCCTCCTCCCTCTACTTTTACTGCTAAAAACCCTCACATTTGACAACTTGCATAAACGAGATGCTGGATCTTACATAGCAAGTTGATTTTTGAGTGTTTGAGTTTAGTTTTCGTTAGTTTAGGTTTCAGATCTGTCTTACCTAAGTTCAGGAGTACCTGTTGAAAAAAATGAAGTGTTCTTCGTGTACTTTGGGTAATGGGCTGCAGTGCATTGGTAAGTCCAAAGACAATGTACATGGCCTGGGGCAGGCTCTCAACCTCCATCACAATGTTTCCCTCCAAGATGATTCCCACTGAGCATGCTTGTGGTGAAGGGACTGCATGTGTGGAGTGATGCATTCATTTCATGGCAGGGGATCTCCACTGGCAAATCAGTGTACGAAACTCCCTCACCATCAAGGTCCTGAAAAAAAGAACAGGGAATGATCATGCTAACAAGACACCATAGTGCTACAAACACCCTCTACAGGTGCACAGCACATATGTGTCCCATGCAGTAGTTGGTCAATGTGACAATCTAGAGTATGCCTCATCCAGAGTTTTTTTTTATTTTTTCCAACAACAAAAAACACGTGCATACCTTAAAACAATATGGTATAGAGGGGTGGGTAAAGGGAGAGGAGAGGAAGTGAGGGGCTAAGGTAAAGGGAGACAAAAGGAGGAAGAGTACAGGAGAGGAAGTGAGGGGAGGTAAAGGGAGAGGAGAGAAGGTAGAGAACAGGAGAGGAAGTGAGGGGGTGAGGGGAGGTAAAGGGAGAGAACAGAAGGTAGAGAACAGGAGATGAGGTGAGGGGAGGTAAAGGGGGAGGAGAGGAGGTAGAGATCGGAAGAGGAGGTGAGGGGAGGTAAAGTGAGAGAAGAGGAGGTAGAGAATGGGAGGTGTGGTAATGGCAGAGGAGAGGAGGTAGAGAACAGGAGAGGAAGTGAGGTGAGGTAATGGGAGAGGAGAGGAGGTAGAGAACAGGAGATGAGGTGAGGGGAGGTAAAGGGGGAGGAGAGGAGGTAGAGATCGGAAGAGGAGGTGAGGGGAGGTAAAGTGAGAGAAGAGGAGGTAGAGAATGGGAGGTGTGGTAATGGGAGAGGAGAGGAGGTAGAGAACAGGAGAGGAAGTGAGGTGAGGTAATGGGAGAGGAGAGGAGGTAATGGACAGGGAGCCAGAAATAAAGGCTGAGAGGGGAAAAGAGGAAGAGGAGGGGAGCCAGTGAATGGGAGGTGCTAGGCAGGGGAAAGGAGGAGAGGAGGGAAAGTAAAATCCAAATAGCTTACACAGCACGCCTTGAAGAATGTGGCTGGAACATCACTGAGAATGACAGGAAGCCCCCTCTGGACAAGGCATCTGACTTCTGTCACAGCTGTAGCCTGGTGGGTTGAGGAAGCAGAGAGGACATCACACACTTGAAATAAGGGTCCATATGTTACCCTGAATACTATGTGCATGTACATAACCAATTACACACAGCAGAACCATTTACATACTAGACCCCACCTGTTAAATCCCAGCATTCTTGACATTATGCATACAGGTAGTTAGTTGCATACCCAATTTACTGATCAACTAACAAAACCTGGCAATCTAATGTCATGGGTTGTAAGTTATTACTCCGAGGAGTTAGCCAATTCTACTCCATCACCCTACTCAAAGATAAGTAAAAGAAAGCCTCTACCAACAGGATAGCTCACATTACCAGTACATTTATTTCCATCGTGTGTGAGCTGAATTAAGTATTGGACGGTTTGCTAAGACGTTAACATAGAATAAAAAAAAAATCAACTAACCTTTGTCACATCAGGACAGCCAAAACCTGCCCTTTGCCTTGAAGATTTCCATGAGTCTGGGACTGTGATGGAAGAACTCCTGTTTCAGGCTCTTACCAGCCACCTTGCTGAACTCCAAACACACCTGAAACATGTAAAAACAAAACATGTTCAAATGAGTTGACACCATAATGTGATCTTTACATACAAAAACTCAGGCTGCAATATTGCTCTGATACATTTTTACTTCTAGTAGTACAGAGCCCTTTCTGGTGACAGTAAAGGGGCTCTGTAGAACACAGCATGTGAGACAAATCTATAGGCCTACCTGGTGCTCAGTAAAGAGAGCCGGCCAACGTTGACATATCTGGGTGATGGCAGGCTTGTCCTCCACAACTTCATTCCTCTGAAGTGTAAATGTTAGATCCATCTTCTGCTTGATGAGGGCTCCATTTGGGATTTTCTTTTTCATTTCATCCACAATGAGCTGGGGGCATCTTCGAAGCTGGAGTCATCCTGTCCATCTGGATAATCAGGTAAGTAATTGACCTCTCCTTTCCTTGGCTTCTCTTGTTAGGTGGTTCACCACAAGGAGAGTGCTTTCCATATTTACCACTGTTCACAGTGACATCACGGTGACCCCGCTAATGCATTTTTGTTCGGTAATTCCCCATCTTGAATTTTAAGCTGTTTTTCCAACTACTCCATCCAGACACTGATCCTTGTACTTTCAGACATGGGTGTACTCGCACCAGCGCTGAGGCAATGGCTTTAAATTCTGCATTTATTGGGTATGCTTTCAAGGCATATATGGTCTCAGCCTCTCGAGGATGTAATGCTTGAGCTCCTTTGACGGGTGTGTTCTATCCGTGAGATGGAGCAGGTTTGCTTGGCGCAGTCTATATTCCACATCCTTGGAGAATTTTGGTATGTACATATCAAATAACTCTGGCCACTGGCATTGTCTTTCCTCAGAGGAGCTGGAGAGGATGTCTGTGTCTGCCTGGCTATGTGTTTCACTTAGTTCTTCACTTGATGTTGAGTGCTGAACGGGCACCTCCATAAGTGAAAGCATTGGAATGGTTTTGAGGGTAGGTCGCTCAGGCAACTCTGATATCTCGGTCAGATTGCACAGTTGGTTGTCAAAGTTGGGATCTTTAAACTGCAAGCTGAAGTTATAGTTTATTTGAAGAACATCTTCAAGGGAGCCAATTAAAAGGTCAACTATGTCAGGCTTTGTCGTCAGCTCCACCTTCCTTATGTCTGCTTCAGTGAAGATAACCCTCACAAGCATTCTCTGTTGCACAGCCATCTTCAAAGAGAAGGAGAAAGAGAGCGATTGTTCAGCACAGAATGGAACGTTTGAGAGTCACCATTAGTTTCCCCCCTATTTTGTATGCTGAAAAGGGGAAAACATCATTAAGCTCTGACAGCAGAACCACTCACAGGGGCAGGGTTACATCAGAGTAGCAAACTTCATAAGATCTAAGGTGCTCATGGTACCATGCACTCATATCTCTGCACACAGATATGATTCCTGCATGAACTGCAGCAATCTTTGTGATCTGCCTTAACTCGGGGAGACCTGAGCGGGGCCCAGCAGAGATTACCATATCTGTCTTGTATGTAACTCCATCTAGACAGATGGATGATGCTACAACAACTAGTTCTGGCTTGTGGATCTTCTGACTGAGTAGCCTCTGGACATTATCAGGGAAAGATAATACCGAGACTGTAGTGACCTTCTCCATCTCGACCATCTCGACTGAGTCTCAATGATAGCCTACTGCTTTCTGGTGTTTAACAGCAAGTGTAAGGGCTACATTCCTGTAGTTCTGAGCATCACGGACAACCTTTTTGAAAAAAATTGTGCTTGCCTTCAAAGCGCATAGTCCAGACTTCACAAAGTGGACCAAATGCCTTAAAAAGTTAAGGGTAATGTTCAGGGCTTGACATTAACATTTTTGCCCACCAGCCACTGTGGCTAGGGGTTTTCCAAAGTTACTAGCCACTCAGCACTTTTACTAGCCACATTTTTGTTGTTGGATAATCATGTTTAATCTGATGAAAGCAGACATAAACATACTAAAGTTTACTTGAACTAGATTTACAACCTTTTTAAATGTAAATGACCTCTGTTTACACTTAAATCAAGACTACATCAATGTTTAACCACATTAGCATAAAAAGGTCTGCTTAGATATTTATTTACAACAGTAATTTTTCAGTAATAAACTAAGTACCATACTTTCTGGACGATGTCACTTTGTAGTATAATTAGCCTATACATTTTTTTTTTTAAGTCGTAGCTATCAATCATAAGAAAAAAATGTGTCGAAGATGAAAGCAACATTTATAAGTCACACTGGACCACAAGTTTCATTTATTTAGAATAATTTGGTTTGTTTACAGTATTTCCAGAGTGAACTTTTTACATATAACTTTGATAAATATTTGTACATTAAGAGGATTAAATATTGTTCCTACAGCGCCTCGAATCTGAGACCAGTTTCTCTTCTCTACGTGCCCCGGGGTTTAAGTCACAAACTAGCCCCAAAACTCCTGTATCTTTCTGTTTACAATAGAGAGCCAAAAAGACATGAGTGAAGTTGTAAATCACGTTATCAGGCGCTAAACACCAGGAGCTGTAAGGCTAGCCAAGACGGAGGCTCAAGACGAGCGCATCCAATGAGCAAACACTGTGTGCAGGCAGTGCTCATGGGAGTTGTAGTGCCGTAGTCTCATATTGCAATGGGTTTAGTATTTCAGATGCCGTTTCAGAAAACTACAATTAAATAATTCAACCCACCAAAGTGGCTAGTAGGAGTGACGGTGTTACCCGCCACAGCTGGAATTCACCTGCATTTGGCGGATTGGTGGGTGTTGATGTCAAGCCCTGGCAATGTTCAATGAAGTGGTGCTTTGGTCATAATCTGAACTCTGGGAATGTTGACTGCAGTAGTGCTCTGTGTTCTGCTAACTTGCACTCTAGGGCGTAGAGTGTCTCTCCAGTAAACCTGGGGGCAACTACTAACTCCACAATGTCTTTGACAAACATGAGAACCTCCCATGCCTTTTCCCCCAGAGGAACATACTGACCAACAAGAAATGGAAGAAGCCTTATCAGGCACTAGTCCTCATGTGCATTTCCCCTGATCATGCCTTTTGAGGAGTAGTCTTTTGTAATAGGCTGTGGCTGGCCAGTTTTGTCAGTAAAGGTGTATGTAAAGGACCTGATAGCCTGATTCAGTGTTTCTAGACTAAAATATCCCTTGGAAATCAGATCTGAAAGGCACAAAGACAACTCTAGAGGGACTATGCCCTCCAGAAGATAATGCATGAGGTCAGGAGGGTAAGCTTTAACACTATGAAAGTGCCCTAGTTTTGCAGTCAAAGGGCACTCTTTTTCACACAGTGTGACCTAGCCAGTTCTGGGTCTACTGTCACTCTCTGCACTTGTCTGTCATGCATGTCTTTGTCTGTGAACTCAAAGGCACCAGAGCGCACCTCTTGTTCTTGAATGTCACTTCTACTGGCCATGCAGACTCTGCAGGAGTTATCAACAGAGAAGCTCTCATAGAACCCTGCCAGTGTTTGTAATTTAATTTTGACTGTGAAAAAACAAAGTGAGAGCAGGGTAGAGTCAGATGTATGAGGATTACGCTCAGAGCATGTTTGTAGGATGCTCTGCTGTGCTTCCTGCCACCTGTTCAGCCAGGTAGGAACTGGGTCAAAGTCATCACTACAGAGTCAGAGAGGCCTGGGTTAGAATTCAGGCCTGTATCCCAGGCTTTCCTCTGCTATCACACACATCCACCCCCTGCTGTGAGCGATACGGGGAGAGTTTCCTCTGCACCCCCCTCAGGCTCACCTCCTGACTGGACAACAGATGGACTGTAGTGGGGCACAGACAGCAGCACCTCCTGTAGCTGTGCGCATGTGTTTGGCAGGTCAGCTGTGTGTTGTTGGGTCAGCAGATGCAGGTGTGATCCTTCACGACTGTTGTTGACACAGCTATCAGTCACCTCACGCAGCGGACAGTGTGGTGCCTTTGTTAATGGAGCTTTCAGGGGTGGTCATCCAAGGTGAACATGAAACTCTCTCCAAAGACAGTCTGCTGGTTTTAAGGGACCCTCAGATCCACCTGTCATGGGTCAGGATGTGCTCAAACCTCAGTTTCACTTTCAATTGTCACAGAGGAGTGATCCCAGATAATAAAACACTGTAGAGCTAGATAACAAAGATGTGTTAACTCTTTAGAGCAGTCATGGATGAAGCTGCCTGTCTATTCTTTACACTGTGACTCATATTCAGATTAAGCAAGGACAGTGTGCATGAGGTCAGTTCAGGTTGGCAAAGTGCCTCATGTTGAAACTTACAGACCTGTAACTGTTGCTTCATAAAGAACAGCCCAGGAATCCTTTGTAATGGTCTCATTGTCAACTTGATAGCAGCAAACTGGAGCCTGGGGACTTAAAATGTGACACTGTCTCGTTGGTTTCCTGCCTCCGATTTCCTCCATTACGAGACTGTACTCAAAGGAAGGCATTGTGTATGCAGAGCATGAAAAACTGAGGGTTAGCTGAGAATGATCTCTCTTTATAAGACATGGACATGTAGGGGGGAGTGGGGTTTGATTTGTGGGGTTTAGGCCGTGGGTAAGTTGTGTCAGCACCTCTCAGTAACAGCAGTCTGACATGTGCCTCTTGGAGTCGAAGCAGCTGCCGATCAATCAATCACTGTCGCCGAGTTCACAGATCCCTGCTGCGTGTCTCTTCTGCAAGTGGAGAATATTTGCAGTTTGCAGGCTTCATAATGACAGAACACAGTCCTCCACAGTCTCACATAATCATCTGTCAGCTGCTGAAGATGTGCATATGTTATGGCAACAAATTAGACATTCAGAAGAACAACAAACATTTAGTGCTTCGTCAAACGGAGCAGCCCTGTCTGCACCGGCTCCTGCTGTGAGGTGCTACTGTTCTCAAGCTGCTCAAAGGCTCTGTGTTACCGTATACACACACACATACACACTCAACCAGACTCACACACACACACACACACACCGTGGCCCCCAACAGTGGGAAGAGTCTATCCACACTCTGTGACATCTGGCAGGGACGCTGCCTCATGAAGACAGGCTCGACTGAGGCTGCCTGATATATTCACTGTGTGTGTATGTGTGTGTGTGTGTGTGTGTGTGTGTGTGTGTGTGTGTGTGTGTGTGTGTGTGTGTGTGTGTGTGTGTGTGTGTGTGTGTGTGTGTGTGTGTGCGTGTGTGTGTGTGTGAAAGACTGTATGTGTGTGTGTGTGTGTGTGTGTGTGTGTGTGTGTGTGTGTGTGTGGGTGCATGTGAGTAGGTTGGTGTTTAGTTTTGCCAACATCTGGAGTCTAGACTGAAAGACTCCAAGATAGTGGGCATCAACCTGTCTCTATGTAACCAGCTCTGTTGACTAAGGTGTGTGTGCATGTGTGTGCGTGTGTGTGTGTGTGTGTGTGTGTGTGTGTGTGTGTGTGTGTGTGTGTGTGTGTGTGTGTGTGTGCACGCGCGCACATGTGCATGTGTGTGTGGTCAATTTTTTTTCTGAGTAAAAGATAAAAAGCAGGTTTTATGCTTTGCATTCACTGCATTGCCATTGGTTAAAGCTGAAACTTCTGTAAATAAAGCGTGAATGCAGACCGATATCAGACTTTTTCGATGGGAGTCCGTTTATTTGTGCTTTTGGTCAAGTAAAATATGGCCCTGTCTGAGTGCAGAGGAAACCATCTGGCGAGCGGGGGGGGTGCGCTCTGGGCTTCTGCTGCACAAACACTGCTGTAGGGGTAATTTCTGCCCTAAACCTTCCATCCTGGAGTATCACTTTAAAGGAGCTCCATCGTGCCTACTTTTTAGAAGTTTTGACTCTAGTTTGTGACTCGAAAACTATCTATAACAGAGTGAGGACTGAACTTTCATTTCTCTAAATCATGTTATGGCTCTTAATACTAGTAGCTGTCAGATGACCAATCGGGGATGCAGAGGCTCCATCAGCACACAGTGCCGCCAGGGCCATTGAGTTATTTCCTCATCAGTATTCCTTTTACTCTTATAAGAGTACCCAATGACACAGCACCTCAATTATCTGACACATAAGTCACACCTGACTTGAAGTCTCAGGACCAGCTCACTATGAATAAAACTGGTACTTATAGGGGCTGTTTTGCCTTGTGTTTTCACGGAAACAGAGTTTTAGCTGACCTAATATGCAAACTTTTGAAAACAGCCTCCAGAGTAGAATTTTTCTGAAACACTGCTGACACAGTTGCCGTGTAAACAGTAAGCCAGTGTTTTCAGGGGAAACGCTGATGTCAAGCTCCACTTTGCGCAAGTGCATACAACAGTACAACAGTCCTGTTGTTACGATTGTCACAGACTACCATGTTGTGTTTCTGCTGCTCAATCTGCTGACGTTTTACAAAATGTGCACCTGTTGCTCCACTTCTGCACTTGGTATATGCTAATACAACAGATGACCAGCTCAACTATACTTCTCCCAAAAGCGGCCTCTGGACAAGACAGCATTTTCAGTCCCTCTGTATTTCTATGTAAACTGAAGTTGCTGAAGTTGGCTAGTGTACGGGATTTTTCTTTTTATTCTCATAGTTATTTTTTTACTTTTTGAACTTCGTTCATGTTCCAAAAAATCGACCAGTTCACATTCACTATTTCACGACAAGTTCTCTTTTTCAGTACAGCCACCTATGCTTCTCTCAAACCAATTCCCCAGCTAAATGAATCCCTGTGTGCTCTTATAGCACCACAGGTGAATATTCAGTTCCAAACAGTGACCGTGAACTGTCTGCAGGATGGGTGGCGCAGAATGCACTGGGAGCGCTGTAGAAGTGGATCTGACATCTGTTGTCACAAATCAGTAATTGGCTTCTCTCAGCACCTTTCGGCTTCTCTCTGCACCTTTGGCTGCCTCTCAGCTTGTAAGCGGCTGTCCACTGTCACAGGAGTGAACTACGCTCATGTCCTGTCATGAGTTTAGAAACTGAGTGGTTCAGTTTACTGCTCATGAAAATATGAATGTGTTCAATAAATGCAACTGCTGGATAAAGGCCATAGATTATGAAATATAATTATCTCTGATGGTGACGAGTGTTCCTGAGACATAAAAACCAAATGAGAAGGCTGGTGTGTGAAGAGGTGATGTTCGTATATCCTGCTCCTGTGAGCAGATTATAAATCGATGGGAGGTTGAGCTCTCTGTCTGCAGCTTCTCAGTCCCTGTCTTCGTTCAAGCCTTTGACTGAATTAAGATTATAATTACAGCACACTGGGTTTGTTTACTCCTCCAAATACCAGAATTAGACAAGTTGTTCAGGAGAGCTCTTTGAAATATCATGTCATGAACAGACCAGCTGAGATTTGGGCGTTTAATGGCTGATTTTCAGAGAATGTGAGAAGCTGAGCAGTGTGGTTGTCTGTGGACTCAGCCTTAAGTGGAGTGACATTTGTTTTACCACAACTTCAGCTTCTGTGGGTTTGACACAATTCATTTTTGTCATCCATCTTTTTACATGAGTGAAATGACATGCTATTCCTGTAAACTCCAGCCAGTGGAGTCTGAAAATATGATGATGGGTAAAGTGCTGGAAACTGTGGTGAAGTGCATCATTATCCCAAGTTTCATCAAAATCCAATCAGCAGAGTCTTGCAGTTGTATGTGACACATTTGACAAATAGATGTAGGACCCATGGGGGGTGTTTGCTCATTTGTTCCTCTCTTCTCGAGTTGATTTTGTCTGTTTTCTTATGGATTATATACCAGTCTTACATTATTTCCCCTCTGACGCTAAGATTTCTCTGTGGGGGACAAAATATGGTAATTTCTCGGGGGTTTAACATCAGAGCATTAGACTGAGACGTGTGTGTTACTCAGAAGTATGTGGAAAACTGCCTGAACACTGTGCCTGGCTCTTATAATATGAACTCCATCGTCCTCACTCACCATTCCAACCAAAAACTTGTTTCTACCTATTTCCATGGGAACAATTTGCTCTTGACAGTGAGCAAAGTCACTGAGGAGGAGGGCGGCAGGGGAGGCAGCATGCTGGCAGGAGGTAGGTGATGTGTCTGCCTCCTGAATACCTCCACATGCCCTGTGTCTGTGGATTTATGACCATGGCACCGTCGGCCTGGATCCCCCACCAGCAGAAGGTCAGAGGTCACTGTGGTGCCCTGTACAGCTGGCCAGCTGGCCCTGCTCAGCCCTGCCACCCAGCAGCTGAAAGAGAGATTCACACTGGCTTACTGTGTACTTACACACACAGCACAACACCTGGCAAGACAACCAGCACAGATGCCAGAGCAGGAAGACTATCGAGCATAAATGTACCCTTGAGTAAGTCAGGGATACACACCAGTGTGGGGAAAGATGAAGAATACACATTCAGCGCTCAAAGCTGTCTCTACGGGACACACTCTGATTTCAAGTCCTACTAAAGCAAGTATGTAGTTTACCACCGCACCAAACAAGTAACTGTACACTGATCTGAGCCCCCCAGATCTGTCATGAAGAAGTCTCCACGCCAGAATTCATCAGATACAGAGGTCAATCCTATGGTTTGCCAACAGCTAGCTGTAGCTTTAACAGAGCCTCCCCAATGATCTTTTGTTTCCAAATTGTTATTTATTATTATTATTATTATTATTATTATTATGTTTTTATGATTAGAATTATATTTAGAATTAGAAAGCTTTATTGTCATACACAGTGTACACACATACACAATGTAAAACAAAATTTAAAAGACAGCTCTGGTGGTGCAATACCCAAGATAAGGTATAAGTATAAGTATAAATACATAAGGAAATACGTTAAAAAAGAGGATAAGATAAGTTAGATAAAATATTTTACAGGGGGCATTAAGAATATAAAAGTGTTCAACAGTGCAGTAGAGGGTATTATAGCAGCGAAATGGAGGTAGGTACAATTGCACAGGTAGATACTGTTGCATAGATAATATGGCACACTGACCTGGCTGAAACACTTCAGCAGCATCTAATGAGCTATTGAGTGTTCAGTACTCTCATTGCACTGGGATAAAAAGTGTTCATAAATCTAGAGGTACGGGCTTTGATGGACCTGTACCTCCTCCCTGAGGGCAGCAGTGAGAACAGGCTGTGCTCGGGGTGTGGACTATCACAGGCGATGCTTGTGGCCCTGTGCAGACATCTCCTGTTGTAGATATCCGGCGGCAGAGAGGACAGCTGCACTCCAATGATGCTCTGTGCTGACTTCCTGACTCTTTCCAGAGCTTTTTTGTCTTCTCAGCCTGAGAGCTGATCCTGAACCACACCAAGATGTTGTGGGTGAGGATGCTCTCTACAGAACACCTATAGGAGGACAGCAGCAGGCTCTGGGACACGTTGACCCTTCTCAGTGACCTTAAAAAGTACAGACGCTGCTGTGCCTTTTTCACGAGGCGTTGGTGTTTGTGCCCCATGTAAGGTCCTGAGAAATGTACATTCCCAAAAACCTGAAGTCACTGACCCGCTCTACCAGGTCCCCTTGAATAAGAAGAGGGGGGGAATCCTCCCTCTTCCTCCTGAAGTCCAGCACCAACTCCTTAGTTTTTGAGGAGTTGAGTGCCAAGTTATTGAGGGAGCACCAGGCAGCAAGGTTCAGGACCTCCTCCCAGTAGGCCGTCTCATCATTGTTGTGTATCAGCCCCACCACAGTAGTGTCATCCACAAATTTTATTATTATTTTATTATAATTTATTATTTGTCTCTATGACAATACCACACAGGCTAATGAAGTTTAGTAGAGAGAAGTGAAATCTGTGTTTTTTATCTGCTGAAAATGATTTCTGTGATTAATTTTGTAGTGATGGTGGACACTGGAGCCTAACCGTTAGACATAAAAAGGACAGAAGAGCAGAAGAAAGATAAACAGAAGAGAGATAGAGCACAAGCTAAAGGCCAAAAAAAGAGCTAAAGGCTAAAAAACAAGCTAAAGGCTATTACACGAGCCAAAGGCTAAAACCCAGGTTAACACGTAGACACATCTCAGAGCACCAGGCTGTCAGTAGAGCTAAATATAGCTGGCTACTATACTATGGTACAAACTGGCAGTTTGCTTGTTGTCACCAAAGCCTACGAATATGTCGGAGCACCGGGCTGCTATCAGTGCTACATATAGCCAGCTACTGGTATACAGTACAAACATATGTTAGCTTGTTGTCATGTTTCAAACACAGCTACATAACTGTACTGATTAATACCTTACCTCATGGTGTTGTCTTCCATCCAAAAATATTTTTTTCTCAAAAAAAAAACAACACATGCTTGGTTTGAAGACTAATCTTTACAAGAGTGTGTGTGAGACTCCGGGGCAGATGGTGGCAACACAGTCCAATTGAAACAGACCCTCCTTACAGAGTCTTTATAAAATGATTTTGCCACCAGTGAGTGTGCATTCTGTGTCACTGAATTAAATATCCCTTAATGAAACATAGAAATCCTCAGATTCATTGATGCAACACACTATTGGACAATTTTACCCAGTATTTCAAGTTGAAACATAATGATGTTATAATAACAGCAATGCTTGTCTGTTAGTTCAGGTTAGTCTGGCTAGCATTAGCAGTAGCATTGTGTTTGTCTTTGTTTTTAATGTGGCTTTTGGGCAACAAGGCTGTGTTTGTACCTCTCCAGTCCACAGTCTGTTGGCAGAATCTGCTAAAGCAAAAAGGTGTCTGACTATTGCACCCTGCCTCAGTGGCTATGCATTCCACACACTCTTTAACTCTTTTGGATCATTTTGCGGAGGTAGACATAATTACCATTTTTTTCCCACGTTAGGTTACGTTAAATCAAAATCAGAAGCTCCAACTTTTGCTTGTACTGGCAACGAAAGGTCCATCTTCTTCACTGAGCCACACTGGCAGGACTGCAAGTAGCCACAATGATCCAAAAGAGCCAAAGAGGGTGTGAAATGCATTGGAACTGGGGCACATTGCCCTGATAATAGCCCCCCCTGGCAGCCTGCACCTAGGAGCCTGAGCTCTGGGCAAATTAACCCTCCTCTCATGGACAGATTTTCTCTACACATCTGCAGATCACACGTGAGCAGGACAGTAGCAACAATCAGGTGTACACAGACAGGACATCGGGGGCAGCCTCAGTTGAAACTGATGATTTGTGTGTATTTTCAGGTCTTGCAGAAAAAAAAAACACTTAGACTTTTCAGACTAGATATCATTTTCAAATTAGTCAACACATTTGTGGATTTGTGCACAAATTTGTGAATTTTAGCATACATTTTTAGATATTTTACACATTTGCAAATCTGTTTGCTCTTTAGTGAATCAGTTTGAGCATTTGTGAATTGACTCACATTTGTGGATCAGATCACATATTTGTGGGTGCATTTACACATACACAAATAATTTTGCTACAATATTAGCTCCATACTGCCGCTAAAGCACATTGGGTCTGTGCGGGGTCTTCATTCAGACTTATCCTGTGCGAAGTGCCTCTACAATCACTGACGTCAGGCAGTCGTTCTAAAATTACCAGAGGTCTCCACACGTTTCTCATTCAATTTGTAGCAGCTGGAAGAAGACACATTCCCCAAACGTTCCTTCTCCTCATGGCGACAGCATTTCTGTCACATTCAGAAAATTTCTGCAACATTCCATGTTTAACAGTTAATTCAGTCTTCACTGGCCAGTTCCATGATTAGGTCCTTGACTCGCGGCCGTTCAGAGGATATTAAGTTCGTGAGCTCCCCAAATAAGAGGCACAGCTGAGGGTCACGTGACAGCCGGCGCCATATGGCTGTAGGCGAAGCCCTTGCCACTACCAATATGGCCGCTATAGCCAATGTGCTTCATTTTCCGTTTCAGAAATGGACGGGTGACGTCAGCAAGACTACTTGTTTTATGTTTTATACAGTCTATGGGTCACACTCGTCGCTTCAGTGCCATAACACCTTTCAAATGGCCAGCGTGACCACAACTGTGCAGTGCTTGGGCATGATTCACTTCTCTGCTTTGGCACGTTTCAAAGAGGTGGGCTTCAGCATGGTTTACTTCATGCACGAGCACAAGCACTCAAACAGGGCATGTGATCCATGACGTGTGATCACCGCAAGGGCACCTCTGTACAATCATTTTAAACATTCATCATTTTTTGATTCATCATCATTTTACATCAGTCAAAAAGTCTTTGAAGTTGCAGCAGTGCTCTCTGTGTCTCATTGTGCTGACTCTGATGAGATCATGCTTCATGTAAACAGATGCTTCATGATGACGTAGGTGAGCTATACGTGTGTGATACCTGTTAAAGGGCAACTCTGTTTTTTTGACACCTGGACCTTATTTATAGGTGTGTGCATGCTCATATACTCACTCAGACAAACATCGTGCAGCTCGGAGTCCTTCAGAAGTTATTTAGATCCAACTGATTTTAGCCGGGGGCGGGGGCCACGGCAAGGGAGCTTCAGCGCGGGACATAATCTATGCAAAATCGCTCATTTCGGTTATAATTTTTTATCCATCGCCAGTGTTGTCATAAAGCCAGCTCATCTACCGTCTTTAGGTGGGTCAGCTGACCCAGAGCTGACCTGGTAAACAAACGTTTGACGGTTGTTTTTACCGGTTTGAGCCTGAGCACACAGACGAGGAGCTCCATGAAAGAAGGATGCAGAGGGAGAGAGACGAAGAGCTGGCTCCAGAACAACAAACAGGAGCACGTCCACGACTCAATGTGAACTGGTGGTGCACTTGTGGACAGTGTTCGCCTATGGCAACAGAAGAGGAGTGTGTTTGTGATTACACTGGTGATGAATGAAAAAATATAGCCGAAATGAGCGATTTTGCAGAGATTATGTCCCGCGCTGAAGCTCCCTTGCCGTGGCCCCCGCTAAGTGCAGCTAAAATCAGCTGGATCTAAATAACTTCTGAAGGACTCCGAGCTGCACGATGTTTGTCTGAGTGAGTATATGAGCATGCACACACCTATAAATAAGGTCCAGGTGTCAAAAAAACGGAGTTGCCCTTTAATGGTTCATACTGACTAGTGTGACCGCTGGCTATATTCTCCAGCAGGGGAACGGCTCAGCAGGGTCAACCATGCTTGATCATGGCACGGTTTGGATGGCCAGTGTGACCGTGCCCTGAGTCTCTCTCTGGCTCTGTTACAGAGCCAAGCTACAAGGCCTACCAAACCTGACAAGCCCACAGCTAGCCTAGCAGGTAAACTTACCTGCTCTTGTGTTTTTCCCTGTGTGTTGCATATGGACATGGACGTGGTGACTGCCTTTCCCTAAATGTGTGCAGAGTTGCCCTGGGTTTGTCTGTGTGTGGATAACTCCTCCCAGCCAACTGTCCTCACACTCGGACAAGCCCGTTCTCGATCCGTCTATTGTCCATTCTGCTAGGTTGGTCCTTTTACCAGCCATCCCGCTCATTTCGTCATCCTTGTTCAGATTTTAAAAGGTGTATTTACAGTTCTTGGTATGGGAGTGATCAACTGTGCTTCTATCTTCAATTTCCATTTCTTCTGCTGTAGCATCTCCTCTCCAGACGCCAAAACCTCAGACGCCCAAGCCACTCTCCTCAGGTGTGACCCCTTGATAATCAGCCCCTGAGTTCCCGCACCACGCCCAACTCACCTTTGCGTGTGCATCTGGCCCTGTCACTCACCCTAAACGACGTCTAGTCTTCCAACGCAATGGCAGAGAAACATAGCATAACATCTCTCCCCTGATAAAAAAAAAAAAGAAAACAGTAAATTGGTAACACCTACACCCCTTTTTTTTTTTTTTTTTTTTTTTTTTTTGTCAGTTGCCACAGCCCCATATTTACAGTGTCATTTGACCTATTATTACATTCTAAATTACACATTACTTTTTCCTCAATTGCACTCAACGCAGCTGTCATAGTTTCCTCATCCAGTTCCAAGAAAAGAAACCGTGCAGCAGCACCAGCTTAACCTGGAGCTGACATGTTGTTAGAGGTGATGTTTCTTTCTACACTCAGAAGATATTCATTACCTTTTTTAGCTTTGGGCAAAGGACCAGCACAATCAATGACCACCTTGGAAAAAAGGCTCTTCAACCACAGGTACAGGGGTCACTGGAGCCACAGGGATTTTCTGGTCAAGTTTCCCAACCAACTGCCAGGAGTGACATGAGTAGCAAAAAGCAACCACATCTTGGTGAATTTAAGGTCAATAAAAGTGTCTCATGATCTTAGCTTGAGTTTTCCTGATGCCTGCGTGGCCAGCTAACGGGGTCTCATGTGCTAGATGTAACACCTCTTAACAGTAGTCTTGGGGCAAAACTATCTGATGATGCACACTCCATTCATCTGTAGCAGGCCGAGTTGGAGGCCTCCACTTCCTCATAAGCACGTCATCCTTGAGGTAAAATCCCTCAGCCATGTTTTCAATCTCAACCTCAGCACAAGCTGTCCTTCTGACAGGACTCAGTGTAGGATCCTGACCCTGGACTAACTAGTGTGTCTCGACTCAACAGCGGCAGCTCACTCACACCACATCATTTTGCAAAGACAGTTCCTGACAAGTCAACTGGGTCGTCTGACCCAGAAGCACTCACCTCAGCCGAGTCACCTGCATCATTCACCTCATTTGCAGTTCCCTCTTGAGCAGTTTTTGTTTGGGATCAGGTGACAATACAGACTGGGAAAGCCTCAGAATATTTTTCTTCCAAAACCTTAGTCTCGGCCACTTCACAAGGAGTTGGAGACAACAAAGGGGTTACCACAACCTGTTTTCAAGCTAGGTTGTTTCCCAAAAGAAACTAAATTCCCTTCACTGGGAGATTAGGTGCCACTGCCACTTGAGCATAGCCAAAAATTGTAAAAAATATTGATTCGCACAAACATCCTGTAGAGGGGGGCAGCACTATAAGAGCCTTTAAAACATTCAATGGGCACTAATGTACATGTACATGTAATATACATTCCTATTAATGTTTGTATGTAGTGTGTGTATTTGTGACTGCAATTTGTTTTATTTTCTATTGTGCTGCCGTCTTGGCTAGGGCACTCTTGAAAAAGAGGTTTTTAATCTCAATGAGTTCTTTACCTGGTTAAATAAAGGATATTATTATTATCATATGTCCCTGAAGCAGCAGTTTCAGGCAGATAGTCAATAGTGCTTGTGACCAAAACTGACTGACCTGATGCTGTGTCCCCAAAGGACTGTAACTGGTGCCTCGGATACCCCTTCCTCAAGAACAACCATCCCATCGGACAGAAAACCATCAGACAGAAAACTATCAAACATTTTTAAATCAGATCTGTCAACCATCTCAGCATGCTTACTGACACTGTTTAAACCAATGTTACAAGGAACAGACCCGCCAGCTTCCAATCACAAAGACTCTTTTTTCTGGAGGGTAGGACAGCGAGATTTAATGTGACCAGGCTTCAACAGTAGTGGCAAATGATGTCTCCCTGGAGGGAAGAAGGTCTGGACTGCCGGCCACTATTCTGAGGGTTCACAGGGGCAACCACTTCTGTTCTTATCGTTATGGCGTGTATTCCACCTCCCCTGCCCTTCTGACTGGACCACTGAGTTTTTTTACCCCAGGACTCTTTATAATAATTATCAGCTGCTTCAGCAGCTTTAAAAACAGTTTTAACATCCAACTCATTCCAGTATGCCTGAATGACTTTTGGTAGGCTCTGCTTAAACTAGAACTATCAACTCACACAGCTCCTCGAAGTTGAACATCTCACTGGCCCCCAGCCACTGGTCGAAAGCTGCCTCCTGCTGACGTGCAAAGTTCTAATAAGTCTGCCCTGGCTCTACCCTCTGTGTCCTAAATCGCTTTCAATACAGCCTGTCACTCCACTTCATACTCACCAGTCTGGGCAAGGTCTACAGCAACATAAGCTTCGTGTGCTTTCCCTGTTAAAGAGCCCTGAATAAGGGTCACCCACTCCTCTTTTGGCCAAGCTCGCTGTAATGCAGTTTTCTCAAACATCACAAATAAAAGTTCAACCTTTTCTGGTTGAAACTTTGGTACTAATGAGAAACACTTGTTTATGTCAAAACCCTCTCTCACTTCCTGACGCCTGTTCTCTACAGCAAGCTTTGCTTTCTCAACGTTAAGTTTCATCCTTTTGTGCTCTCTCTGTCTCTCTTTTTCCTGTCCCTCATACTCTCTTTGTTGCCGTTCATGATCTTTTTCTTCCTCTGCTGGGTTGCTGTAAACCAAAATAGTTCACATGAGATCTGGCTTCTTGGTATTGTCTGGAGCCAAATACTCCATCAGTGTCCATAGCGTAGGTTTGTCAGAATTAACCAAACACATGCGTGTTACTTTAGTTTCAGGAAACTTCTCAGGCTTGAATCTCACCATTTCCAAATACTGCCAGTGCTTGGAGAACACACAAGAAAAAGGGAGGGTTACTACACAAATACACCCAGGTCAAAGGCACACCTCAGGTTACCAATATGGCAACAACACTAATTACCAATATTCTGCAGAAGGCAATACGCATCCAAACGGGATGGTGTACACCGAGTTAGCACTAATAAGCTAATCCAGTCAAACCAGCCATCACAAACAATCAAATGTGACAATATAGCCAAAAAATGCCAGTGGACGCACCAAAATCCCCAGCACAACAGCAAAGTTGCAGTCAGACCTGCTTAATACCACAGCAAATCCCTGGGCCGCAATCGGACACTACAGCCAGACGAGACTCCAGGAGCTTGAGAAGGTTCATACTGTCTTCTTAGTTGATATCCTATTTTTCAAAGGGTTCCTTTGGAAAGACAGAGAGGTTTGTTTACCTGCTTAACTAGTTTCAACCCTCTTCCGGGGTCTTCGTCAGAAGCGTCACGTGATGGTGAGGTGACGTGTCATAGGCTGCTTTTGTGGATTTGCCAGTCAGCAGGGAAGCTTGCGCCCCCTACTGACTGGTGCCTTCTCCAGGACTGCGTCCCAGGTGTGGGATAGGGTGTATGCTCCGTCGTCCCGGTTCATAGATGTTAAAGCGCGCTTCCTTATTTCAATGGCTTCTCGGATCCATCTATGGAATTTGTTACTTTCAGCACGGATGACCCTGGCATTGTCCCAGTCCATGATGTGGTTTTCTCTTTTGCAGTGGTCTGATATGGCTGATTTGAGGTTTTCCTGGAGCACACCTGGGACGCAGTCCTGGAGAAGGCACCGGTCAGTAGGGGGCGCAAGCTTCCCTGCTGACTGGCAAATCCACAAAAGCAGCCTATGACACGTCACCTCACCATCACGTGACGCTTCTGACGAAGACCCTGGAAGAGGGTTGAAACTAGTTAAGCAGGTAGACAAACCTCTCTGTCTTTCAAAAAGAACCCTTTGAAAAAAAAAAGAGACTCCAGAAGCTTTAACTTAACCTTAATGAGCAAAAAACGCCAACTTACTTCTAATCAAGCTAACAATTACCAGCATGTATCCACAAATGAACCACTCGTTTTTCCACAAAACACAGAGCCACCTCACAGAAAATGCAACACAGAATCCTCAACTACACTCGAAAACATTTCATATCCCCAAGCAAGCCCCCAAATGTTACAGTGCCAAGCTACGCTGCACTACCCCTCTGCCCTCGTCATGTGAGCATGGTCTCTGATAGTCTGGCATCGGGATGTGACGCAGAGGTCAGAGTCAGCCCAGAGGCGGAGCAGGAAGCAGAGAGAGGAATCAGAGAAGTAGAAATCAGCGGTAGATGTTGGAAAGCTGATAAAAGAAGAATGTGGAGACGCCAAGACCTTGAGTGGTTAACACACACATAATGTGTGTGTGTGTGTGTGTGTGTGTGTGTGTGTGTGTGTGTGTGTGTGTGTGTGTGTGTCCTGTAGGTCAGTGTTCTGAACCCAGCATAATAAACAGAGCTGTGCTATGTATCCACTCTATAACATGACATGGTCCATTCCCAGGTCTGTCATCGTGCAGCTAGTTAGTGCCTCCCATAGCGTTCTGCTGACAGACATTTTAAATTAGACTAATAAATTGGCTCACGCTCTGCCTCATGCTTCCTAAAAGCCCTGTTACCCAGAGACAAATGAGCACGCTGCAGGTATGAAGACAGGACTCTGAGGGAAGGGCTGAGCGGTTTATGAGGTGAGGCCTTAATACTGGAGGGAGATGTAAGGGTCACATGAGGAGGTCACAGGTCCAGAGGAGAGATATGAAACAAGAAAACAGGCTTCTCTGCATTATTGAGCATCAGTGTGTACTGGGGTGTGTTTGCACACACAGTGCACACACAGGATGGACGGGATGTTTCACAGCCTGTCAGAAAGGGATTAAAGGTGTTTTCCTTGATGTGTGATTCAGAGAGTAGGGTGTGTGTGTGTGTGTGTGTGTGTGTGTGTGTGTGTGTGTGTGTGTGTGTGTGTGTGTGTGTGTGTGTGTGTGTGTGTGTGTGTATGTGCATGCTGGTGGAGGCTGGGGCAGAGCAGGAAAAATCATGCAGCAGTCTGAAGCCTCTTTCTTCTCCTGGAGCAGGTTGCAGTGACAGTCTTTGTCACCCTTCATTTGGTTGTATTCTTTCAACTCCCAACGCAGCCTTAACATCCTCTCCTGATGAATCGAGCTGCACTTAAGAAGAGAGTGGATGGAAATTAAGCTCCTACACAACGCGTGGGCAGCGCTGCCAAGCTCATGACAAAGTGGAGAGTGTTTTATTTCAAACCTTATTATGTTTCTCAAACATGAGGCAAAGCCGTCAAAGCTGGAGAGGAGAGGAGTGGAAGAAGAAAGGGAAAGCAGAGCGAGCTATACAGCCAGCCAGATAATTGACACTCAGAAAACAAGCCACCACTTTCCCTCTTCCTCTCCCCGGCTGAGTGCTGCGCTGCTGCTAAAGTTATTGTGCCCATTGTGAGACTCAAAGCAGGGAGGAATGTTTGGCCGGCTCTCTGGGAAACGCCACTTCAGGGCCCACAGCTGTCACAGCCCGGGGACTTGAATTCTGCCACAGAGAGTTCAGTGGTGAGGAGCTGGCAGAGGGAGATGTGCTATTCACTTCAGGATGGCAAGCTGTGAGTGGACTTGATGTGAAACCAAAACTGGCTGCTTTGATATTCAGTTATCCAAATGTGCTCTTAGTGTCTTCTTCTATCTCCCCTCCCCTCTCTCATCACTCTTCCTCACCACACTGCATCACGTTCCCTCTTTTCTCTGCCTTCTTAACCCTTAAACTCTCTCCTTTTCCTTCCTCTCCTCAGAGCTCTGCCTCTTTCTGTATCCAGCCTTTACTCCAGTAAACAACCGCCCCTCTGTGAGTCCCTCTGTGAGCCCCTCTGTGAGCCCCTCTGTGAGCCTCTCAGCTCATGTCCTAAAGGAATGCTGCTTCCCATCCTCCCTCTAACCATGGTTACAGGGGATCTGCTGGGAATCACACTCAGCACAGAGGTGAGTATGAGTGTTTCCTTCAGAGACCAATCAAAGAGCAATTCAAAAGCCCCTCAAAGAAAATCATGAAAACAAAGTCAGGAAGGGCTCATGAAGGGCTGAACACTGATGTTTCAGAGTCTCCCTACGTCTCTTCTCTCGCTGCTGTTTTGTTTTAATCAAACCTCAGATTCCTCAGCAGTGATCTCTCTTTATGGCACATGCTGTGTGTGACACTGACAGTGCTCTCGCACTATGGAGCTATTATTGGAGCAAAAGTATTTGTGTGCACGTATATGCATCTAGGAATATGTGAAATGATCCACAAATGTGAAAAACAGATTTGTAAATGCATAAACTAATCCACAAACAACAAAACAGATTTGGAAATACGTAAGACATTTACAAATGTGTGCGCAAATCCACAAAAAAGTGTGCTTATCCACCAATGTGTACACAAATCCACAAATGTGTAAATTGATTTGCAAATAAATATCTAGTCTTAAATGGCTGAAAAGTCTTTTTTCTGCATGGCCTGAAAATACACACAAATCATTGTCCCAGCTGGGGCGGGCCTCCCCATCGGCTGTCTGTGTATACGAGATTTTGCTACAGTCCTGCCATGCGAGTGATCTGCAAATGCATAGAAAAAAATCTGTCTGTAAGAGACGGGTCAGTTTGCCCTGAGCTCCGGCTCTCAGGCGCAGGCTGCCCAGGTTGAGTTATTCGGTCACACCGTGCCTCAGCCACTATGCAATTCACATCCTCTTTGGCTCTAAAGGATTATTGTGGCATGTTGCAGTCCTGACAATGTTGTTCAACTAAAGAGGATGGACTGCTCAATGTCTGGTGTCAGTAAACGTTGAAGATTTTAATTTCAGTTTAACTTTGCCTTTCTTTGTGGGAAAAAAAATCATTATAATCTCTACCTCCACAATCTCTCTCTCTCTCTCGCTCTCTCTCTAAATATATATATATATATAAATATATATATATATATATATATATATATATATATATATATATATATATATATAATTATGGACATTATTTAACTGACAATAGAAGAGACACTACGTCCTCTGGTCATTCTCTCTTTTTAAAGGAGTAAAAGAGAATTTGAGCATTCAGCTAAAAAAACCCTCAATATATCCCTCACATACACACACACACACACACACACACACACACACACACACACACACACACACACACACACACACACACACACACACTTGCGCGTGCGCGCGCACACACTGCATCAAAATGCTAATCTAATTTTGTGTGCACCCCCTGCCTCTCTCCCTCTCAGCTTCACCGTTAGAGCTGTTTGCATCTGACTGAGAAGACATTAGAATAATAATTAGCCTGACCCACCAGAGAGGGAAGGCCTTCCTCAGCTCTGCACTGGGCTGCAGGCACACACACACACACACACACATACACACACACACACAGAGAGAGAGAGAGAGAGAGACTGGCAGAATGCACTTCTGGAAAATGGGATGAAAAATGGGTGTCATAGGCTTTTAGCAGGGATGCACTAATGTGCCTAATTTGCAGGCTTGTTATGGTATTAATGGAGAAAGTACCTTGCCTCGGTGGTGATTATTCAGGTTGATGGCAAAAGGGAAAAAAATACCTGTGCTGACATATCATCAGAGCCTTTATGGTACTGAAGGAACCATAAAAGTGTCAATGTCCCATCAACACCTGTGCTTTAGTTTAAGGGCGACTTCATTCTCTGAGCAAAATAGAAAAAAAAAACAGGTTCTAATAGTGAGAGAGTTAAAAATGAATGAACGTTGTTCTTCATATACAAAGTGTTACTGGACTTCTGACACTGTAATTTTTTTTTTCTTTCATCCTGCAAAACAAAACAAAATAGCTTTGGCTTGTTCACACCTGGTAAAATGACTTCTTTTGAGCTGCTGTCGGTTAAAGTGAGGTGAGTTTGTTTTCATCTGTCCTGTTCACACAGGATCAGTTTCACCTGGGGACTTCTGATTGTTTGGAATAACTGCAGAGGATGTCTGTGCTTTTAATCCATGTCTGTGGTTTGTGAAGTTAAAATGTTCAGGGCAAATCACTGACCATATTTCAGTCACACATAGATCCTGTAATAATACTAATCCAGCTTGGATCAGTATCTGATGTTTCCAGTGGTAATGGTTTGTTTTTATTTGTTTGTTTTGTTTTTTTGTTTTTGTTGTTGTTTTTTAGAAGGTGTCTGCAAGAGGTGTAGCTGCAGACCTCCACTCTCAGCTGCTTGAGGAGCAACTCTGAAACAGACTTTGCTCCTGCAGCCATTCTGTCTCAAACGTGTCAGGCACTCCTTTTTCCCATTTTCAGTCTTCTCAGTATTAGTGCTAAGTCTCCACATTTGAATTGATACTGCAAGTGCTGCTGCAATATCTGTGTAAAGGATGTGTGCTTTGATTGACAGACCACGTAAGTATGCTGAAGAATGACATCATTAAATTAAAAGGCCATTGTGGAAAAGAACATTATTAAATAAGAATGGACTTTGTAAAAAAATAAAAATATTTTTTAATTTTATAAAAATTTGGAAAATGAATTACCAGTCAAAATTTGATCATGATAATTTGATATTAAAAAATTTTAAAACATATTCCATAATCATATTGCTTTATTTCACTATTTAATAGCTGTATTACATGTTTGTCAGTTATCTATCAAAATGGTATCTATTTCAAAATTTTGTTTTTATTTATTAATTATGACTCTTTTGGGGTTCCATACCAGCCCAGATAAAGGAGGAGGGTTGATATTTCGACATAAAAAAAGGAAGAAAGAATGGACAGAAGAACGTTAATTTGTAGTTTAAACATATTTATGATGTTGTGTTTTACCTGCTTTCTGTCTCTCCCACCTTATTCCTCTCTCCTACAGAGTCCATGACAATTACATGCAAATGGATTATTATGCAAATTAGACAACAGCATTATTTAGGGACTTTTAGTAACTTCTGGGACAGACAATAGAGACTTTTCTTACTGAGGAGTTGGCATGTTGAAACTAGCAATGTTTCCCTCAGCTTTAATGATGTTTGAAATGGGAAACAGCCTCATTTTTTTAGCTTTTTCATGACTTTACATGACATCATTGATTAAAAATAATGTGTTGATGGTGGATTGTTAGGGTATATGGTAATCTGGGGTGTTAAAAACAACGATGTTCACTGGACCAAACTGAAAACCGTGACCACAAAACCATGATAAGAACCAAACCATGGTTTTTGTGAACCATTCCATCCCTAATGGACAGAAATCCAGAGATCCAGATGAGCAGACAGGATAAGCGGCTTTGCTGCAGACTGTGGTAAAGGACACGTTCACTGCCTTTATGGAGCTCACAGTGTGGACATTATGATATTGTCACCAGAAACACAAAGTTACATTTATTTCCTTTTTACAGAATTTAGAACTAATGTAAGATCTCAGTGCTTTAGTAATTGTTGACTGGTGGGGAAGTCCAGCTCAGTCCTGGACCCTGTGGAGGTGGAAGCAGACTGGAGAATCATGGCTGAGCTGTCACCTCTCATATACTCCTTTTTTACTCATTGACACTTGTTATATTGCTCTACTTATACATTATTGGAGTTTCTGCTCTGGACACTTCCTTGTGAGTCAGAGGATGATGGGCAAGGCTGCTGATACTTGGACGTAGATTCTCGTAAAGTGGGATGAGGCAGTCTGCTGATTTTCAGGTGCTGTCACATTTCCTCAGGGGTGGTCTTCATCAAAGGCAGAGGTTCAAGTTTTTGAACACTGGATGGGTGACCAACAAGTGGGATTATTTTGACCATTTAGCATACAATAAATTATGCTAAAAGAAATACCGTGGAATTAGTCTTGGGCTATACAGGAAAAAACTTCCGCCTCAAGGATCTGACTGATCCACTAAACCTCTGCTCCTGATAGAGAGGAATATAAACCACCTAAGAAAATGAAGCTCATTGTACACTCCTCGGTCCCTGCTGATGTCATTGTCCTCACACGTCAAAACAAGAAACCAGGATTGACTTCAGTCTAAGCACAGCGCCAGATTCCCACAAACACGTTTGGACCCCTCTGCGAGACAGAGGATTTCAGACCAGGACCTTCGGTGAGGCTGGTTGTTGTTGGAGGCACCAATCAGAGCATCCCTAATTGGCCAACATATGCGTGTTCTGCCTGTGTATAAACATCCAGTGTGTGTCTGCTCTGCCTCATCATGCCTGTGTTTGCATGCGCGTGCTCTTGCTGCAGGCAGGATGAAGATTGTCTCCCCCCCGAGGGCCTCGCTCTCCCTGCAGCATGTGGGAACCATGGCGCGTTGCCAGGATACAAGCCCCTCGTCTGTACTGACAAGAAGACATGAAGAGCAGAGATTAATTATTTACAAGCAGACCCCTGTACACCACGTCTGGCTTGGCACTTCTCCTACATTAAATGTCACTATCTATGAAGCCGTCCCTTTTATTGCTTATTCTATTCAAGCACCTTGGAAAAGCTGTTGCATTCCTCTCTACACTTTCTCCATTTTGACTTCTGGGGCAGTTTTTTCTTTTCTTTTTGATGAGACGGTTTTGTCTCACAATAACCTGAGCTTTTTTATAGCTTCCCTGCCCTGTACTGGGCAGAATGCTTCCTGTTGGTTGCTGCACTCTCACAGCTATTTTCAGTGTTCAGGCTGGGATCACCAGTGTCCTCTGGGCAGGGCAGCCTCTCCCCCCCTTCATCTAAAATTTATGGGGTGTGTAGAGCATGAGTGACGGGTGGATCCTCTCCTTGAGAGCAGGCAGATATTTCCAAAGCATATTAGAATGATTGATTTAGCAGCATACCCTGCCCCTCCAGCTCTCTAAATGACAGACTGATGGAGTCAGGGACTTAACTGCCCTGATGTTTTTCTAATGCTGTGGATCAAGCAGACTCATAAACAATCATAAGACTTTAACAAACAATGCGATGTAGAGACAATTTACAGCAGCAATTATCCAGACGTGCTCTCCGAGTCTGTGATTCAAGCTGGAAGTGAAGGCATCTGTGCCGTTTCAACCCGCACTGATCCTTTGTTCTCGTTTCCTACCTCCTCTTTGTTGTGCTCCTGACTGCCTGACTTCTCCTTCTCTATTTGCATTCTTTGAACACATCCATATTCATGATGGAAGCAGGTCACTCCATGTGTGTGTGTGTGTGTGTGTGTGTGTTGTGTGTGTGTGTGTGTGTGTGTGTGTGTGTGTGTGTGTGTGTGTGTGTGTGTGTGTGTGTGTGTGTGTGTGTGTGTGTGTGTAGGATTTAATTGGGCTGTGGTCAGAGGGGATCCTCCTCACAGAGTCCCAGGTGGAGAGGGAGCAGGGATCCCACTGTTCTGAGCATTATGCATTTTCCATTGTTCCTCTCCTTCCTCCTCCACACATCAGGGCTCCTGTGGCGACGGCACAAGACGCCTTTTCATCAGCTAAATTCAGTCTGATCCAATGCTAATTCTGCTTGTATCTGCTGAATTGATTTGAAGGACCACAGGCTGGGAGTGATGGATCCTACTGTGACTCCGTGTTTCATAGTTATGTGGGATTATTTTGGTGAACATTTGCTCTAAATGTTGCTGTTCGTGGTTTTTATTTTCACACAAAGAGAAGCCTTTCTTCACGTGCTGGACTGACTCTAAATGTTACTGCAGAGGATAATGTTCATTCTTTTAACAGGATGACATCTTTTAAATGACATCTACGACAGGCTGAATGCTGAAGTAAAAAAAGCAAAGCCACCTTCCCCCTACACTGAGCACGGCCTCCTGCGAGAGCTTTTATTATCACCTGAGATGTAATTGCTCTGTTGTTGTTGAAGGACAGGGGACGGGGGAAAGGGATCAGACTCTGAAATATAAAGAACGTGCTGAGCATGAATGCAGAGCTCACTTCTCTCCTTTCTCTTTCCTCTGCAGTCTCTGTGACTTCCTTACATGGTGGAACTATTGTATCCCTTTAACCCACCATATGTCACATGTCAAGAAACACAATCACTGCCTCAGCCTCCTTCACCCTAAAGTGGAAATGGGCTCAATCACCAGGCTGAGATTGTGTGGCAGAACAAGGCTTTATTAAGGAGGTGAAAGCTCTGTGATAACACAGGTTGGATGTGCTCTGACAACGGGCTCTGACAGGGAGTGGATGGATGGATGGATGGATGGATGGATGGATGGATGGATGGATGGATGGATGGATGGATGGATGGATGGATGGATGGATGGATGGATGGATGGATGGATGGATGGATTAGACGCAAATGACACCTAAAGTGTTTGGGAAGAGTAGAACAATCCTCCATGGGTTATAAAATGTACTTGCTCAGTTTTTTGTATTAACAAGAAAGTAGAAGTATTAACCTGACAGGTATGTTGTCTCACCTTGTTGGCATATTTTATTTTTCATTTTGGCAACTCGGGCATGAGTTTTGTCAGTTAATATCTTAAATAAGAAATTTCTCTGGAACTGGCAGGTTATTGTGGCTCATGCTTAGTCTAACCAGAAATAAAAAGAAGGCAGAAAAACTGAATTAGAGGACAGCTTTTTGTACTAAAATATAAGTGATGTTGAAAATGAACTTAGTGGTGCTGATGAAGGCCTCAGGGTTCATTTCCCTGAATGCTGCTGCCTGAGTCAGCGACACACTCCTTCTCCTTGGTGGGTTTATAGCTGGTGTTCTGGGTCTGGTCATGTTTGGTCTTTAGCTCTGACCTGACATGAGATACAGAGTAGGTAGCCGGGGGGAGGCGGCTATGTCTATAGAGCCAGGGTTAAATAAATCAATAAGTATAAAATTAAATATTAATCTGTTGGAGTAATTATAACGACACTAACGCAGATTAGCAGAGCATCACCCCAGCTGTTTGTCCTCATGTTATAAAGACTCCTGGCTTGTGGGCAGTGACAAACCATTTTTTAAGGCATATTAAAACATGTTAAAGTAAGTCTAATATAAATGTTTGTCATAGTTAAGCCTCAGACTTTACACGAGAAATCAAAGTGCCCAGACTGAATCTTTGCTCCCTCTGATGAGTCATTTACAGATCTGTACCCCTCTCTGTCTCTCTGCTCCTAAGCGTAAACAGGGCTGCCTGGATGTCTGAGCTCAGTTTGTGAGACTTTATCCTGACAGTCACTTAACGTTGAAATGAGGAGCGCTTCACTTTCTTTACATTTTAATCCCTTGAAGTCCTCCTGACTCTGCTGTTCGTTAACCAAATGAAAGTCCTGTGAAAAGATTTTTTGGAGGATTTCAGTCTAGGTATAAAATAATTGAACTAAATGTTTCTTTGCTCCTGCCAACCCCGAATCCTTTTCATCCCACATCTTATTATCATTCCACTTCTTCCACAAAGCGAGACCTTTATCTTCCAAATTTTTCAACCTTGAACCTCCTCTGTGCAAACGACAGCGAGAGGAGTAAAAAGAAGAAACTCAGAGCCTGTCTGGCTGCTCTGCTGCCAAACACACAAGCTCTGCATATTATGAGACTGATTCAAGGTAATTCCTGATGAAACGCTCACAGTCAGTCTTAAAACAATTAGCAGCTTTGTTTGATGGGAGAGAGGAAGGAGTCTGTGAGAACTGATTATGGCGATGGGATTTTATATTGCTTTTTAAAAACCAATTAACTCCTGAGAGCTTAGTGGCTTTTCAACAAACGGCACATTGTTACAGTATTGTTAAGAAACATTGTTGGGCGTGATAATTGGCATCCATTCAGAGCAGGCCTGGCAGACTCTTAGAAAAGGGTCGAGCTGTACAATCAGACACTCAGAGACAGAAGCCTGAGTTGGCATTTCTCTGGCCTTTTCTCCTCATCACAGATTCTCCCTCGCAGCCATTTCTCAATCCTTATCTCTGCAGCAGAACCGCAAAAGCTTACCTTGAACGGGACCTGAAAGAATGCTCTCAGTGTAGTCATTTGACTCAGAGCATGGGACATTAGGCGCATGTATTGTCCGTTCGCTCTTG
Source organism: Halichoeres trimaculatus (assembly GCF_033239565.1). Taxonomy (NCBI): domain Eukaryota; kingdom Metazoa; phylum Chordata; class Actinopteri; order Labriformes; family Labridae; genus Halichoeres; species Halichoeres trimaculatus. The sequence continues at coordinate 1,225,403 of NW_027437190.1, read as the reverse complement.
ACACTGAACTTAAAAGTGCAATTTCCATCCGTCTGCTGTTTCATACACTCCTTAACAAGTTGTTAACATAATCTGAAAGTCAGCACAAGTCCTGCAAATGTCAGCATCTTAAAGCTTTAATAAGACGTCTAATCTGATCTGCCCTCCTGAAAACCTCTGCTGTAATTACTACAGACCACTTTCAATGGACCGCTTTCTGCATACAAGTTACCAGACCGACCACACTGCTTTTTGCAGACTGCTTTCTGCAGACTGCTTTCATCGTCTTTCTACAGCCCCATCATCTGCACTCTGCTTTCTAAGGACTGCTGTGAACAGACTTCTTTCTGCAGAACGCTTTCTAGAGACAGCTTTCTACAGGCTGCTTTTAACAAGAAGCTTTCTACAGGCTGCTTTTAATAAGAAGCTTTCTACAGGCTGCTTTTAACAAGAAGCTTTCTACAGGCTGCTTTTAATAAGAGGCTTTCTACAGGCTGCTTTTAACAAGAAGCTTTCTACAGGCTGCTTTCCGCAGATGGCTTTCTAAAGTCTTTGTTTTACAGAGTGCTTTCTACAGACTTTTTTTAAAGACAGTTTTCTGCAGTGCTTTCTAATGACCGTATTGTAAATACTTCTTTTTACAGACTTAATTCTACAGACCACTTTCAACAGCCCGCTTAATGCAGGCATCTTCTCTCGTGTTTCTAGACTAATTTCTGCAGACTGCTTTCTGCAGACTGCTTTCTGCAGACTGCTTTTTAGACTGCTTTCTGCAGACTGCTTTTTACAGACTGCTTTTTACAGACTGTTTTCAATAGACTGCTTATTGCAGACTGCTTTTTGCAAACTGCTTTCTGCAGACTGCTTTTTAGACTGCTTTCTGCAAACTGCTTTCTGCAGACTGCTTTTTAGACTGCTTTCTGCAGACTGCTTTCTGCAGACTGCTTTTTAGACTGCTTTCTGCAGACTGCTTTCTGCAGACTGCTTTTTAGACTGCTTTTGGCAGACTGCTTTTTACAGACTGCTTTTTACAGACTGTTTTCAATAGACTGCTTATTGCAGACTGCTTTTTGCAAACTGCTTTCTGCAGACTGCTTTTTACAAACTGCTTTCTGCAGACTGCTTTTTACAAACTGCTTTCTGCATACTTCTTTCTTCAGACAGGTTTCCACAGACCATCATTTGTGTCAGAGACTCACTGTGTCTGACGGACTGTCTTACAGACTGCTTTTTACAGACTGTTTTCAATAGACTGCTTATTGCAGACTGCTTTTTGCAAACTGCTTTAACAGACTGCTTTCAATAGTCTGCTTTTTACAAACTGCTTACTGTAGACTGCTTTATACAAATTGCTCTCTGCAGACTGCTTACTGCAGACTGCTTTATACAGACTGCTTTCTGCAGACTGCTTTCTGCAAACTGCATTTTAGACTGCTATCTGCAGACTGCTATCTGCAGACGGCTATCTGCAGACGGCTATCTGCAGACTGCTTTCTGCAGACTGCTTACTGCAGACTGCTTACTGCAGACTGCTTCATACAAATTGCTCTCTGCAGACTGCTTTATACAAACTGCTTTCTGCAGACTGCTTTTTGCAGACTGCTTTGTGCAGACTGCTTTTTACAAACTGCTTTCTGCAGACTGCTTTTTGCAGACTGTTTTTTACAAACTGCTTTCTGCTTTCTGCAGTCTGCAGGCTGCTCTTTACAAACTGCTTATACAAATTGCTTTCTGCAGACTGCTTTCTGCAGACTGTTTTCAATAGACTGCTTTTTACAAACTGCTCTCTGTAGACTGCTTTTTACAAACTGCTTTCTGCAGACTGCTTTTTACAAACTGCTTTCTGCATACTTCTTTCTTCAGACAGGTTTCCACAGACCATCATTTGTGTCAGAGACTCACTGTGTCTGACGCTATTTCAATTTGACTTAATGGAATCATATCTGTAAGTCACATCATCAGAAACTCCCTAAATTTTTTTCTGTGTGAAAGGGTTATTGTCATGGAGGTGATTTGGGATCGAAGCAAAGTGTATTGTTTCATGAATCATAGAACACTTCCCCATCTCAAGTGTTTCAGAGTACACAAAGACAGCGTTGCTCTGTCCTACAAGAGCTGTGTAATGAACGCAAATGTTTTCTCATGGCTGAACCAACTGAGAGAGAGGAGATAAATAAAAGATGAAGCCACAGAAACACAAAGAGAGAAAGAGAAACTCTAAACACGAGAAAGTTAGCATGGAGGAGTGCTGCACTGAAAAGACATCCAGTTGTTTATTTGAAGAATCAGGCTTCTTTTCATCAAGGCTTTGATCAGAGTGACATAAACAGATCTCCAGAGAGAAAACAGAAAAACAAAAACTGGACTAATCCCTCTTCTGATTGACAACTTTAATTAACAAAGCAGCGCGGGCTCTGTGCATTTCCTCTCGCAGCCTCCGGGGGCCAGGGCGTGATAACAGAGAAACACCAGCAAACAATGCCTGACACTCCAAACAAACCAGCCTTTCAGCATGCTGCTGCTGCTGGTTGCATGGATGTTCAGGATGTGTTCAACAAGAGCACATGTCAGCCTCTCTGAGACCAAACACATCTGGTCTGAATAACAGAGTCCACTTTCTTTGATCTAACCTGGGTATCCACTAGAAGGTCTCACAGTGACACCTGACAGTTAAGGTGAGCAAGCACTTTGACTTCCAAAAAAAATAGCCTAAATTTAAGATAACACCTCAACATTTGATGAGGAAACTGTGATAGCACTCGTCAAATTATCTGTCCATGCAGCGAGATCATTTTACCTGGACTACAAATCATGAAATAAGAATATTGAATCAAGAAAAATGTGGGTCTTGAAGAGTAATCCCAAGAGTTGAAGTAAAAAATAAAAATTAAAAAAAAAATTAAAAAACAGAAAATGTTCATTTTTTGGATCAAAACACTTTAAAAGTAGCACCTGAGGCACAAAATGAGTGAAATGTTCTGAATCTAAGCAAAAAAAAAAAAAAAAATCAAATTGCTTTCTTTCTATGTCCTTGATTTGAGCAAATGAAGCTGGGATAGAAGAAAAGTACATCCAGTATAAAAACACTACTCTTACTATGCTTCTTGGGAAACACACACACACACACACACACACACACACACACACACACACACACACACACACACACACACCGCTCAGATGCTTGCTCTGACACTCACTCAGGCTATGTCCACACGTAGCCGGTAATTTGGAAAACGCAAGTTTTACATCACCGAAAACCGGAGTTTTCTAAAAACTCCGGCCAAAGTGGAGATTTTGGAAAACTCCAGTTTCATGGTTTAGTGTAGACGCAGGTAAACTGAGTTTTCGGTTCTCAAACGTCACAGCTGAAAGACGGGGCCTCATTCTGGTTTTCTGACACAGGTTTTACGTCTGGAAAATACTGCCCATTATGGGTTTGGCATGCCTCGAGCCGCAGTCACCGGCGGATTTACCCACTATGTGTGGACGGAAGTATTTTTAAAAATGAACGAGGGGGTATTCGTTTTTGAAGTTACCCGGGCTACGTGTGGACATGGCCTCAGACACTCAGCTCTTCTCAGGACAGAAGTCTGTTTTGAATGACAGCTTATCACATGTGAGGATTTAGGGTTATACCATTATATGACAGCAGAGAGGGGGACACTCAGTCAGGTTTGGCCTCTTGTTCCCACCCAGTGAGTCAGACAGTGGAGAGTGTGTGACACCCACAAATGACGCAGCACCTGGCAGCAGTTTAAAGACATTATACTGTTAATATATGCAGTTTGGTTCTGGACTGTTCTATGTGTGCAGCATTTTGTCTTTTTGTTTGTTTGTTTTGTTTTTGTTTTTTTTTTGTTTTTTTTTTTTTTTTAGCAAAGTGTCTCATTAAAATGTTAAACAAAGGTGAATGTGTACTGTACCAGAACAAATGCATGAAACGAGGCTTCGTCTTGAGATCCTGTTGCCGTGGGTTGGATCCCCACTCAAGCCGCAACTCCCCGCATTCAAACACTGTCTCAGCCTTTGTCCCAAACGTCTCCTGTGTGGCTTTACTGGAAAGACAATCACCCTTCATTCCAAAGTGTGTGGGTTCAAACCCCGCTCAGAACTGTGCCTTAAAATATCTGCCAATAAAGACTGTTCATTGTTTGTCACCTACTACTTGCTTCTGGGTCCTAAATACAAACGTGTTGACTTTAACCTCAAAGATTGAAACAAAAAAAACTGTTATATCAAAGTGAAATGTCTAACATGTTAAACTATAGGAATTTAAACCTTGCTTGCACAGAATAATTTGCAGTGTGTGAGTTGTGCAAACATTTGGTCAGAGGTGTTTTTTTTTTTTTTTCTCACAGCTCTCTGTCTGTAGAATAACCCTGATAAGTTTTATGGTCTCTGCATTTCCTCCCTGTCAAATGATTTAATTCACAGAGATTATGGAGGAGGAAAAATCATGATGGAATATGGCACACATATGTTCATATAGTGCTTCATTATGTGCAGCGCAGAGAGCTGCAGACACCAACGTAGTGAATGCAAGAGGAAACAGCAAGCAGGCATGAGCACAGAGCCGCATCAGAGCTGTCCCAGACAGCCTGTTAGCTGAAGTGGTTTAATTAGCTTTTTCCTGCTAGCAAATGGAGGAATTATCAATGGCCCCAAAACAAGACTGAATCTGTGCATGTAACCTACTCAAACACACAGGCACACAATACTAACACACACGCACACACACACACACACCATATCATCTGACACAAACACACAAAGACTGACATTTACAAAGACAAACACTCCAAGTAAATGACAGAAACAAGCATATCGTATTAGCATAATACGTGGCTCACAAATGGAAAAACCCATTATCTCGTTTTGGGGACCAAATGTTTTTTTCACCTGCCTCCAAACAAACCAGAGGGTGCTCATACAATGCCACGCTTACTAAAAGTGTTTATACATGCAAGATTGCTTTCAATTTCGGTCCATTCAGTCTGCGATGCACAGCACTCCTGGCTTTTCTATTCCTCCTTAATGGACATGCTCGGAGCCCTCATGGGCGAAGGCATCACATCAGGATGACAACAAAATGCCAAAGTTGTTAGACATCCTTTTAATTAGATTCTGGCCTTCCGCTCTGTCTTGTCTCCTTTTTTTTCCTCTATCCGTGGGTGCACCTCTAAAGGCATTAATATTTAGATGAGAAGCCCTGCTATTTCCTCTGAGGCTGTTAGTAAAGGCAGCCTCCCCCTAATAGTGTTGGATGGTTCAATGGATGGATGGATGGATGGATGAATTCCCCTGATGGTCCTCCTTCATCTCTGCTGCTGCCACAGTTGGGCAGCCTCTCTGATGGAAGAGACATGGACCCAGCAGTTTGTGCTGCAGTAGGGGTAGTTAAATGATGTGCTTTGTCCACGCTACAGTTCAGTCAGTAAAAAGATATCTTTATTCGTGCCGACACATTTCTGTGCGTGGGTGTGAATTCCTGTAATAATTCAGCTGGTTTTAAACACAGCCAGTGTTCAACAAAGACAAACAAATAATTCCTCTCAAGAAGATTTCATCACAACAGAAATGTTTAAAATATTTCTGTAAATGTACAAGGAAATTTCAACATTAAGATCCTGTTGTTTAAATACATGACAATCCTGTATAATAATGGCTTAAAACATTAATATACCATTAATTTACCATACCATTGTTTCAAGGAAAGAAAACACACCTGCATTGCATTGCAAAAAATACAAGAATGAGAGCACATGCATGGAAGAAAAGCAGAGTTAAATGCCTCATTGTCATCTAACTCCCTTCTAACAAATGGGTGAGTACCTTACAGCTTTGACCGTTAGAATAGGCTTAAAACTTAACCACTTACTAAATTTTAATTCATTTTTAAGATCAGAATCAGAATCAAGTTTTATTGCCAAGTACATTTGCACATAAAAGGAATTTGACTTGCAACAATTAACAAGGAAATAATACAGAATTACCTGCTGTACATTATGTAAAATAGAATAGAATATAGAGGGAGTTAAGATATAGGATATACAAATAAACAAAAAATCTATTAAAAAAATAGAATTAAAATGAAGAATATTTATAGAAAAATGAAATAGCAATAATAATTAGAAAACAGAGGATACAAGGTGCAGTATGGATCTATGCAATTTAAAGTTCAGTGTATGTGTTCAGTGTTCAGTACGCATAACTGGACAGACAAACAGTCTCATGGGGACAGTCTGGGTTATGTGGGGGGAGGAGAGAGGACATGGGCAGTGTTCATCAGGCTGACGACAGAGGGGAAGAAACTGTTCTTGTGGTGAGAGGTTCTGGTTCTGATGGACCGCAGGCTCTTACCAGTGGGAAGAGACTCAAATAGTCCGTGTGCAGGATGAGAGGGGTCAGCCACAATCTTACTTCACGCCTCAAAGTCCTGAAGGTGTACAGGTCAGAGACAGATGGCAGGTTGCAGCCGATCACCTTCTCTGCAGAGCGGATGATGCGCTGCAGCCTGTGCTTGTCCTTTGCTGTGGCTGCAGCGTACCAGACTGTGATGGAGGATGAGAGGATGGACTCTATGATGGCAGTGTAGAAGTGCACCATCATGGTCTTTGGCAGGATGAACTTCTTCAGCTGCCGCAGGAAGTACATCCTCTGCTGAGCTTTCTTGGTGAGGGAGGTGATGTTGAGCGCCCACTTGAGGTCTTGAGTTATGATAGACCCCAGAAAGCCAAAAGACTCCACAGTGGACACTGTGGATTCATGGATGGTGACAGGGCTGGGGGAGGCTGCATTTTTCCTGAAATCCATAACCATTTCCTGTCTTCAGACCACCTCACTGTCTTTAGAGCATTAAGCTCCAGGTTGTTTTCCCCACACCAGGTCACCAGATGGTCAATCTCCCACCTGTAGGCAGACCCATCCCCACCAGAGATGAGTCCAGTGTGGGTGGTGTCTCGTCTGCGAACTTGGGGAGCTTGACGTACTGATGACTGGAGGTGCAGCTGTTGGTGTACAGGGAGAAGAGAAGAGGAGAAAGGACAGAGTCTTGAGGGTAGGGCTGCAGGATATGGCCAAAATCGAATATCTCAATATTTGTAGGCTATATCTCGGTACTCAGTATATATCTCAATATCCTGATTTCTGCTCTAGATCACCATATTAATGTTAAATCCAAGACTGATGCATAAAATGACATCAGTATAATGATTAAAGCAGACCTTTTAATTGGATTTTTAAAATTTGAATGCCAAAAGGGAGAATCTCAATCAAGTAGAGTTGAGCAAACCTTTGATTTTAAACCAAACTTTAAGTATTTACATATTTTTAGTTCCAGTGAAATGATTCATTTTAATATATTCAACTGGCAGATTATATTATATTGTATGGGGGGGCAGAGTGCACATAAAAGGGAAAGTGAAAGTCAACATGTCGTGTTTGTCCCTCATTGTGGAGAGTTGGGAGAGAATCAGGGATCATATGGGCAGCAAAGCAAGCCCTAATAAACAACTACACTCTTGAAAACAAGCCCCGGGAACTCACAACCCACAACTGATACGATGTGTAAGCAACTTGCTTCTCTCCTCTCCTAATACTAAAACATGCATGCGCAGGAGAGTTTTCTAGGTGGGCGGAGGAGCGTGGTGCTCGCTGTGAGAGGAGCACCGGCTGAACAGCAGAAAGTGAAATGAGCGAATTACCAAAGAGATTTACGTTCAGACGTCTAAAAACATTTAGGTTACTGTTTGTACTGGATGATTGTGATACAGTCATTTTATATATCAGTCCTGACCTTCCTGTTCCAGTTCAAAGAGAGACCCTGCTTTTTTTTAGCTTTCAGCAGGGTGCACCCAAGGAAAGGTCTAAGCTGCTAAAAATGGAGTGAATCCTGAACAACTCTAAGGAGAAGCTTCTGAATCAACCAGTACCTGCTTAATAGGTTTGTCCCCTCCCTTCAGAGTGGACACGATGTAAACATTCCCCAAAGGTGAAGCCATCTTGAAAAAGTCATGACGGAGTCACAGTGAAATCTCATTAAGTGTGACATCTCTGTGATTTAAATGGAAGAGCCGTGTAGCTCTGAAGTTTACCCACATCAAATATAAAACAAAACAAAACCTCCTCATTCCAGAGAGACTGCTTTGCTCTTAAATATTTCAAAATCCTTCCCCCTTTTTCCTCTCGTCAGCAATCAGGAAACAATCTTTCTACGTCTCTCCCCGGCATCTTCTGGGACTCTGGGTATAGCGTGTGAGGGAAGACATCTGAATGCAAGATGACTGCTCCACATCTGATGGCGGATGGGTGTAGCTGGTGGAGGCTGCTTTAATTGGAGATGTGGATGACTTCTCCTGTACAGGGAGAGTAGGGATGTGCATTGCTCCCAGTGGCTCAGCGCATCGCATAACTAGTGACCTAGAAAAGGAACACTGATCACTCCCTGGAGCTGATGACAGAGGAGATGCACCGCTAACGAATGCAAGTCACTGAAGTCTGCTGCTGATCAGAGAAAACAGGGGCATTGTGGATATTCAGGACACGCAGAAGTGAATGTGACCCCAGCAGAAAGACAAGAAGAGACACAGTGACTAACTTTGGACTGCTTTGTTCAAAATAAAAATCCTTGCTATGTCATGTGACAGGGCACAGTGTGATTTCACAATGGGAGTCATCAGGGGGACTGACTGGACTGAAGGGCAGGAGTAGACAGGAAAGAGCAGAGGTTTGAGGGGTACAGGAAGTGCCAAAAGAAAAGAGGAAGTCAGCCAGAGTTTCTCCTCTGAGTGAACTTGTCTAAGGATTGTATCACAGTACTGTGGGATAACAGCTTGCTTTAAGGCATCATTACTTTGTTCAGCAATGTGCAGTGAGCCTGGCCTACAGGAACATTGAAACTTGAGAAGCACACATGGGCAAAAACTTGGGGCACCCCCTCTGCTGGCCAGTCTCAGAGTCGTACTGAAAGCAGCAGTCCACAATGTTTAAGCGAAACATGGATCTTTTAGAATACACCAACTCAACAACAAGAGGAGGAAAGCTTTAAACATGTCCCCGCCTTTAAACATTATCATATCATAGGATTTCCCTCTCCTGGGCTGGGGAATGGCTCACCCTGTGTGAAGGTCACTCACTTTTCAGGTGACAGAAAAGGAATCACAGGTGTTTCTTAGGGCGCAGTCACACTGGCCATCCAAACTGTGCCGTGCTTAAGCATGAGTGCCCTTCCCCAGCAGAGCTGTTCCCCAGCTGGAGAGTACGACCAGCGATCACACTACGGCTGTACGAACCAGACTTCAGCGGGTATCACACACAGGCAAGGCCCGACTACGTCATCGTGAAGCATCTGTTTACATGAGGCGCGATCTCATCAGAGTCAGCACAATGAGACACAGAGAGCACTGCTACACTTTTAAAGAGTTTTGGACTTATGGTGAGTCGTTTTCGCCAGACACAGCTCTCTAACACCCCCGCTTTGTTTAAAATGATCGTCAAGAGATGCACTCGCGGTGATTATACGTAATGGATCTCACGCGGACAGCGTGTGCTCGTGTGTTACGGTCCCCAAAACAGCTCGTATCAAGAAGACCCAAACATAATTAAAACAGTCAAGAATTACCAAGTTTACTCTTTTTGTTTATTGACAGGAAGAACAGGTTAAGTGACCAGATCAAATCAAAATAAGCACCATAACTATCCCCCCCCCTCTCCCAAAACTAACAAAATACTAGTAGGCCAGCTAAAATGAACAAAAGAAAGGGAGCCATCACTGTCCAGCCCATGTGAGGGCCGGCGGAACAGGATTCTCCCTTCTACCTGAAGAAAAACCCCTACATAATACGTAACCAATGGAAATAAAACCGAAAACTAGACCACTGGACCCACCAGACATAAAAGAAGGAGAGAAAACTACTTAAGGTCACACAAAACCAGCTTCTGCTCTTCCAGCTGCTCCTGCTGCTGCTGCTGAGTTGAATGAATGGAATCAAGTGACAGAGCTGCAGTCTCCTTCCCCCTCTTCACAGCCACTAATTACTGCTCAGCCACACCTGTAGAAGACCAGAGTGAGGCTGATCAGCCAGAGAGTAAAGGGGGAGAGCATGTAACATCGTGCATGAAGTAGACCGTGCCGAAGCCAACCTCTCTAAAGTGTGCCTAAGCACGGAAGCAAATCGTTCTTGAGCACGGCACAGTTGCGGTCACACTGGCCATTCCAAACGTGCTTTAGGGCTGAAGCGTGCTTAGGCACGGCACGGTTGGCCAGTGTGACCGCGTCCTTAAACCCTGAATCTGCCAGCACTGTGTAGATTGGTGCGTTTTCTGGGCAGAGACTTCTTCAGATCAGTGAACCCAGTCTGGTTTTTTCAGTGTGACTTAGCAGATATGTATCATCTTTGAAGAGCAGAGCACTATGCTGTGTTTGTAGTGTGTGTGTGTGTGTGTGTGTGTGTGTGTGTGTGTGTGTGTGTGTGTGTGTGTGTGTGTGTGTGTGTGTGTGCGTGTCCTTCTCCCTCTGTCACCCACCCCCCTTCTCTCTATTCTGCCTGTCAAAGGGAAGTTGTTCCTCTCCATTGTAACTTGCTAAATCAGACTCCCTATCTTGTCTTGATGTTGGGTTTCTGCTAATAAAACTTTATCAACAAGAATGGGTCCAGACCTGTTCATGTTTTTGTAAAAAGTCTCAAGATAACATTTGCTATGATTTGGCGCTTTACAAATAAAGATTGATTGAATAAAGTATTTTTTATTCTATTCCATTCAAAAATTCAAATAAAAGCTGCAGGTGGTTGAAAAACTCCCCATTATGGTTACATCCACACATTGAAGGAAATGACAACAGATGGAAGGGGAATGGATCAAAGTACAGGGACAGGGAGTAGAGAAAGGACAAACTGATCAAAGATGTTAAAAACTGAAAGAATAAACTAAAAATTTAAAGACCATCATCTCCTCTGAGCTGCTGTCCAACGCCTGGAGCACGATGTCTCACCATGAGCTCCATTATGATCCCCTCATATTGTCTTCTACCCTTACTGTCTGTCTGGAGGTGTTCTTTTGAAGACTCTCTTGTGTTTTTCCTTTCCTGAACACACAGGGTGAAGTGAGGCTCAGATAGCATAGTGTGGTTACTGTGAATGCTTCACAGGAAAAGACACATCCTCTCTCTTTTATAATGAGCTGAATCAGACAGACAGACTGACACTCCCATTAGTGGTGGGGGAGAGGGCTCCTGCATTTCCTCCATCAATTAGCACTGCAGCGAGCCGGAGGAGCTCTGCCGCTCACTGGAGCAGCCTTTCGGTCAGCCCATTTGTAGGCACTGGATTCAGCAGCTCTCAGACTGGATCGAAACCAGGCCCAGGTTGGTTTAAGGACACAAACTGTGACACTGAGACTCCAGAAGGTGTTCACAGACATCAAGTTTTCCCCTGGTCCTCCTTCAAAGAAGCTCACATCATACTCTGGTATAAGGTCAGTAACACCTCCCAGCCACTCCCTTGAGGCAGCATGTGAGACGAAACACCATCCAAAGGCCTGTCTGAATGCTTCCAACGATCTAGTCAAATAATTAAGGCACCACCATCAGCAATGTGCAACAGTGTGCTAGCATTGTGTTAGTAGTTTGTTAGCGTTGATCTGTTGTCTGTTCCTGGCGTCGAGGACGCTGTGGGTCTGAAAACCCCAAATCTGGGAAAATTCAAAGAAGGAAGAAAAATCAATGCAACACAAAATCCGATCAGTCAGTTGAAGGTTTCCTGGTCTTTGCCTGTATGTACATACAATGAAATTACCTGTAAGCTCTATTCCACGCAAAAAAGCAAGTTAAGTGAGTAAGTTTATTTTTGGCTTTTTTATTTGATTCTTGTTTATTTTTTTTAATGTGACTGATTTTTTTTGCTCTTAATATGTGTTGGATTGTTGATATGTGTTTTTTTTTTTATCCTTTTATCCAAACACTGGTTTTGGCAACATGCTTAAAAAGAGCACTTCAAGCCAATTAAGCTTATTTTGAATTAGAATTTGTGTCATTGTTTCGAGAGAAGGAGAAGAGAAGGAGTCTCTAAAAACCAAAGACCAAGTCAGAAACCTGGGTGTGCAGTGTAGTGCCTGAATGAGTAGAAATATTCACATTGATTGAACAGGCTGAAATTTTCATTAATGGTGAACGGAACTGCTTAGTTAACAACTCATGATCGCGAACAAGAGTGAAGTTCACTCCTGAGGCAGTGAGCAGCCGCTCACAATCTAAGAAAAACCAAAAGGCGCTGGGAGATGAGGGGAGTTGCCAAGAGGTGACGGGAGGTGCCGAGAGACGTCAGGCACTGTGATATAGGGCAACAGAAGTTGGATCCACTTCCACAGCACCCTCCGTGCTTGCAGCATGGCTCAGGCAGTTCACACAGTTCAGTAACCCTTTTTCTGTCTGTGGCGCTGTAGTAGCATACAAGGATTCATTCATTTGGGGAATTTGTTTGGGAGACATGGATTAAATCATGAATGGCTCTACAAGAAAAAGAGAACTTGTACCAAAAAAATGAACGTTGAGTATTTCATTTTTTGGACTATGAACTAAGTTCAAAATGTTTAAAAATGAGCTATGAACGTGACCCAGTTCATTTAAACTGGTGTGAACTGAACTTTAAGCTAGCTCACTTTCTGTGTGAGCTGACACCACACTGGTAGGATCAGACATCTTAACTTACTGATTTATTTTTATTCCTTTACTACCTCCGCCAAGGAGGCTATGTTTTTGGAAGAGTTTGTCTGTGAACAACATAACTCAAAAGGTAACGAATGGATCTTCATGATTTTTTTTAGGAAATGTCCAAATGGGATACGGAAGAAGTGATTACATTTTGGAGGTGATCCGAATCGCCGCCTGGATCCTGGATTTTGTTTAAAGGATTCTTTATCATTGTGAGACAGGGCCGTTTTCACCATATGTTATACACATATGCTGAAAATGACCCTATCCATGATAAATGGTAGGACTGCTTTGCAAAAGAATGCCAGACAAGGTCCCAATAATTTTCTTTTCTTTTCTTTTTTTTTCAATTACATTTCTATTGGAATTTTCAAACAATATAACAGTTACAGACATGTAGACATAACTAACAGGAATAAAATCAACCAGTATAAAAAAAAAAAAAAAAGAAGACAAAAATACAACACTCCATTCCATTATCATCTTATTTCAATGTTAATGTTAACCTGTCATAGTCCATTACATTGAAATCAAGCCTTAGCCTGGATGGGAATGTCCAGTGCCTGTATTCAGCCCAGAGGGCTTCCAGTTCAGGTAAGAGAATCCTTTAGACAATGAGTCAAGGCTTTCTGCGGGAAGATAGTCCATGAGTGGTTTCCAAGTGATCAAGAATAACTGTTCACTTCCTTTTAGCTAATTCTCTCATGTGAAAGTACAGAAAAAAAAAATTTGTACTACATAGTAACAGTGGGAGGTTTGTCCTTCAAGATCATCAATACATTCCTCCATCCCCTTCACAGACTGCTGAAGAGAGATCACATTAGTTTTTAAAGTAGATACCTCATCTTCAGCAGCTGAAATGTGGTTCTTAGCCTCCTCAATGCGGGTAGAATGCTCCTGGATCAGCCCTGTGAGATTTTCCAGGGTTGTCTGCAAGCCTGCAAACTTTTCACCCATGATTAGGCTTATCCGGTCAGTGACCACCTGTGCTGTATTGATCTCTTTGGAGTCTGCACCACCTTTAGCCACTGTGTCAGCTAACTGGCTAGTGGACTGTACAATTTTAACTATGGTCCTAGTTCTCAATGATGTCTTCAAGTGAGAGAAACCTGAAGCTCTGGCGGAAATCCTTAAACTTCTTGCAAGGAGGTTAGGAGGTTAACCACCAAATAAGACTTTGTAATTGCAGTCAAGTGCCTCATGGAGCGGGAGCTCAGCAAAAGACGTCTGCTCAGCTAGAAAACATCACGTGACCCCCGTCACGATAATTTCAGACAGATGTAAAACTACGATCCAGATCCTGGCAATATTCTGAATACTAAGATCTGGAACATGAAATATTTACTGGGTCATAATAATTCTCAACACTGTCTAAAAAATTATCATGCAAACCTGCAACTAACACCAAGGACGAAAGTGTTGTGTGACAATCACAACGTGCTTGGCAGAGGTCTGCACTCTCTGAGTACTTTTCTAGTTTCATTTATAGGGCATATAGTGCATACTGATAAAAATCTGTTCGTATGCCAGAGTTAGCCAAAAAGCTCATTTTAAACTTTATGCTAGGTGTTAAAAAAGGCAGCATAAAAAGCACCAGATAGAATAAAAGCAAAGAGAATAAAAAAGTATACTTTACAAAAAAAAAAAAAAAATGTGTTCCCGGATCCTCTTATTTAAATGCTTCAGACGTTAAATCCACTGATGTGTTGTTTTTATGTGAAGGGATGCATCACGTAGGAAGGGATATTAAAGGTCCTTAGTAATGATGTTTTTGGGGCTGACCCTGAACCAGCACGCCCCTCTGCCATGAAGTGAAAACTATGGTATCCGTGTTCCCGACCCCACTGAG